>NC_051418.1:21685221-21685881 GCF_015228065.2 Penaeus monodon | reverse complement strand
TAAGATTTTCACGAATCACACAAACTGTATTATTAGAACGCAGTGACAAGGCTTCTCCAAATATCGGCTCCAGAAGAGCTGCTCAGGGCCGGCCGTCCCACAGCCAGGCTTCGGCGACAGCCCCTGGCATGCAGCTAGGGTCAGTGGTCACGTACCCTCGCCGGTGCCACGACAGGAGCACCGTGAGATCCGGAGGGAAGTAACGCACGGAGGTGGGGCGCGGCGGGGGCACTGGCGGCCGCGGCTCGGCCTCAATGTCGTCGTATACGACTTCCTCCTCGGCTGCGACGTCGGCGTAGAGAGCGTCGTCCTCCATGCGGTCGCGGTGGACGAGGCCGTTCTGCTGCTAGAAAATATACGTTGTTTCCTTTGTTTAATGAAGGTCCATGCCCGCCGCGTTAATGTTCAGATTTGTGTGCATGCTCGTATATTGGCGTTGTTCGCTGTCCACGTTTACGTGAACAACACAGTTTATTCCTTCTATACTTACGTGCATGGGTTCCATGAGGCTGAAAAGATGCCACGAGAAAATGAAGATGGCAAGAGCCAAGCTTGCAATCACGCCGAGAAAAATCGCAGTCGCAATGGAACTCACCAGGAAGATCTCTGGAAAAGGAAAAGGAATTCAACACTCTCTTTTACCTTGATTCTCTGCAATTA
>NC_051418.1:21684010-21684316 GCF_015228065.2 Penaeus monodon | reverse complement strand
TGGTCTTTATATATAACAACGGTAGAAGGAATGGTTTGAAATATCGCTTTATTTCTTAAAGAGTGAAATTCTTTTATGTCATGTGCATTATTCTGTAAAGATTTTATTCACAAAACACTTACTATGTTATGGTAGTCCACCCGTAAAATAGAAATAGAAAGAACGTGAAACATTGCAAGACAAATGAAGAGCTCAAAACAATTGGATATGTGTAGCATATAAAATGCAATATATACATGACTGTATGCAAAGCTATAGGCAGATCAGTATAAGAATGCAGATAATATATACCTGATGCAGCTGTTG
>NC_051418.1:21679551-21679803 GCF_015228065.2 Penaeus monodon | reverse complement strand
CTATTCAGCATTCGGTTCGTATTCACTTGTTAGGCACTTTTTAAGGGGGGGGGGGGCGCCGTCAGCACTATCTGCTTCTTGTTAATATGACCTCGAATAATTGCTGACATGTATTTTGAATCGTTAGGTCACACACACTCAGTGTCACTTCATACTTAATGCATTTCTTCCACAAAAATAAACATATAAATAAGTGAAAGAGAAAAATACGCAAATAACTATAAAACAAAGAAAATAATGATCTTTTTAAAT
>NC_051418.1:21678059-21679454 GCF_015228065.2 Penaeus monodon | reverse complement strand
TACTTGAAAAAAATCCATCAAACTCCAGATGAGTGAGAGGAGAAAAAAAAGGTCACGCAAAGGGATTCAAAAACTTTTTTTTTTTAATCAAAAATATATATTTTTACACTAAAAAACATAAGGTGGTAAGCGTATTGCGGTATTACTTTTCTTAACGGGTTATGCTGAAAGGGAAGTAATAGGTACCTTACTTATAAGAACGCCTGCAGAAAAAAGGGTTATTGTGTTCTGTGATATGAGGAGGATATCTGACATTCGTGAGGGTTGAAGGAGATTGCACCCCACACAAAGTTAATGGATTGCAGGTCAAGTGTTCGCACAAAGATTCGAAGTTGTTTCAAAGAAGCCCAGAGCCGAGTCCGCAAAGTTTACCTGATAGGCAATAAAGATGAATGGCGTATTGAGAACGGGATGTGAAGAAAACGGTATACAATGGGCTGCGTTCCTCTGAGTACACGGGGATAAATGAGCAGAATCTACATGTGTGAGCATGGGAATTCACTACGATTTTCAAATCGAAGTTAATGAACCTCCTCGAATTAACGAATGACTGCAACGAAGAGTGCAAAGACTAGGAGTGTTCATTTTGTCTGAAGGAGTCAGTACTTGAATGATAGAGCAGTTACGTGCACCTGTCTGGGAAAGAACGTCGCTGATAGTTTGAAGGTGCCTCTGTTAAAAATGCACGTATCGAGGCTGGCACTAACATACCCTACTAGAATCTTCTCATCTAGGAGAACCGAGCGAATGGTCTGCAAGGGATAAGGATCCACTCTCGATATCCATTCTCATTCATACCTTTTATATATATAACTTTTCCTATCAGTTTGCGAACACCTAAAGTATGATATCCTGAACGAGCTTTGACAAGCGATAAGAGAAAGAAGCATTTTAATTGCCAAATTCACGTCGACCGATATAGGGAAATTAGCTGTATGTTGAAATAGTTATATCAATTGAATTACGATACAACTGAGAAGTAAAAATGCTAGATATTGCAAGGACTATCAAACTCACGTTGACAAAGTGTAACTTGTTTGACCGTTGCATCAATCCGCCTCTGAACGTTTCCAGCAAGGAATTCTTTGTTTACTGTTTTGTTTTGAATGGAGTAAAGCAATGCGAGAGGCTCCTTGGTGTAAAGAGGGAAATAAAAAATAAAAGTAATCTGAAAAGGAAGGAAAAATATGTAGGTTATTTTGGTTTACATCCTGATGTTGGGGGGGGGGGTGAACCGAACGAAATGTAACCTCTCTTTAATAGTAATAGTGAAGGAAACACTGGATACCATTTATGTTAATCAGTAGAATTATAGACGTACCCGAGTGATAGAGAAACATTTCGTATGATAATTATTATTGGTTTGGAATCTGTATCAAAATCATTTACCAAACA
>NC_051418.1:21677363-21677980 GCF_015228065.2 Penaeus monodon | reverse complement strand
GTGAATCTACGTGGCTGAACAACACTCCTCAGCATGGCGTTCATTCACAAACTTAACTCTACATTCAGAAAATAAACACGTAATTGTCAGACAGAACACCGGATGTATGACTTCTGATCCTATTTTCTGAAAAAAAAAAAACACGGAAAACTGATCGCACTATTCAAAAATTTATAAATATTTAATGGAAGATTGTAAGATTATATACAATTATTTTGAACCAGTTAGAACTGACACTGACAACTCACACGATACACATATCTGGTAAACACATATCAATGAAAAATCATTCATTCAGACACTTGTATAAACATACGTTAAATCAATGAGTGAATAAATACAAACAACACGCGCCCACTATACTGTTATTGAACAAGTCGACTGTCTGTAGGCACTAACCTAAACGCTTTATAAATCAACCGCTAAGATCGCGAATTTTATAAAAATATCTCAGCCCTTAAGATTAATGCTTCAGTGAGTAATATCTACTATGAAGAGCCAATATCCCAGGTTCCAATACTGCATAAATAAATAAAAACAAACGAAAACAAAAACAAGCAATACATAACGGAATATATAACTACTGACGAAGAAAACTAAAAATCTGTAGACGAATG
>NC_051418.1:21676636-21677269 GCF_015228065.2 Penaeus monodon | reverse complement strand
ACAGAAGAGTAAGAGAGAAAAAAGAGAAAAAAGAAATAAATAAATAAATAACCAACCGTCCTCGCTCCGGACGACAGGACCCATGCCGAGTGAGGTGGTTTGGTTGAAGGACATCATCCGTGTGTGAGTGTTATTGATAGCTCTCCTTGAGGAACAGGTAGGACATTCACAGAGCGAACGCCGCCTCTGGCTTGCGCGTGAAGTGCCAGGACAAACGTTGTCACTTACAGAAAGGAAGGCAGGAGTGCCACATGTCGCTTGAGACCTTATTCGCGAGACGGTGGGCAGCGAAGTCTTCCCTTGTTCCTGCTGGGACTACGTTACTGATTTTCAATCTTTATGATTATCCTCTAGCTTATTTTAATGGCTTCCAATTACGGGTCTGAAATATTCGTTTTACGTTAAATAAAAACAGTAAGATAATTGAGAGGCAACTGCAAGACAGCCCGGAGAACAAAAGGAAACGCGAAAACGAGCTTATCTTCAGGCCGAGTCTCCGTGGCTACAGAACAGCCCTTTTTCTTATTATTGTCAAAAGTGGCCCTTAAAACCAAATATGGGACTAAACAACTAAGCCGTTGCTTGTCCCTTCATAAGGAATTAAATGAATCTATCTTTTGCTATCAGTTTGCG
>NC_051418.1:21676121-21676545 GCF_015228065.2 Penaeus monodon | reverse complement strand
GGCAGAAACAACCACTTCCTGAAACAGAAGCAATAAAACCACAAGGAGCGCAAATTGGAAGAGTCGAGACCTCAGAAAAGTTAAAAGAAAGACAGGAAAAGGACGCTGTAGTTGAAATGCCAGAGCGATGGCTTTCCACAGTTTCCTGTACACGGTGTATTGGCTTGGCTCTCTGTTTGATGTTTTGATAGTCACGCTTGTCAGTTGACATGACAGTTGTGTGGGAATGGCTTACCCGTGAAAACTGAAGATTCAGGCTATATACAGCAATGGACATTACTTTATAGTACAAAAAACAGATTTTTCTCTTTCCGTACATCAGCGACAATGAAATACGATGTGTCAGATAACTTCTTCGTAATTAGCAATCGTCAAAAATAAAGACATTTTTTGAGATGATATCAGCAGATTGAATCAGCCGGCG
>NC_051418.1:21674012-21675564 GCF_015228065.2 Penaeus monodon | reverse complement strand
GAATGTAAGATTTGCTTTCTTCATTGAATTAACTATCATTGTAATGAAAGCACGAATGGGAGTTTTTTTTTATCAATTGCTTGATACTGAATTTAACATATCAAAATTAATATTATCATAATTGAATATTGATCTGAAAATGTGTAGAAATTATCTCCACCATCTTCCAGGCTCACAGGGTACAATCGAACATATTTTACTTTGAAAGAAAATATTCAAGTAATTATATATGGCCTACACATATTAATTGTTCCTGGCCCCGGCTCGGCTCTCAGTCCCCCTGGCTCTATGCTGTAGCTCTAACATTTCACCTACGCATCGCATTGGCTTAGAAAGGACCCCATGAGCACAGACTCATTCATACGTATTTTGCTAATGTTACTTTTCTTTATTTCGAGGGTGGATGTGTACCGCCTCATTCACTTAGTCTCCGCTTTATCTTCATGCCTCACTTATCCTTTTATCTCACTTTATTCTCATTATCTACTCATTTCTCTGCTCTAATTTCGTTTTCCTTATCTTATCCTGCTGTCTCTCTTTTGTTTTTCTCTATTTTTTTGTCTGTCAGTGACGACTTTATCCTCTCTCTTCTTATCCTTCTGTCTTATTTCAACCTCTCTCTCCTTGTCCTTCTCTTCCAGAGCTGATGTTAAATAGGGCATCCAATCAGCCATTTGGATTCCATATCATGTCGGGAGCTTAAGTAATATCCAGTAGTTCATGAACCGATGGAAACATTTGTCAAATATAATTTCATTTATTTATTTTCTTACAAATCAACGAAAGAGTATCTATGTACATAGACATATTCTCATGATATAGAAATGGCCAAACATACATTCACATTGTAAATGACACAAAGCATTATGAGATGCCTTTCTTGTGCACATAACACATAAATGAATCCACTTATACGCTTTACTATTTAAGAACACCATCAAAAATCGCTCCGCACACTTGTTGAGACGTTAACAATAACAAAAAAAAAGGATATCACTACAAGATTTGCTTCGCCATACAAGAAGACTCCTGTCCCCTTACCCACCGCATAATCAAGCGCTTTATACTGAAGATAAAAATCCCAGACAAGAACGTATTAGTGCAGTCCGGGGACGTTCCATGGCGTAAGCATCCTGTCGTCGAAACCAAGTTAAGACGCATGGCTGTAGTAACAATTACAGCTTCATCAAGCCGGCCACCGTGACGCCAGACTTGTATTTTGGGGAACCTTGCAGTCGAAATTCATACCGCGTGATTTTATTGATAGATGCAATATCGCCACTCGACGATTTTTTCCCCCAAAATCGGAGGAAAAGCGTGTTTGAAATCGCCCCGACCGGAAGCGACAATATATGACGAAACACTCCGCCCGAATGCCGAGGGCCTTCAAGGTGGAAGGAGTAATTCTCAGTCTTGTGCCAGAAAAGACGGAGACTGGACAGTGCTCGCCAGAGGAATTTTCGGGGTCTCCTTCGTTCTGCTTTTCTCTCGTTTAAGAACTTCGAACTTACTCAAGGTGAGTGAAGGTGTCCGTCGAGCTGTAGGGAGTCCG
>NC_051418.1:21673401-21673562 GCF_015228065.2 Penaeus monodon | reverse complement strand
TAGAAGATGAAAGAAAGAAAGAAAAGGAGAGAGGGGAAGGATGTTTGGATATAAAGCGACGCAAACAGAGAGGCACGGACAGCCGAAGAGAGGGAGATGAAGAGAAGGAGTAAAGTTAGGAAGTTACAGAGAGATCAGAAAAAAAAGGCGTGAATTTCCCA
>NC_051418.1:21671641-21672130 GCF_015228065.2 Penaeus monodon | reverse complement strand
ACAAGAATAATAGGAAAAAACACGAATCGGACAGAGAAAATGGGAAACGAGAAAAGATGGCATTTTCTATTTCGACAAATAGAGATAAAATCCGCATTTTCTTCTGTTAAGAAGGATAACCTCGAGTAAGAAAGATAAAACGGAATATGAGGAAGAAATATACAAGGAAATGTATATATGGTTTAGTCAAAACCTAATAATCTGAGATGTTACGTTATTTTTTTTATTGATATGCCAATTCCTTCCGAATACATAACGTACAGACAATATGTGGTTGTGACTCACATCCTTTGCAAGACAAAACGTAACTTTTCTTAGTATAGTTCATATGGAAGATTCTTCTATTTCACAAACAAGATTCGCGAACAGAGAATGGTGAAAGTACAGAACGTCAAACTAAATTCCTTATTTTCATATAATCTTCGTGAGAAAAAAACAATTGAAAAGCAAAGTGAATGCTGACTCGAGAAAGCTTGTCTTCAAACGTCT
>NC_051418.1:21670218-21670460 GCF_015228065.2 Penaeus monodon | reverse complement strand
TAGGCGTCAGAGAGCACGAATTGGTAATAGTTAAGGCCAGGGGCAGTTGAGAGGAGATGGCATTAAAAGGTCACACGCTGTGATGGTGACGGGAAAGGTCAAAGGATGTGATCATCTCGACTTTAAAGATGCAGAAGATTATGACAGCGTTGGTGGGTTTAGTAGTGATGAGTATGGTGATGGTGATAGTGAAGGAGAAATGGCGAGAGGGGAACCTTGGTGTTAACTGGGATTGGCGAAAT
>NC_051418.1:21669691-21670162 GCF_015228065.2 Penaeus monodon | reverse complement strand
AGGTGATAGTGGTGGTAAAATGGTGAAGGTGATGATGGGATGGTGTTTTTCTCGGATTGCTAATAATGGTGTTGGCTGTGTTGCTCGACTTCGTATGAAGAAAAATGACGCAATCCTAGTCTCACTTGCTCCTCCGAAACCTCGCAGCCACCGCCTCACGCACGACACCCCTCGACACATCTTCGTCAGCGCCTCATAAACGACACTTCACGATGGGATCTCTCACTTCTCGCTGACACAAACAAAAAGACGCACGCATCGCCTTTGCTATTGCCTCACAAGTGGCATTTCCCCGCAGATTATGCGATGCCGTCTCGCTCAATGCATGACAGAGGAAGCTTTTGTAAATAAAGCGGGTTTGCTTGCGATGGGAGGATGTTATTTCGCAGTTCGACCTCTTTACAGTTTCCTATAAAAGAAAAGGGGCATTCCTTTGGTGTTCTCCGCTTATGTGTGTGTGTGTTAATAATT
>NC_051418.1:21666706-21668469 GCF_015228065.2 Penaeus monodon | reverse complement strand
TCCAGGCAGTGTTTCGGCAAGCCGAGTCTTAACGGCGCCATCACGAGCAACTATTGGCATTGAAAATGGTAAGCTTGTGAGTAGTGGTGGGTGAGTGACTAAAAGAGTAAATTTTATAATAACGAAAGAGAGCGAGAAGAATAGGAGGAAGAGAGGGAGAATGCGCACGTAAATCTGGCAGTGTGGGCCCCTACTCCCTCTTGAGAATCGTACGTCCCTTGAGCGCTAACAGGCGGTTTACCCAACAGGGAGCGAGGCTGAGCGTCCGCCGCAAGAAGAGCCGCGTCGTGCAGCGGGTCCCGGAAAATCAGAGATGTATCCTGAACCAAAGCCGACCCCGCTACCGCAGCCCACAACGGGAGAGCCATCCGTACGACGATGTCTACAGCGTTGCGGCCCGGGAGAGCGGTCCTTACGACGAAGTGTTCTACAGTCCCGACGTCTGTCACAACCCGAGATGCGAGAGTCAGCAGTACGACGACGTCTTCCACAGTTCTGCCCGCGGAAACGAAGTCAGCTACGGCCCGAGACGTGAGCATCAGCTGTACGACGACGTCTGCAGCAGCCCTCTGCAACGCGCCGCTCTTTTTCCCCCACGTGTTGACAGAAACACTTGTTATAGTGTTCGTTCCAGCAACGAGCGACAAGGCCGGGAGTGCATCATGCAATACCGCGACTACTACAACCTAAACCTGGTCAGAGAACCAACAGGTTCTTTGAGAACTTCCCAGGTCCACAGCAGAGTGTCTCGCTCTCAGTTACGGGAATCAACTGGTTACGTGACGCCAAACGCAATTGCGCAATGGCAGGTAGCGGCGTTCAGGGAGGAGCTCGCGAGGGAGAGGAGCGAAAGCATAGGGAAAAACAGCATGCAGCGCACAGTGAGAAAGTACACCTTCCAGAGCCGTTTTGCAAAAACTTAGGTAGGCAAGAAGAAATCTACAAGGCAAAAAGGTTTTTAAAAATCAGTAAAAGTCCGTAACAGAAGAAAAGCAACGGGTGGTGTATTGGATGGTACCAATACTTAAGTTTCATAGAAAACGGCCAGTTTTGTCCTGTTGAGGTTCGTCGTTTGAAAAAAGGCACTGAAAAGTAGTGGATTCCTCGCCACCGCACGTACGTGGCTTTCTCTGTAGATCTGCGTCGTCTCCTGGCAACAGCAGAGGACAGGCTGCCGTGTCGAAACGTTCTGTCTCATCTGCCGTGTCGAAACGTCCTCCTGGAAGTGGTAGATGACATGAGACCACTTCATGAAGCGAGGACTTTAGTATAACTTCTTTCATGGGAAGAACGAAACAAGTATGTTACAATATTAGGTTTATACACTAGAAAATATATTATAGATAAATAATAAATATCCCAGTATGTTTAGCCCTTCTATTAACCTTTTGTAGAAAAAAGCAGCCAAAGTCTATTACACCGAAAGAACAAAAAGACACTACAGTCTGAATTGACCGCAGGAATACACTCACGGTGATGACGGCAATAGAAGAGCTTCTGATAAAATCAAATACTATGTGATACAACTAGCTGATCATTCTCTAATAGTTACTTATCAACCACAGACCTCGTGATGGTGCCAGATGGTTGCAGTGCCACAGCTATTAATGTGACATGTCGGGATTGGCACAGGCGCGTAGGGGGCGGGGGGGGTATGCTTACGTCGAGGGGAATTTCTCGCACCGAATCGAAGCTCGTGCCTTGTTCTGCGGCTCGGGTTCCATACGAGCGCATTTCAACCACCGCATGGAAGGGCTACCGAG
>NC_051418.1:21662569-21662692 GCF_015228065.2 Penaeus monodon | reverse complement strand
CCTTTGGAGAGTGGTGGTACCTAGTATTTATTATCGGGTTGGGCGTGTTGTGTGGGTGGTGGTGGCAATAATAATCTATAATAATATGCTCTATAACCCTAATTAAGATTGTATACATCTTAT
>NC_051418.1:21661371-21661905 GCF_015228065.2 Penaeus monodon | reverse complement strand
CAAAAATACTCTTATTTACAACTTTACTTAAATAAATGATCTTATTTGTGTGTGTTGATGTGGTCGTTGTTTAAGGGTGTGTGTGTTTGGTTTGATCGTGGTCCATCATGTTTACTTAAACAAACACGTTTAAATAAAATTAAGTGACCTTGAAACAAACGATATAAAATTGAATTCTGCATTAAAAAACCTTTACTTAAATAAATTGATTTATTTATCAGTATCCAGGCCCCTGCAAGACCAAAAGAGGAAGGTCAATTAACTTAAATTCCGTTTGGTATCATGTTGGAAGAGGATCATGTGAAAAAAGGTAAGGGAGGGGTAGCAGAAGGGGCAGCAGAAGGGGCAGTGGATGGGTAGGGGTAGCAGAAGGGGGAGGGGAAGGGGTAGCAGAAGGGGCAGCAGAGGGGGCTGCGACAGGGGAAGGGGAAGGTTAGCAGAAGGAGGAGCGGAAGGGGAAGGGGTAAGGGAAGGGGTAGGAGAAGGGGCAGCGGAAGGGGAAGGGGGAGGGGAAGGGGTAGCAGACGGGGCAGC
>NC_051418.1:21656177-21656366 GCF_015228065.2 Penaeus monodon | reverse complement strand
AAATATTATTTTCTCCGCCAGTCCTGACCGACAACTGTTGGCGACGGTCGGCGCTGGCCACGTGCCTCCACGGTGTGAATGCTACAAAGTTTTGTCATTGAATGTTTTGCCGGCCCCATATTTACGTAACGTGTTGGTCGCTTTACCTCTTGTGTGAACCAAGCTGAACATCCGTCTGCCTGGGGTCGC
>NC_051418.1:21655687-21656096 GCF_015228065.2 Penaeus monodon | reverse complement strand
TATTTATTTTTTTTTTACGTGAAGCTGTTTTGTCAAGGAGAAATAGGCCTATGTCTGAGGAATTTTGTGGATATAGCGGTTTTTATTCCATATCTATATAGTTTCGGTCGGTGAAGTTAGCCAGGGTGAAACTCTGATTCCGCTTATCCGAAATCTTTTCATCTAAAGTTCGTATCTGTAGGAAGTAACAAAACTAAATTATTTTATCGCACCACTGAAGAAAATCGTCTGGTTCACGTTCAAACTGCTTCAAAGTTCATATAAAGAAGTTTTCCATGTTCGCGAAAAAATATTATTGTGTTTACTGAAATAAAAGCAAAATATATCATTTTTTTATCTTTGCATCTTATTAGATTTTTTCACAGTGTAAATTCGTAAAATAATAAACGTTTGCATATATACTTCACAT
>NC_051418.1:21654418-21655454 GCF_015228065.2 Penaeus monodon | reverse complement strand
AACATCAACTGATGGGATCGCGGCAAAGGCTGCGGGTGCAAGAGCGGGACGCTGGAAAAAAGGATGGGAGTCACTGCATTAGACAACCTTACAGTAGGTAACTAGATAATCATGACATCACCTGAAATAATCATAAAAGTGTAAAAAAAAAAAATCTTTATAAACATACAGCAAAACAGCAATTGACAAATTAGTCCAATGAAATGAATCCGAATGTGTGAAATAAAGAATTGAAACCTTACA
This sequence comes from Penaeus monodon, assembly GCF_015228065.2. NCBI lineage: Eukaryota > Metazoa > Arthropoda > Malacostraca > Decapoda > Penaeidae > Penaeus > Penaeus monodon. The sequence goes on along the minus strand of NC_051418.1, from coordinate 21,655,211 downwards.
ATACATATCACGATGACAAATAAAACCGTGAGATTTTTATATAACATTACCATTAATCCCGTTAGTAATATTAACAACTTTAACCGTTTGCCTCAGAGACGTGAGATTCCGGTCCTTGTCCTCGTCCCATTTCTGTCCCGAGCGCGCGTCCACGACATTCGTGAGAGTTAGTGGGTGTTTTGTGGGTTGGTCTCTGGGATGAGGATGAGACTAATGGAAGCAGTCAGTCATTCGTTAACTCGTGTCGCGGAAGGAACGGGGTGTTGCACTTGAATCTCGGACTACAAAATTACATTCCGCAGATAAATGCTGAAAGTTTGATACGGGGACAGAAACCTAAATTAATTTTATTTCCGCCATGACATAAAACTTTTGTTTGGGGGTTATATCTATATTGTCTCTTCTGCTTCAAAGGGAGCGAAGTTCGCAATTAATCGCTATGGAAGGACTACAAGCGTAGTTGTTTTTTTAGTTAACAGACTGGAAAATGCCGTAGTCCTCCTTTCTACAGTTTAGTTGTTATTCGCCTTCATATATATTTAAAAATGCCACGGGAAGTTCATCTACTGGCCATACTGATCGTGCTCGCAGTGTGCACGGCTCGGTCTTGGGCGAAAATTACTATCAGCTGCGAGGCCGTTTGTGATCAGGTAAGACTGATTGATGAATAGATTTTTAAAATAAACTTGAGCTCAAGTAAGATGGAGTATTAATGTCTTGCATGGTGCATTCATTTTTTATTTATCTTCTTACAATGAGGTAAGATATATGATTTCTCTTCTGCGAATCGACA
>NC_051418.1:21653608-21654006 GCF_015228065.2 Penaeus monodon | reverse complement strand
TTTTTGAAAGATAATAAATTCAGTTTTCAGTTTTCAGATAAGTCTTATTATTTACTATTGTTATTACCTTTCGCATCATCAATACCATCGACATTATAATTTTTTTATTTGATTTTACTTACTGATTTATCTTTCAAAAAGCCACCTCATTCAGTTGGATCACTTTTGGTCATTAAAAGTGCAATTTATATCTTGACATAATTTAGCCAATGTTGTACAGTAAATGCTTATATTTTACGCCCCCTCTCGTGAGAATTACATTATGACGATTCTCTTTTCGTCGCATCATAATTTCGCAGTGTTTTTTGGGGAAGACTCCTACAGGTCTGTCGGTGTTGCTGTTTTTTTATGTTTAATGATGATGAGAAGATTGAAGTTCGAGGATTTTTAGCTGCGCG
>NC_051418.1:21652818-21653472 GCF_015228065.2 Penaeus monodon | reverse complement strand
CACACACACACACAAACGATTTATATACATTTACAATTATCTCCTTACTTAACTACGCACACTTTCAAAAAGCGAACCAAAGCAAAAGGCAGTTTATTACCCCCCGTCCTACCGGGCACGAGTGCCTCCCTCCCCCCTCCCCCTTCCCCCCGCTCTCTCCGCCACTGAGCTGAGGCCGAAGCGAAGACGAGTGCCAGCCATTGTGGCACCGCAGCGGCCCTCCGTGACGCAGGTGAGAGACTCTGGATTAGAGAGAAGCTGCGCGATGCTGAGTGACTCCTTGTCAGCACAAGCTCACTTACGCTGTTAAAGAGGGCGGGCGGGAGGTGTTGCATTGTGGAATACAAGCTGTGAGGGATTTCGGTCCTTTTGTTGGTGTGGGATTGCGCTTCGAGGCGATTCTCTTTTGTATATTGTTGGGTTTATGTTCTTTATGTTTTTTTTATCATAATGTAATACCTTGTTTGTTATTCTCTTAAGTATCGTCCTAGTCTCGTCAGTGTTGTTATTTTTACAGAATTTTCGGTATCGTAAATATATGAAAGAGTTATGGCGACGATATTATTTTTCGAAATAGGGCGGCAGAATGACATATTGTGTAACGCGATCGCCAGCAACATAGTGAACAGGTAGCGGCGGTGTCATGATGATATG
>NC_051418.1:21652567-21652699 GCF_015228065.2 Penaeus monodon | reverse complement strand
TTAACGGACGCCTGTGCAGACACGACACTCGACAAGGCACGAGGACGCGTGTCGGGGAGGGAACCAGGGAGGGAAGATGCGGCCTTGCGCGGAGTCCTTACCTCGCCGCTAATTGCCCTGCTGACAGTGGCT
>NC_051418.1:21652020-21652363 GCF_015228065.2 Penaeus monodon | reverse complement strand
ACGGCGATAAAAAATAACGAGGTAACAATAAAAATAATAATCCCCGATCATAATTTAAGGGCCGAGAACACACATCCTGTACGCGCGCCCTCCCTCGGCCGGAACAATTAATGCGACCCCCTTATAATGACACATCCGACTGAGTACTCGCTGTTCCCCCTCCACCCTCCCCTCCCTTCCACTCCCCTCCCACCTCGTCTTACTTGGACTCCCTTCCCCCCTTCTCCCTGGGTCCCCCTTGACTCGCCCCCTTCCCCTCCCTCTCATGTGGTCTGGGTCTTTCCTTCCTTCATTCATTCCTTCATTCCTTGCCTCCCGTCCTCTCTCCCTCCCTCACATACAC
>NC_051418.1:21651562-21651867 GCF_015228065.2 Penaeus monodon | reverse complement strand
CCTATAACAACTGCAGATAAAAATACAAAACAGAACAGTCTTCGACGCCATTGGTATGGCTACAGAAATAGATTGAAGAATAGGAAAAGGAGGGACGGGGGGGGGGGGCGACTCCTAACCGTCCGTTGGGCAGGTGTTGGAGGGTCACACCTGCTTGTTCTGAGGTCTCGCCACGCCCTCTACCTGTTCCTCTTGGCTCCAGCGCTGGTTTGGAACAACGGGTTGGCGCCATTCTGGATCGGCGCCCAGTTGTCGATGCGATTTTTTTTTTAAAGGCTGTTGTATTTATGGCGAACGTTTGGGTG
>NC_051418.1:21650909-21651067 GCF_015228065.2 Penaeus monodon | reverse complement strand
GCTATCGAGATCGCTGAGGCCGATCGGTGCCTCGTCCAGATCCGGTGGAATGGGAGTGCGTGCGGTGGGTGCTGGGTGTGGACGGGTGGGCTGCCGCGATTGCGGGGCCTGTTGGTTTTGCTCTGCTTGGCCTGCTTGAGGGATCGTTTGATGGGGAA
>NC_051418.1:21649823-21650416 GCF_015228065.2 Penaeus monodon | reverse complement strand
TCGGAGTCCCCTCCGTGGGAGTGCACCTGCCCGTCGAGGTCTACTGCCTGCCTGTATGTGTCACAAAACTATCGTCATGCAGACAATGTCAGTCATGCGCATGTTGATTTTTTTTTGGGGGGGATGGGGTGTAGAAGAAGGGTCTAAAGTCACCTGTATTTTTATTCTTTAATTCCCTCTTCCTTTTGTAGGTTTCTCCGTTTATTTAGAACAGTGAAAGGTTTAAATTGTTATTAAATAGAGAGTCAAATATACAAACTAGCACTAAAAAACAGCGTAAAACGTTTAACCACTTGAAATATAATTAACAAAACACATTAGATAACAAGATATTCACAGACGTAAAAAAACGATTAAAAAAAATGCGCATCGTCAAAGCATACAAATGGCGCTGACATGTGAGATTGGATAGTCTATCTGTCATTCGATATATGTTTACGTTTTTATAATCAACTGCAAATTGATACAGCCAGCAAATAAGCTTATAAATGAATATGAATCATTGCTCTGAAGAGAACTAATGATATTAAATCCCATTAAAGGTTTATGGCTTAAATATTACGCGTTGAAAGAAATGTAGCTTTTGAAACAAA
>NC_051418.1:21648264-21649158 GCF_015228065.2 Penaeus monodon | reverse complement strand
TTCTTAAATTCCTCAAACAATCGCAAGAAATACATACGCATCCCAACAATCGGTCTGGAATTTCGTTTCCCGAAAACAGAAAACAGTAGTGATAAAAATATCAGCATTGGATTGCATGGTAATTTAACCAGAAATCAAAGAATGGAAGGAAAAGAGTAATTTACATGAACGGAAGGAATTAAATAGAAGTAGGAGAGGAAGGAAATGAAAGGAAAAAAATCAAATGTTTGCTAAGAAAAGAATGGCGAGGAAAACTTCCGGAAAACAAATGGATTAGCCGATGTATCAAGGCGAAAGAGGGAAATAACTAAAATAACAGCCTAAAAATAAATAGGGATTTGACAAATAGACAAAAGAAATGTCCGTTTGCGGATGAGATGTGAGCATCGGGGACCGGATCCGACAGCATCCGGAGATGGTTTGGCCGGATGGCGAGATGGGTGGGGAGACAAAGGGCTGGGGAGGAGGAGGGGGGGAGGGTAAGAGAGGACAGGGTAGAGGAAGGGAGGGAGATGGAGAGAGAGAAGATTGAAAAGGGGGGGGGGGGGGTATATGAAGGGAGAGAGAAAGAGCATGGGTGAAGGGGATAAGAGATGAAGAGCGGAGGAAGTGAAATAGGGGTGAGAAAAGGGAAAGGAGATGAGAGAAGGAAGGAGAGAGGAAATAAGGAGTGTGCAGTGAATGGAATGAGGGTGAGGGACCGAAACGGAGGATGAGGAGTGGGGATTGGAGGGTGCAAGGAACGGGATAAGGATAAGGGAGGGAAAGAGGAAGGGATGGAAGACGGAAGAAAGATAAGAAAAGGGACAGAAACCGTGGAAATACGAGAGAATACGAGTAACATGACAGAGCCGGAAGAATGGAGATCGAAAAGGATAAGGGACGAGGGATTAA
>NC_051418.1:21648065-21648230 GCF_015228065.2 Penaeus monodon | reverse complement strand
CGGAAAGAACGAAAATAAAAAAAACCGTAGGAGGCAAATAGAGAGAAAAAGAAGTAAAACGGAAGAAGGAAAGAGGAAAATGGGAGACTCAGGAAACCAGTGCATGAGGCACCCGTGGGAACCGTAGTTTTTTTTTTTTTTCCTGGAAAACGTGTGGGAGTCAGA
>NC_051418.1:21647583-21648012 GCF_015228065.2 Penaeus monodon | reverse complement strand
CAGAGGTGTCAGAGACAGGGAGTACGAGAGGAAGAGGGGGGAGAGAGGAGGGGGGGGGGACGGCGGAATCGGAAATATCAGAACGGAAGGATCTGTAGATGGAAGGACACAGGTAGGATGGGTGAACCTGTCTTTCCATTCATTATTTGGCGGGCGCGGGGGGGCGCGGGGGGAGGGGCGAGGATGGCGTTAAATCCACCAGATAAATGTTTTTCTTTTCTTAATTTGTTAATGGTTAATGAAGCTTAAGGAGAATCATCAAAAATATAAATGTTTGATTCCGAATAACAATAACAGTGTTTATAAATGATAAATGCTACTGGTGAGAAGGAAATAAGAAATACATTCATATAGAAAATAAAGATTAGGGGATTAAACAGTGGTCAGTAAATTAAAATATAGAAGTACAAATAAGGTCAAATGTGTCTA
>NC_051418.1:21647056-21647359 GCF_015228065.2 Penaeus monodon | reverse complement strand
TGTGTGTTGTTTGTGTTTGAATATATAAAAACAATACAGTCAAAGTACAATCAAATAAAAAAATACAAGAAATAAGCAAGTTATTCAATAAGATCAGATCAAAATAAATAATCATAAAAAGAGATAAAAAAAATCAATAAAATAGGTAAAGGCACGTTAATAGGCAAAAATACCGAGCAATTATCCTCATGTATATTGCACCTGCGTCAACGGAAGTGAAGTGTGCAACATTTACAACAAACTGGCAACTGCAGCACTCTGCCTTTTGTGTGCTTGAGTTTCGTTACAGAATTACATGGCTGA
>NC_051418.1:21646196-21646837 GCF_015228065.2 Penaeus monodon | reverse complement strand
GAGAGAAATAAACCACAATTCATAAAATGCTCAGAGGCTTCACCACTACTATAGACCGGAAGTGACGTATGTTTTTCGTCCTACCTCCTCCCCCACCCCTCTACCCACCTTACCCACTGGACCCTCCCTACCACCAAAAAGTTCGTCAAAGGTCGGATAATCTGACCTTTTTGTACCTGATGACCTTTTTTTAGGCTTACCCAGGCGAGGTCACTGTTGCTACGATGTGCAGAGACCGCCTCATGCCGTGGGATTTATGTTTAAAGGAATCATTTTGATGAAGAAATGAATGGCGATATTGGAGGAAAAATTATTATTGATAGTAATAAATAAATGAATAGTGATCATGGCGGTGAATATAGATACTGAGAATATGGATAATATATATAATGATGACAGTGATAACCCACATCACCCTTTTCCTGCAGTGGTCCAGTGTATTCAGTGCAAACCTATTTCCTGTCTAAATGAGGAAATTGCTTCAAGATTGATCAGAATCGTTTTTTTTTTATCCATGGTATATTTATCGTAACTCTGGTTTGTCTATCGCTGGGTCTATCGCCTTAATAAATCGCAACTCCGTCCGTCTGTCGCAAAAACTATCGGTATATCAACTACTCCGATTTATCTACCCATTTATC
>NC_051418.1:21645805-21646176 GCF_015228065.2 Penaeus monodon | reverse complement strand
GAGCAAGATGTATTTTGAAATCTCTCTGATAGTTCCGGTGGCGTCTTGAGTGGGACGTTTCCGAAAATAATGCTCAAATCCCAATAAACATCGGTCAGACTCCCAAGTTGGACAGTGGTTTAGACGCACCATTTCTCAAGGGAAGGAGCAAGATGTCAAAAGTGGCGTGGGTGGTGCGTAGATTCACTTCATCTGCTTTAGAAGGCCTACCTCTTCTTGTTTTGTTTTTGTCTCATTCCTTAGTATTTCTGTTTCCCTTTTACTACATGGAATTAACTGAAATAAAGGGAAAAGTGAGGAACACCGGTCGGGCTTTATAAGTAGGCCTAGATAGTATTAAGAGACGTATAATTTCGATTACAATTTTTTCC
>NC_051418.1:21644989-21645759 GCF_015228065.2 Penaeus monodon | reverse complement strand
TATCACCCTAAATTCATAAAGCTCTAAGAACGTACAAAAAAACGAGTCATCAGTCAGGTTATCAAACAGCAGAGGGTCGTAGAGAGTAGCGATCGCGTGTTTGACTTGCATTGGGCAGACGAGAACAAACTGTAGACTGGGGAGGGGGTAGAGGGGGATGAGGAAAGAGGATGGGTGGGTAGAGGGGGGAGGATGGAGGATGGATGGGTAGAGGGGGAGAGGAGGGAGAAAGGCAAATGGAGGGAGGGGAGGTAAAGAGGGAATGGAGGAGAGGGAGGAAGAAGAAAGGGGAGAGAAAAAGAAGGGAGAAAGGCGAATGGGGGTAGGTGAATATGAATGGAGCAGAGGGGAGGGGAGAGGGAGGGAGGAGAACAAAAAGAAAGAGGAGAGATGATAGCGAAAGAAATAGGGATGAAAGGGAGAAAAACAAGGAGACGAGGAGAAGGAAGATGAAGAAGGGCTGAAAAAAGAAAGGAGGGGGGGGGAGGAAAGTATAGCGAAAAGGGGTATGAGAAATAAAGGGAAGGGGAGATGAGAAGGGGAAGAAGGGTGGGAGCGAGAAGGGAGCGGGGGGAATACACATGTTCACGGGCGGAAGCATCGCGCGGGCGGATGGTGCGTGCGTATGTGGGCGTGGATGGAGGGAGCAATTATTGTTAGGCGTGTGGGCGGGGATCCTGGCGGAGGAAGGAGAGGGAAGGGGAGAGGAATTCAGGCCGAGGAGGAAAATGAAAGGAACCAAGAGTAAGACGATACAAACGGAGAAAAAC
>NC_051418.1:21644467-21644794 GCF_015228065.2 Penaeus monodon | reverse complement strand
GCGGCTGCATTGGGCGTAAGTGGGCGGTTGGGAAGACCTTGTTTACTGGGTGGCGTGGGTGACTAAGTGGCAGGCTGGGTGTGACCGCGAAAATTAGAAACACTCGCCTCGTGGGCTTCTTCCTTCGTCGGCCACGAGGGGACTGCGGGAGGAAGGCCGATGGGGGCGAGGGCGTGCGTGCGTGCGGGAGGGTTGGCAGGCCCTCCCCGCTCTGAGGGAGGATCAGGTGGGCTGCGGACTGTATATGGCGCGCACGTGGCCCATTTCGGAGAGACGGCGCCGGGTTATTGAAAAGCTATCGTCACCTAAGTTGCACTCTCTGCCTTA
>NC_051418.1:21644056-21644318 GCF_015228065.2 Penaeus monodon | reverse complement strand
TGAAGAAACAGATGTAAGGGAAACAAGCCTCGGACGTCGCTAGTCTTCCGACCCACCGATTTATCTGTCGCCGCCCAACCGACCGACGGCCGCGCGCCTAAAATAGCAGGAAGTCGGATTGTCGCGTCGTCGATCGTCGCGCTCAGTAAACCCGATCAATCGCCGATAACCGATTTAGTACCCTCCCCTCCCCCCTCCCCTTCATCGGCAGCATCCGCCTCATCGAGAGGGTGTACTGAATATTAGTGCATCAGCACAGCGA
>NC_051418.1:21643559-21643737 GCF_015228065.2 Penaeus monodon | reverse complement strand
CACAGCGCGCGACAACGCCCGTGAATCGCGCGGGCGGTGTCACTTTCCGAAACCATCGAACCGTTGGCGCCGCGACCAGAGGACGGAGAATCATGGCCGCGAGCGAGAGTACTGCGCCTAAAAAATAAATCTTTGTTTTTTTTCCTCTTCCTCGCTCTTTCTTAAGTCCAGTACATTC
>NC_051418.1:21643118-21643371 GCF_015228065.2 Penaeus monodon | reverse complement strand
AGATCTTCTTTATTCCCTATAACATGTGTCCGGGTATATGCTTACGATCAGTACACTTAATCCGCCAACCCCCTTTTTGTAGAATTCAAAGCCTTGGCAGCGAAGTGAAAGGAAATCGCATGAAATATGTGTCCAGGAAAAAAGTACGCTAAAAAGGAGCAATTAGTAACCGTCTTTTAATCCCCCGCACGAGGATGTTCGCTAAAGAGACGAAAATAAGAAGAAGAAGGAAAAAAATGACTAATGTGGGTGA
>NC_051418.1:21643005-21643100 GCF_015228065.2 Penaeus monodon | reverse complement strand
AAGAAGGAGAGAGGATTTCAGTACTAATTCTTAACTCTCCTTTTGTCGGGATATGCATTGCGTTATTTGCGTGGCCTTCTGGTTTGTGATTAGTC
>NC_051418.1:21642034-21642686 GCF_015228065.2 Penaeus monodon | reverse complement strand
GCCCGTGCCGTGCTCTACGCTGACGGCGGCGGGATTACGGACGTCTTCTGGGGTGACGTCAGGACACAAACCTCCGACGTGCACAGGCGCTGAATAAATAGGAGAGTAAACGCCCGTCCATCTGTCTGCACGTACATTGAGCGCCTCGCGCGAGTTGCGGGCGGAAGGGCGCAGGCGGGCGGAAGGGCGCGGGGGTTAGGGGGAGTTCTCCTCTCTTCGCGTCTCTCTTTCGCTTTCCAGGTTTTTTTTTTCTTTTCTCTGTCACCTTCTTTATCTTGTTTGTTTTTTTTCTCCCTCTTTGCTTTTCATCTCTCTTCCTCATTCTCGTTTTCCCCTTTTCTTCTTTTCTGTTTATCTTTCTCTTTCTTTTTTCTTTTCATCTCTCTCTTTTCTCGTTTTTTCTTTTTCTTCTTTTCCTTGGTTTTCTTTTTCTCCTTCTTCTCTTTCTCTTTCTCCTTCAAGTTTCTCGTTTTCTTTCCCTTTTCCTTATCTATTCTACTCTCTTCTATTGTTTTCCTTCCCCCCCCCCCCCTTTCTCTCTCTCTCTCTCTCATACACACACAAATCAATACCTAAACAAACATACATAAATAACATTGGCAGGGAGACAGAGAGGTAGACAGATAAAGACAGATATATGGATACCGTATAG
>NC_051418.1:21641270-21641960 GCF_015228065.2 Penaeus monodon | reverse complement strand
TGTGTGTGTTACTCACTAATTTACTAACGATTGTATAATGTGTAAGCACATTTTCGCATGACGCTCACGCACATACGCGTACACGGGGCAACTAAGAAGCTTTATGTAATTTATTGACACATATAATGACGTGCAAAAAAACACTTAAAAAATAAAGTGCTTCCATGTTGCATGTACTACGTAAGGAATTGAAAAAAGATAAACAAACATATAAAAGAAAGACAAGAACCAGTTCCCGCGCTGTCTTCTTGGAACATCTGCCAAGCGTGGCTGGCATTCGTGACGTCACCGATGCCAGCGACGCCCCCCCCCCGACGCCAGCTCCTCAGCGATGACTCAGAATGACCCAGGCGTGTACATCGCTCGCTAATTATTAACTCATTAATACTTAGTTGCGCTCCTCCCAAGCCTTCCGTCGCGCCATATCCGGTGATCGGTTCTCCGGCGCCACTCCTTGCTACTCCCTCGCCTCGCGCCCGCTGCGACCTTGCTGCCCGGACGCCCCTGCGCTGTTGTCGGGGTGCGCGGCGCGGGGGGAAGCGGGTCGCAAGCCGGGGAGGAAGCGTGGCGCAGGTTATGCTGCTGGAGTTCTGGTTAAGGCTTGCTTAGGCTTCGACTGCCTTTGGTGTTGGCGGGAGGGGGGCGTATTTGTGTGTGGAGGGGATGCATATGTATGTCTAGAGGGAGGTT
>NC_051418.1:21640631-21641143 GCF_015228065.2 Penaeus monodon | reverse complement strand
CTGCACTATATATCACAGTGAGTAATTCATGTTATTAATTCAGTTCAGTTATATGCAAATTTCGTAGTATCTTACAACACTTCATAGGAGGTGATCTGTCTGGACATTCTCGCCAGCCTTTCTTTCTGTCTCACTTCTTTCTCATCTCTATCAGGACACAGATCCTGCACTCTCTGTCACTACAGTCACGTCAAGGAATTTTCCTAGAGTTGTTTTGGTCAATACCTACGGAATTCTTCGTTTTTTTGTTTTTTTTACAATTCACGAAAGTTACTGACCACAGAGGAACCGGGCAGCGCCATCTCCTAGTCCACAGGGCCGTTGAGCTCACACTGGACGAGAGGCACTGAAAGACACCGTCTTGTCTGGCGAGGAAATGCAGGATCAAACTTGTACTCGGAGGCCCTGGGCGGATGGGAACGAGCATGGCACCGACGGAGACGAGATGCTCCATCCACATTTGAGATTTAGAGGGATTGATAAGAAGGATATAAACAAATGTGTGTTTACTT
>NC_051418.1:21640482-21640602 GCF_015228065.2 Penaeus monodon | reverse complement strand
CGCTGACATGGTAAGACACTACTTTCTGTGGCGATTAAAAATGAAGGGTCACATGATTAAACTTGCACTCCAGACGGATGGGAACGAATATGGCGGCAACCAAGGAGTCCTTGTCATATT
>NC_051418.1:21639640-21640461 GCF_015228065.2 Penaeus monodon | reverse complement strand
CCGTCTCGTCATCCTTTTCTGCTTGGGTGTGAAGAGAGGCGAGAGTACATTAACAGGGTACAAATTATAACTGTTGTGATAAAGGGTAATAGGTGACAGAATGCCGCTATCGCCTGGGTAATTATTGCAATGATTAAAGACTCAGGAAGGGAAATCTGTCGATGGTATATGTTATGATGTTGATTACTGTTGATACGATTAGCTTCGCGAGTTAGGGTTTTACGGTTATAACAATGATTGCGATTTCACCATAATGATGGATGCGATTGTAGCGTGCGTTAAGGTAGTGGTTATCAATTAAGAGAAAGATAAAAATAGGTGCAATTAATATTGCAACTAATGATGCTCATTATGGAAATCATACCCACATATTCACTTACCATAAATCGAGACGGAGATATTAATCCAATTGAAACCATTTTATTTTTCATTTCACAATACGAAAACAAAAAGGTGCACAAATTTCAAATGTCACGAACATTCACATGTATACAAACTGTGTTGGATGTCCACCATTCTGCATACTGACGTATGACGTCACGCCAAGAGGGAATAATGGCGTAAAAACAAAACAATGCATATTTTTTTCTAACGATAACATTGCTGTGCGTTGTACATTTTTAATCCTTTTGATCCGAGAGAGAATGAAAAAAAGAGAAAACGAAAGAGAAACTAGGCTTGCGAAGGGTTTGCCGTGGTCAGTGAACATTATAGCTTGATAGTGGGTTTCCTCGGATGGCCAGCGAGCCATGGAGGTTGGAAAAATAGAAGTTAACTAGCTAAATACTGGCACATACACGTACATGCAAAGATTGATGGAT
>NC_051418.1:21639125-21639343 GCF_015228065.2 Penaeus monodon | reverse complement strand
AGGGGAACTCAGGTGCTGCTGCTCTTACCTGCGTAGGTGAAGCGTGGTCTTGCGTCGCCACCGTGTGTTAGGCGCGCGAAGCTTCAACCGGACACGTGGCGGTGTTTTGGGGACACGCGCTTGTATATGCAAGACACGTGTTAGTATATTTAGATAGCTTACTATATGCTAGTGTGTTTAGGACACGTGCTAATAACATTTCTTCGTTCTTTCGCCAA
>NC_051418.1:21637665-21638790 GCF_015228065.2 Penaeus monodon | reverse complement strand
GTTGCAGCTTCCGGCTAATGCAAAACCGTGCAACAAGTACACATTACTGATCACGAGAACGACTGCACGATATCTGAGCGAACAAATTTGTTTTCTCTTAATTAAATGGTTTGTTTTTGGGATATTTAAAGTGATTAATTGATGCATTTAATTGTATTCCTCGGCTTCACGAAGTTTGTTTGTGTTTCCTTCTTGTTGTTGTTATTGGTCGTTTATATTTGCCTTACTTTTTTACATATATTTCTCACTTTTGGTTATTTTTGCTACTTTTTCATTCAAATGACGGATTTTTTTTTCTGTTTTGTCCTGTAGTTTCGTCACCAGCTAAAAATGGTTATAAATGCTTATATAGAGAGATTCTGATACGAATTGTAACAATGAACCTGTGACCAAAATTCCCATGAATGGAGACACGAAACCACTCCTATGGGATCCGCCCTTTAGCGTCGTCCTTCCCGCGGTAAGTGGATAGAAAATGGACCTTACGTTCGCGTCGCTCGAAAGGTCAGGGTAGCTGAGCAGCGGAAGTGATCTGGGCAGGACAGAGCTTCCCTCTCGAGCCACGCCCTGGGGTGAGGGAAGAGGGGTTAGGGGAGAGGGGAAGGGGGATTGGGCAAGGGGAAGGGTAGTGGAAAGGTGGGGGAACGGGAGAGGTGGATGACAAGAGGATAGACGGGGGTCCGGGGGGAGAGAGGGAATAAATAGAGGGTGGGGGAAAGGGGAAGGGAAGCAGGGGGATGGGGTAGTGGCTGACTGTAGGGTGGGAGAAGGGGGAAGGGAGAGATGATGATCTGGGGGAGAGGGAAGGCGGAGGGGTGGCCCAACTTGAGAGTGGGGGAAGAGGCGAAGGATGATAAGAGGCTAGGAGAGAGGGGGGAGGGGGGAAGGGCGTGGAGGGTGGGAAGGGGACTGGAAGCACATGAGGAGATCGAGTGATATGAATAGTACGGTTGTAGAGTTTGGCGAAAACCGTTAACGAAGATATGACCGGAATTCCAATTAAATTTAATTTCTAGGATCCTACTTTCCTTTCTAATATAACATGCCTTTGCCGCTTCTGCCATTTGATAATCGCATCCTCAACAAGGCAGTATGCAGGTGAGAGAGAAAAAGTATGAGAGCGTA
>NC_051418.1:21637469-21637587 GCF_015228065.2 Penaeus monodon | reverse complement strand
TATGTGTGTGTCATTTAGACATTGTCTGCATACCCGCGTGCGAACATGGCGTAAGAATCCCGTGACTCCAATGTGCTTGCGTGTCTCCCCTTCTGTAGAGGAATGGGTATGTGCTTGT
>NC_051418.1:21636747-21637293 GCF_015228065.2 Penaeus monodon | reverse complement strand
CCTGTCAGAGTATCCTTCGCCAAAGGGTTCGGACACAGCAGCCGCGGAAGTGACCTGAGTGCTTCCTCTTTACCTGCCTCGGACCACACGAAGCAAGGATGCAAATGAGGTCCTTCGACTGCTCTCTGTTTCATTCCTCAAGTCTATTCCGGCAAGTCTAATAGGCCTATTTCCTTTTTTTTTAAAGCAATTGTGGTTCAGCGACATAAAAAAAATCCTTCGAGCGGAGGATTTTGGAATCCGGCGAAAGAAAAGGGGCGGAGCTATTGTGAGGTATCCAGCTTCCTTCCCGTGACAGGTGGGCATCGGAGGCACGAGGGAGTTGCCATGTAGGATTTTGTTCTGGTCGTTTGTACGGACGCAAACGGAAGGGACATTGCGTATGTACGCTGATACATATACGTACAAGTAAGTGTGTACGTATGTACATAGTGCGTATGTATACAGAAGCACACACTTAATGCGTTGAATACATTCAGTAACGTCCATAAAGGGAGGATTGCGAATAAACTTCGATTCACACAAGCAGTTATCAACATCACTAAA
>NC_051418.1:21636371-21636590 GCF_015228065.2 Penaeus monodon | reverse complement strand
ACCAAAGAAACCTACATCTCTGAACGCAGCGCCTCTCCCACGCGACCATTAACAGGGTCATGCAAGATACAGCGATGGACGACCTATGTACGTGGGGTGTAAAGCCGTAGGATGATTTATCTCATTTACATTTCCTTTGAGTAAGTTTTTTTTTTCTTTTTAATAGCTTAGAATCTTATTTTTGAAGATCTCACCTCCTTTCTCTGGCCGCCATCCTGC
>NC_051418.1:21635648-21635786 GCF_015228065.2 Penaeus monodon | reverse complement strand
CACGCAACTTAATTCCACGGAAAGAGAAGATCCTGTAAACATGAATAACGCCGGGGATTAGGCAGGCGCGTGAATGCAGCGGATTTACACGAACGCGGGGCAGTCCTCCTCTTCCACTTTCTGTGTTTTTCCCCACCC
>NC_051418.1:21635279-21635353 GCF_015228065.2 Penaeus monodon | reverse complement strand
CATGTCGTCATTATTTCTCCTTTTGCTCCTCTTTCTTCTCATCTATTTATCATTCCTTTCCTTTTCTTTCCTTC
>NC_051418.1:21633713-21634685 GCF_015228065.2 Penaeus monodon | reverse complement strand
GCAAATCTCGAAAGAATGTTCAGGATCCCCATCACAGAGATCACCGCTCGACTATGATTCATCTTAAGGAATGCTGTGCGTAAGGAAACACGTGCTTCTGCGCATGTGCGTCCTCGTCTGCGCGCGCGTGTGGCGGTGGGGGGAGAGGGAGGGGGAGGTAGAGGGGTTGTGCGTGTGTGGGGAAGGGGGAAGGGGTTGTGTGTGTGTAGGGGGAAGGGGATAAGGTTGTGTGTGGGCGTTTGGTGTGGGTGTAGTGATTAGGGGGTTAGGTGTGGGTAGGGGGATGGGGAAGGGGTTGTGTGTGATGGTGGGGGAGGGTTTTGTATGTAGGTGTGGGGGAGAGGAAGGAGGTTGTGTGTGGGTGTAGGGGGGGCAGCGTAGTGTGTAGGGGTTGGTTGAGGGGAGGGAATTGTGTGTGGGTGTGGGGTGTGGAGGCAGGGCGAGGAAGTGGGTGTGAGGACTGGACGAGTGTGTGTAGTGGGTAGGGGGCTGGGTGGGTGTGGTGGGCAGGGGAGTAGGAGTTATGCATGTGGTGAGAGGATGTGGGTTGTGTCCCGTGGGTGGATGGCGGGGCCTGTGTATATGTGGAGGCGGGATGGGGGGGTGGGGAGGGGGGATGGAGGGTCATGTGTTGTGGGCGGAGGAGAGGGTTTGTGCGTGGGGGGGGGGGGGTTGTGCGTGTGGAGGGAAGGAGGATTTGTGTGTAAGTATGAGTATGTGTGAGTACGAGTGGGTAGAGGTATGTGCAATGTATGTGCAATCGTATGACCTGACTTGCCTTTGTACGAGCACATGCGAACGTGTTTGCGTGCACGCGCGTCTTCTTGGTCTCATTTTTCTTCCTTTTGTATCCCTCCTTCCGGGCTCGCGTGTGCGTTCCGCGTCATGGCCAATCGCTCCAGGTTCTTTCGACGCCCCGCTAATCCCTCGCTCGTCCGCGCTGATGGGTCTGTCCGTGACAATATCGCGTGG
>NC_051418.1:21633216-21633396 GCF_015228065.2 Penaeus monodon | reverse complement strand
TAGAAACAATCTATAACATTTGTAATTTTGCAAGATGTATGGATAGGAACTAATAGCTGTCAACAAATGGAGGAAAAAAGCTTAAAGCAAAGGAGTGCAGTCCATCAAGGAGGCTGACTCACCTGGGAGAAGTTTTTTAGCAATGAAACATGCTTCTGAGTTCATCGGTTAACTTGATGT
>NC_051418.1:21632646-21632860 GCF_015228065.2 Penaeus monodon | reverse complement strand
CGTAGGACACACTATCAATCTTTTTACCCACAGTATTAATAAAGATCCTTACAGAAGAGCTCTGAACGACTGGCCCTAATTCGCTCTCTCGTTCCCGCAGGTGGAGAGCGTCCACGGCGAGGAGGACAGCGAGTGCGACGCCGTCTGCCGCATGAAGCAGGTGAGACGCGCTTCGGCCCCGCCCTCGGCCCTTCGGCTGGCCGACGGCGGCGCA
>NC_051418.1:21630963-21631172 GCF_015228065.2 Penaeus monodon | reverse complement strand
TTTCCGGACGAATTTTCTTTCCTGCTCCCTTTTTTCCTCCCAGAATAACTGTCATGCATCAGGCAGAGGCGCCGAGAGGAGGTGTGGCTTTCCCTGCCACCCTTGAGCGTCAGTATGCATGACAGATCATAGCGCCTGACCCACGCAGGTGCCGTGGCAACGTTGCCGCGATTCTGGCAACACTATACTTGATGCTGATATTTTTTTTT
>NC_051418.1:21629327-21629715 GCF_015228065.2 Penaeus monodon | reverse complement strand
GATAGATATCATCGTCTGATCTTAACAGCTCTCGAGAGGCTGTGAAAGTATCATATCAGCCTCGGGTTTCTTGTCCACGAGACAGAAACCGACGCTGTCTTTCCCTCTTCTATCCCTCCATCTCCCCATCCTCATCTCCTCCTGCCTCCGTACCCCCCATCTACATCTCCTTCTCTCTCTTTCCTGTGCCCTCCTACCTTCATCCTCCCGCTCTCCTCTCTCCTCTCTCTCCCCTTTAACCTCATCCTCCCTCTTTCCCTTCTTCCCTCCTAACCTCATCCTCCCTCTCCCCTCCCCTTATATCCTTCATCCCCTCCTCATCTGCCCACAAACCCCCCCCCCCCCTACCCCCCTCATCCCCCCCTCCTCCCTACCCCTCCTCTTCCCC
>NC_051418.1:21629139-21629269 GCF_015228065.2 Penaeus monodon | reverse complement strand
AAGGGATTCGGACGCGCGAAGCAGGTGTCGCCTCTTTCCACCTTTTGGCTTCGTTGATCAACCCGACCTCGGAGGCGCGTGCAGCGAAACGAACGCGGGGTTTTCCTATGTGAAGGCCTTTTAGCATTCG
>NC_051418.1:21628954-21629099 GCF_015228065.2 Penaeus monodon | reverse complement strand
GAATGGAACTTTCATATTTAAAAGAAATCAATGCACATTCTTCCTTTCATTCAATCAATTATTTATCTACTTTTTCTTCTTCTTTTGTTATAAGGGGATCCATAAGTATGTATAGGATTTTTCCGATATGAACATTTTAAAAAAC
>NC_051418.1:21628647-21628907 GCF_015228065.2 Penaeus monodon | reverse complement strand
AGGGTAGGATATATATAATTTGTGGGGGTGGTGTGGTGGGTGGGTGGGAGAGGTGGTGTGGGGGAGGTGTGGAGGGTGTGTGGGAGGTGGAGAGGTGAGGTGAGAGTAGGTGGTAGTGATGGAGTAGGTGTGATGTAGTGGTGTGGGGGTGTGTGGTGTGGTGGGTGTGTGGGTTAGGATGATGTGTGTGGGTGGGTGAGTGGATTATTTTTCTCATGAAATTAAATGATAATGAAATGCTACAAAGTCAATTCTGGTAA
>NC_051418.1:21628436-21628602 GCF_015228065.2 Penaeus monodon | reverse complement strand
CAGTAATGCTCGTGCGTTGAGAGAAAGGGGGCAAGGGCATAGAATTCAGCAGAGAGACGACAATGAGCAGACAGAGAGCAAGTACGAAGACGAAGCACCGAGAGACGAGAAGCCAGAGAGAGAGACAAGAGAGGAATAAAGATATAAAGAATGGAAGAGACAGGAG
>NC_051418.1:21627921-21628226 GCF_015228065.2 Penaeus monodon | reverse complement strand
TACACACACGGACACAACACATACATCCCATACCTATAACAAACATAACTCATACAGAAGCTATGCATCATACAAAGACTATAGAGAATCATATCACAAGACGACATCGGGCACAGCCTTCTGCCCAATGCGTATTTCACAGAACAATATCTCCGATAATGCCGAGCTAGCTGTATCAATCATGACATAAATCTTAAGCCGAGGTTTTCTCAAGAGGGTTTGCATATATATTTTTATTTTGTATATTTTATTCCACTTTTAGTAAGTCTTATATATGCTGATATTATTTGAGATAATCAGCAGCT
>NC_051418.1:21626419-21626525 GCF_015228065.2 Penaeus monodon | reverse complement strand
AGTCGAGGGCTACAGTGCGTGGAGTGGAACGAGACATTTCACAGTTAATCAGAGAACAAGGTCACTGTTTACATAGGTTGGCTCCGTTCGGCTCTTTTTTTGTGGT
>NC_051418.1:21625672-21626016 GCF_015228065.2 Penaeus monodon | reverse complement strand
GCGCCCTCAAGGTTCATGTTTAAATCCAGGTTACGTTGTGGTCTCTATGATTCTATGTCCGATTCACATAAAGCTGTATCACGTTAGTTTCTGGGTAAGCATAGCGACCTTGGCTACATATATATATATCCACTCAACATTTTTTTTTTTTTTCACGGGAAATTCGTCATTGGGATCGAATTCTTTATTTGTGCTTAGACGAGAAAGAGTATTTCCGAACAGCTGAGTTCCCACAGCGCGTCAATGTCGCCGCGCGCGCCCTGTTGCCCGGATGTTATGACACTTGTTCGTCTGTGCTATTTTGTGGCCTTAATAGCTGTCCCTCATTTTTATGGAAGTTTTGC
>NC_051418.1:21625344-21625454 GCF_015228065.2 Penaeus monodon | reverse complement strand
ATACCTTGACCGTATTTTCACTCTTTTGTCCTCCATTAGTTTGTCTGTCTCTTTATCATTAATATCAGTTACACCCATTTCCCACGCTCGGGTGTATATATATAGTCTAT
>NC_051418.1:21625164-21625308 GCF_015228065.2 Penaeus monodon | reverse complement strand
GCACCTGTCTACGCATACCGACGCCTCATAATTAAGTTCCCAATCACCTGTTACAGTGATTGTAGTCCGCTAACAATACCATGTGGTGGATATAGTGACTCGTTTTCGAGTTGTTATAGGTTTGTGATTATTTTTATTATTTTA
>NC_051418.1:21624795-21624892 GCF_015228065.2 Penaeus monodon | reverse complement strand
ACAGAATATACTTCTCCCCAAAGCATACACGTCAAATGTTCATAATGTTGACAAGGTCAGTCTGTGTCTTGTAAAGCAGCGTCTTGAACTTCCTTTT
>NC_051418.1:21624421-21624580 GCF_015228065.2 Penaeus monodon | reverse complement strand
GATTATGCTGGTGCTCTCACATGTCCACCTCAAAGTTGAAATTGTTGACAATGCAAGATCCTGCCCTTCCTTCGGGTGTCTTCCCCGCTGGGCCGGATGTTGATATTGCAATGGCGTTCTTGCCTTAAAAGGCAGTTAAAGAATTACCAGGAAGGTATT
>NC_051418.1:21624070-21624183 GCF_015228065.2 Penaeus monodon | reverse complement strand
GAAAGAGTAAGAGAAATTTTTATATAGTTTAGTGTTCGTGGTATTTTGAGGTTATTTGTTTTGTGAGCGTTCGGTCTGATGTATTTTGAATTTTAAATAGGAGTCTGATGATG
>NC_051418.1:21623749-21624048 GCF_015228065.2 Penaeus monodon | reverse complement strand
AACATAAGTCCCTTTCCTTTTCTATCTATCTTTTTGTCACTCACGGTTTTTTTTTTTTTCTTTCTCCCATTATCCATCACATTTGTTATCATTCCCAAGGTTCCATTTAGAGGACAGAAAACCCAAATAAATCGACAACGTAATTGCGTGATTGGCAATGGCGGCCATTCTCCAGGGCGTAATTATCTTCCCCAATGGTCGTTATCGGGACAGTTGCGGACGGAACAAAGGGGTCGCTGTGATGGCGGGAAGGCCAGCGAGATGAAGGAATTTACACCTGCTCCTTCTGGTAACAACTG
>NC_051418.1:21622913-21623680 GCF_015228065.2 Penaeus monodon | reverse complement strand
AGAATAACCCCCGTTTGTGCCTCCATCTGTTTATCTCTCTTTTTGGTTGTAACTTTCTTCCTCTTTGCCTTCCTTTCGGTAGCAACTGTTGTTGTTGTTTTTTTCTCTCTCCTTCCCTTCCCTCCTTCCCATCTCCTGGTAACTTTTCCCTCCTTCCCTCCCTCTCGGTAACACCTCTCTATGATAACTTCTCGTTCATTTCCTCCCTCCTGCAAACACTTCCCCTTCTCCCTTCATTCCGTCTTCCTCACTCTATTCCATTTATTTTCTTCCACTTTCTTTCACTTCATTCCCATATTTCTTCATATTTTTCTTCCTCTTTTCTCCCTTCCTTCTTTCTTCCCTCTCTCTTCCATATATATATCTCGTTTTTCAATCCTTCCTTTTTATCTTTGTCTCATTCACCCTGTGTCCTCTTCTTTTATGTAGGTTTCTGTTCTTCTCTTTCATCTCACCATTCCCCTACCTCTGTTTTTTATCTTCCCCTTCCGTTTTATTCTCTGTTTTATCCTTGTCTCCCACCTCCTCCTTTTGCTTCTCTTCTCTCGCCTCCCTTTTCAATTATCGAGCCTCCTGCCCCTCTTTCCTCGCCTCCTCCTTCATTTTTCACATCTCCTTCCACACCCCTCCATCCCCTTTCCCCAACTTATCCTCCCCACCAAATTATTTTCTTCCTCCCCTCTTCCCTACTCTGATCCCTTTTCTTCTATCTCCCCTCCCCGTACTCTTCCAAACCCTCCTTATTTTCTACTTATTTTCTACAAACC
>NC_051418.1:21622785-21622849 GCF_015228065.2 Penaeus monodon | reverse complement strand
ATTCAGGTAAGTCCTTGGGGTGCCATGATCAGCACTTTAACATCATGACTTTTTAGTTCAGCGG
>NC_051418.1:21622631-21622738 GCF_015228065.2 Penaeus monodon | reverse complement strand
TATGAATGACTTCGTGCGGTTTATGTTTACGCTAGATATTTTCTGAATGGAATAAGTTGTAGAATGAGAGGTGTGTATATATGTGAATTGAATTGATGCATCACCGT
>NC_051418.1:21622151-21622575 GCF_015228065.2 Penaeus monodon | reverse complement strand
CGCTTTCATTATCGTTTTTTTTCCGTGGTTGCTAGTGTTGATGTTAATGATTTTTAATAATGTTACTCTTGCAATTTTTTTATCGTATCAGTTACCATTATAATCGCTATTTTGATTACAAAAGCTTCATTGCTTGTCTATTCAGAAAGGACAAAGACCTTTCAAGACGACTGGACTTTTGATAAAATAATAAAAGACAACAAAAATACCCGTATGTTTTTAGAAAAAAATAACCGCACATGATATAAACAAGAGACCGTTTTTGTTGTGTTTAGAATGAGAGTTATGAATACGTACTTAACACTCTTGGCTCTCGTAAAAAGAAATCTACGTATTTTACAACACTTTTTAAAGAACTGTGGGAGGGAATTTTAAAGTGAATGATGTCATGAGTGTATTTGTTTGAGTGTTGCGTATGTCGGAT
>NC_051418.1:21621569-21621718 GCF_015228065.2 Penaeus monodon | reverse complement strand
CCCCGCCTAAAGATGAGTTGAAAATTCAGCTCAGTGAGTTCTGCGAAGGATTAGTTCACCGATCTCCCGCCAGAGGGACCGGATGTCCACCTACCTGCCTGTAGCGGTCATCCTGCAGGTATCGTAATTATCGAGCACCGGCAACCCAA
>NC_051418.1:21621377-21621449 GCF_015228065.2 Penaeus monodon | reverse complement strand
CGCTCTCTGTCAGACACAGGATGCTAGACTGCTGGATGCTGCGCTTGTCTCCCGTTTGTCTGTGTAATTCTG
>NC_051418.1:21620972-21621095 GCF_015228065.2 Penaeus monodon | reverse complement strand
CCCTCTCCTCCCATCCACTTCCTCCCCCCGCTCTCCCTAATGCCTACTGAATGCGGATGGTTTATCCGATCTGAGACTTCCTATCTTTTCATAATTATTTTTCCCTCTTGTGGTTTTCATCTT
>NC_051418.1:21620149-21620506 GCF_015228065.2 Penaeus monodon | reverse complement strand
AACATTCTTTATTCTTAATCGGTGAGAAGCAGATTTCAAACTCGAAGAAATTCCCGCGAAAAAAAAGAATTATCATTAACATTTTATTGCACATTAATAGCCGTTCTAAGAAGAGATTGCAACACTGCCACATGAATACGGCAGTGCAACAAAGAAAAAGATACAATCTCACCGGCTTCTTTTAATAAGGAAATAGCATTTGTATTTACTTACACCCCATTACACTCGCGGCCGTGGCATGAGATCCGGTTAATGGAATTTTCAGGACCGTAAGTGGATTATCGACAGGATTTATTTTTTCCTTCGCTAGGCCGTTTAATCGGGTAGGGGGACAGGTGGGGGGGGGGTAGTCATAGG
>NC_051418.1:21619572-21619844 GCF_015228065.2 Penaeus monodon | reverse complement strand
GACAGGAAAATATAGCACGAGTGAGGTGCCAGTTAAAACAAAATGGCGGGGTTGATCTGTAAAAAAACATCGAGGAAATGCCTGGCACTCTCTTCTCGCTCTCGTTGCACACGAAGAAAACCAAAGCAGAGAAATATATGGGACCCTTTTTTTGTTCTATTGATGAGTTATGCATTGCGAGATTGGTAGATTCTTTTTCGTAATAAGCGGGAGAAGGAGAGAAAAACACAGCGCAAACGGATCAACACATTTGAACTTTCCCGCCAAAGATG
>NC_051418.1:21618947-21619070 GCF_015228065.2 Penaeus monodon | reverse complement strand
TCCGCTTTCTTAAGATGCTGACCCTAAAGCCCAAATCCACCTGTTTGTCGAAGGTTAAACAAAAGCCGGAAGGGAGGCGTGGACACTGCAAACACGCCCACACGACCGCCCAGTTGCCCACGC
>NC_051418.1:21617949-21618525 GCF_015228065.2 Penaeus monodon | reverse complement strand
ATACAAATAATGGGTCGGAAAGAGATGCAGAAAATTAGACTCAAAGAAAGGAAATCTACCTAAAAAAAGAGAGGAAAGAGACGGTCAGAGGCTTGTTAAACAGTCAGAGATTTCGAGAAAAGGCAGAGGAAGTGGAAATGCAAAGGGTTAGGCGAGAATGGGGAGCTGGGACACGGACTGGGCTGTAATGGTAATGGGGCAAGGCAGAGGGGTGAGGGTGAAAAGATAAAGCGAAGGCAAGAGGCATCACGATATGAGAGATAGAATGAAGGGCAAAGCCAAAGCAAGACGGGGCAGATGAACAACTATAAGAAAAAGAGATACAGCGAAGGGCAAGTGACCCTCAAGGCAAGACAGAAAGGCAAAGGCAGGGCAGGAGGGCAGGGGCGAAAGGGTTAGAGCGAGAGGGCAAGTGGCGCTGGAGAATTAGTTCTGATGCGATGTGATTCGAAGAAAACGTGACTTGACGGGGGGGACTCCTTTCCAATGTCTCGTCTGCTTTGTCAGGGACCCGGGCTTCGTTTTGTCCCGCGTATTACGGTGAATTTCAGGCTGTTTACGTAATGTGTCTCTTGC
>NC_051418.1:21617532-21617788 GCF_015228065.2 Penaeus monodon | reverse complement strand
TCATGCTCCCCCTCTCCCCATCTTATCTTATCTTAGCCCCCTAGGTTTACCTCCCCTTTCTCCTTTCCATCCCTTCTATTCTCTCCTCCCTCGCTTTCTCAGTCCTCCTCTTCTATCTCCATTCCTTCCTCGCATTTCTCCCCTTTTCCTTGTCCTCTCGACCGGTTCGTTCTCTGCCCAGACCTATCACTTCTCGTTTTCCTTCGTGGGATACTAAAAACACCTGCACTTCCGGCGCCTGAGTGGTCGCACGGTG
>NC_051418.1:21616976-21617456 GCF_015228065.2 Penaeus monodon | reverse complement strand
TAAGGGGGGAAATGGAGAAATGGGGGGTAGGGGGGAGGTGGGTAACGGGGGATGGGGAAATGGGGGATAGGGGGAGGTGGAGTCATGGGGGAGATGGAGAAATGGGTTGGGGAAGTAGGGGGAGGTGATGTCATGGGGGAGACGTGTGAGAGATGGAGGAGAGGGGGAAAGTGGAGAAGTGGGGAAGTGTGGTATGGGTGAGAGGGGGGAGGTGGGGAAGAGGGAGAAGGGGGAATGGAGGCAATGCTGAAGGAGATAAGGGGCTTAGAGAATGCGGAAGGTAGAAAAAAAATAAGAAGGAGAGAGGATAAATGACTGGATGAAGCAGGTGGAGAAGTGGGAGGGAAGAAGAGAGGCATGGAGGCTGAAGACAGACGAAGGAAAAGGAGGAGATAGGAGAGAAAAGTTGGAGTAACTGGTGATGGAGGAGATGCTGGCAATTTTGGTGAAAGAGGAGGAGAAGCAGATGGTAATGATGAG
>NC_051418.1:21616649-21616788 GCF_015228065.2 Penaeus monodon | reverse complement strand
CCCAAAGTTCACAAAACTAACCTGTTATCTTGGACGATGTGAATGAATGAACGAATCGCAAAGCACAAACGTGGGAAGCCGAGAAAGCAGGGGCGGGACGGGGCCTTAGAACTTGCATTGGAAAGAAGGGGGAAAAATT
>NC_051418.1:21616342-21616501 GCF_015228065.2 Penaeus monodon | reverse complement strand
TCCTGTATAACGGTACAGGACAGGCATACGCATGTTTAAAGAGGATACACATATTTACTCACACATATAGACACTCGTATACACAATTCCACGCAAACACTTAAAAAATCTAACATACTTACATGGCAAATGCAAATACGAAAAACACATACATAAGTG
>NC_051418.1:21615762-21616111 GCF_015228065.2 Penaeus monodon | reverse complement strand
ACACACGCGAGGGTGAGTTACACTGGCGGGTAAGGTGAGCTCCCTGGGAAATAGCAATGTTCCGTCACCTAACACCTCCTTAGCTCACCTGGCTAGCCCCACGTTAACACAGAAATCAGGTGGCGAGGTGAACATACGTCTCCAGGTAGAACTTTTTTTTTTTAGGTGGAGAGTAGGGTGGGGGTGGGGAGGTTGGGGGATGGGGTGGGTGGGTAGGCTGGGGTATGGGGTGGATGGGGAAGGTTGGGGGATGGGGTGGGTGGGGAAGTGGGGTGGGGTGGGGGGTTACGTAGCGTTCGTGTTTTACGTATTGATATTTTATTTGTGGTTGTATGTTTGATTCCTATGC
>NC_051418.1:21615604-21615723 GCF_015228065.2 Penaeus monodon | reverse complement strand
CTCTTTCTCTACTGCTGTCCGTCCTCCGACTCTTCCTTCCCTCTCGGATTTTCTCTAGTCCACCTCTTTCACTTCCTCTCTTTCTCTCAAGCTTTCTCACTCCCAATTCCTTTACTCTT
>NC_051418.1:21615220-21615332 GCF_015228065.2 Penaeus monodon | reverse complement strand
CCAAAATACTAAGAACAATAACAGCAAGCAGCGCCTAATTTCAGAAAGCGATGCCACGCCTTTGACATCTGTACACTAGGGGCGAACAGAGTGATCTCCCCCCCCCTCCCTC
>NC_051418.1:21614756-21614935 GCF_015228065.2 Penaeus monodon | reverse complement strand
GTACGTTGCGTGCCGCCCGTGATGCATCACTCATCAAGATTATGTTACGCCCAAAGAATGCCCAAAGAACGAAAACAACGACGCCTCGCGATGCGCTATGAGAATCGGACGGACGCGAAGAGACGGAAACGAGAGCGACACAGCTGTCCACTGGAGGTCGGGTTTCCACGGGGGGGGGG
>NC_051418.1:21613949-21614047 GCF_015228065.2 Penaeus monodon | reverse complement strand
CTGATGCTGATGGTGGCTTCGCAGGCTTGCAGGCGCGCCCCTCCTCTGCTGACAACGACAAACACATATATTGTATAGGCATTCTTGAGTTACGAGAT
>NC_051418.1:21613634-21613854 GCF_015228065.2 Penaeus monodon | reverse complement strand
AGGTCATGCTATTACAAGGAAGAAAGAAGGAAGCGATAGAAAACGAGGAGGATCAGAAGAAAGAGGGGGAAGCTGAGGAGATCTGCGGCGAAAAAGCCCCGAGTGATACCCCGACTTCCTCGCGGCGGAGGAAGGGCGACGGGTCCTGGGAGCGAGGGAGAAGGCCAGAGGCGAGGCTCTCAATTAGATATCAGATGCATGGATTACAAACTCAACGCGT
>NC_051418.1:21613425-21613605 GCF_015228065.2 Penaeus monodon | reverse complement strand
TGTAACTCCCGCGCAAATGACAGTTGCCAGCTGTCGCCAGAGTCATTATCTTCTTTTTTTGGGAATTAAAAAGTGTTGTTATGCTATTAAGTATACTTATGGATTAGCACTGAGACTTTCACACCTCTTACACATGTGAATATATTATGTCTAACACTGTATGATTGCACTTCTAAGGGC
>NC_051418.1:21611482-21613231 GCF_015228065.2 Penaeus monodon | reverse complement strand
GCAAAACCCACACGAAGACACAGCAAGCGCATTGAGAAAAAAAGAAAAACTCCTGGAACGAGAGAGCCAGCCTGCAAGTGTTGCCAACAGCGGCGGACATAACGAGCGCGTAACTGAAGACAATATTGTGTGGTATGAAAATAGTGTCAACCGCCATGCACGCCCCTTCCTCTGTGTCATATCCCTTGCTCGCTCAGCCGGCCGGGGGTCATTTGAGGTCCTTGAGGGATCGTCATGGGTCATCGGAGGTCAGGGGGTCAGAGTCATAGATAGATTTATTTGAGGTGATCCTTTATTTTTTTTTCTTGCCTTTATCTGATTGGTTTGTTCTTTCTGTAAGTTGGTGTCAACACTGTGTCCTAAGACATCTGGGGATCATTTGGGGTCATCAGAGGTCAAGGGTCATCAGGGGCGAGACTGAGGGGGCCGTTATGTTTTGGGAATAAGAGGCACGACTGATAAACATGGGTGTTTGTGATAGTTTTTTTTCATGATTGATGATTTATTTCGGTTCGTTAATGTTTTATTTTTGGTCTGTGGGCTTCGGATAACAATATTGTGATGCGTCCTTTTCTATTTCTCTTTAGAAATGTATTTTTGTCACCTTTCCTTTGCTAGGTTTACAGCATGCTAAAAAATTTATACACATTTTCCCATGATACTCTGCTATCATTTTATTTTTGGCATTTGTAACGAGGGCCAAATGTTTACGCAATGCAGTGTAATTCTAGAAGTACTTAATGGGACATCAACAAGCAACTTGTCATTTGCAACTATTCTCAACTGCCTTATTTGCATTTACGAGCAAAATTGTGCAATAGTTTAAGTATTCATTTACATTTTGAATCCGTCTGTATATGTATAAAACATGTATTCTAAGATGAACTCATATAATTCAATTCGATGCCTTTATGTGCCAAAATCTCAACTGGTTTTAAAATAATGAAAATTTGCATTGATACGTCACAGGCCCCGTTGCCATGACGACCCTCCACGCATACAGACGTAAGCAGCGTTTGATTGACGGCTCCCTAATTGTCACTTTAGCGAAGGTGGCACGTGTGTGGGTGAGCACTGCCTGTTCCGCAAAAATCACTGGCCTTCTTGTTCTTCGTTGGAAAAGCTTTACTCTAACGGTGTTCTCGGAAGGAGAGAAATATATATGACAAACCAGTGCTATTATTTTCCAGGCGTTTGTGCGAGTAGTCGATCTATTATTTCGCTCGTCTGGAGCAGTTAAGCGCTGTTTACTAGCGAGGGGTTGACACTTCGGGTATTTCTGCCGGCTCGAGACGTGACGCCTCTGCATCGTCTAAGCTGATTCGACGTCTCTGCTATTACACTGTCTCAACACCACTTGTTTCTTCTGTTTATTTAGCTTGCTCTCATAACTCTCTTTACTTCCTTGCAAGTTTCCTTCCGTTCTGAGGCGTTGTTACAACTTTGTTTTTTTCCTGGTTTATCATTTTTTCTCCTTTCTTTAGCAATTTTATGATTTGGTGGACGGTTTTTGGTCCCGTGTATGACAAAACTTAATCTCATTTCTTGGGAGTTTCGTGTGGTATCCAATCCCATCTTCTTGAATGTTCTTGCTGTTGCTTTCTTTTGCTCTTGCAACCCACTTCCGCGACGTTACTCGGCTGGTTCCTTCACTCCTAATGACCAGATCGATGTCTGTGGTAATTATGCATTTCGTGCTCTCCACTTACCAGCACGCTCTGGTAATGCAGTTTTATTAAACCTATTGGC
>NC_051418.1:21610244-21611198 GCF_015228065.2 Penaeus monodon | reverse complement strand
CTTGTTACTATCATCGTCCCAATTGTCTCCGTTATTGCTGCTAACGTATTTTATGCAAGCGCTGTTATGGTTTGTTCTCTTTTAATTGATAATGTCGCGTTAGGAAGAATAACACGATGTGTCTGACTGCGGTTGAAATAACGGGCGAAGGGAAGTCCCACGATATTTATGAAAACGGTGTTATGCATTTTCTTGACCTTTCTCTTCTTCTTTCGTCTTTTCTTTTGTTTTCTGTCTTTTCTTGTCGTCCTGTCTGCCTGTCTTTCTCTGTGTTCTTTCTCTGAGTCTTTATGCCTCTTTTTCTTTCTGTTTCTCGTCTGTATCATTTTGTCGCTTTCACCGTCTATGTCCTTCTCTCTGTCCGTTTTTGTCCTTTCTGTCTGTCTTTTAAACTCCTTATCTTGTTATCTGCGTGCTTATCTTCCTAAATATTTGTCTGCTACAGTCTCCCATCTCCTTTCTTCCCTTCCCCTTTTTGCTCACCCCATTCCCCTCTCCTTCTCTCCCTCTTTCCATATATTTAGCTATCAACATCTATCGTCTCCCATGCATTCCCCAAATTCGCCCTATCATAACTTATAGAATTACTCCATCCATTCCATCCTCCTCCAGACCCCCCCTCCCCCCCCACTCCTAAAGATGAAGGAGAAAAAGAAAAGAAACAAAATTCCCGAAAGCTAACGGTTTTACACTTTATGTTTTCGTAAGGAAAGTTCCTTCCCGTCCTTTTTATTGGGCAAATAAAGGTCGTTTAGCCTCTAAGGTCGAGTTTTAACCCCTTTTCAATGTCCTTGTCGCATTTCCGACTCACAAAAAATATGCCAGAAACCCTCCCGGCGAAGGGCGAGAATTATAACTATGAGAGAAGATTATGAAACTACGCAGAAATGATCGTATAACATGCAATAGACGGGGACAGCGCCGCACCCACTACACCCAGCGAGATAATACGGC
>NC_051418.1:21609193-21609790 GCF_015228065.2 Penaeus monodon | reverse complement strand
ATTTAGTGTCGAGGGGAATCACACACACAATAAAATAATCTCATCTCCCGAAGGGAACGAAAGAGGGAAGAGGAAAGAGGGGAAAACAAGAGACCTCCGACCTCCTTTTTTAGGAGGAAAATCATTGACTCAATTATTTAGGCGAATCCACGTCATGAGTCAAAAGCAGTGAGTCACTCGATTCTCCCATTCTCTTGCCCTCTCCCTTCCCCTTCTCTCTCTCTCTCCTTCCTCTTCTCTCCCCTTCCTTCCTTCCTTCCTCTCTCCTTCTTCCCCTTTTCTCCCCTTCTTTCTTCCCCCCTTCCCCTTCTCTCCCCCTCCTTGCTCCCTCCATCTTCCTCTTCTTTGCCCTGCCTTCCTTCCTCCTTCTTCCTCTTCTCTCCCTCACCCCCTTTCTCTTCTCTTCCCCTCTGTTCTCATATATTCTTTCTCTTCTCTTCCCCTCTGTTCTCCCATATTCTTTCTCTTCTCTCCACCCTTTACCCTCCCTTCTCCCCCATTCCCTTTCCTTCTCCTCCCCCCCCTTACTCCACCCTCCCTCCTCCCCTTCCTCCTTCCATAAGAGCAGTGTTACAAACTATAATTTCGTTCAACTTG
>NC_051418.1:21608043-21608342 GCF_015228065.2 Penaeus monodon | reverse complement strand
GCCGAAAAAAGGCAAACCGGCAACTCAGCGCCCAACATGAAATAATGGGGGAACTATTTTAAATCATAAGACAGCTTTATCAACAGACACACAGTCCATGAGATATGGTGCTGACATTTACGATATACGAGGGAGGAAACAGAATACTCGAGGAATAAAGGAAACAGAATACTCGAGGAATAAAGGAAAAAGAATAGGGAATAAAGAGAAGGAGAAGAACACGAGGAAAAGAATTAAGGAGAGGGAAAGAAGGAACACAAGAAAAGAGTGAGGAAGGAGATGTAGAGTTGGAAGTGGAA
>NC_051418.1:21607698-21607984 GCF_015228065.2 Penaeus monodon | reverse complement strand
TGAACATTTTTTTTTAACACATAAACAATAAAAAAGTAAGAATTGGACATAAATGATTACCATACGATACGGAAGAATGAACGAGAAAACACTTCATAACTGATTTCATTTTTCTTCTCTTACTTTCTACTTCAAATTGAAGCAAATTGCGCATCATCTCTAGCAATTGTTTCCATTGCATAACAGAAAGAAAATAAATAAGTACAGTAAACAGTAGACACGAAACTAATTTTATTATCATTGCGTTTTGTTATGGACTCAACGCGTGACATTTTGTTTTATGCCC
>NC_051418.1:21605911-21606590 GCF_015228065.2 Penaeus monodon | reverse complement strand
GACTTTGAAAAAGGTGAGAGAAAGCAACACGGCCATCTAATGCATGCAGAGCTCTTTTCTCCTTATCCTTAAGGTGAATATCGCCCCTGTTGGTATTCATCCAATGGCGTTCATTGGCATCAGTCTTCAGCGCATAAAAAGCGCTACTTGCTACATAATAGCAGTTAGCGATGAAGTTATTTAATAAATGTGATGCTGCTCGTTATATTTAATGAGAGTGGCTATTACTGTTTCTAGTTATTGACTTTCGGGTTGATAAATTTAAGGGGGATATGGGAGGGAGGGGGAGGAGGGGTGGAAAAGGACGGGGGAGTAAATAGGAGGCAAGGAGACGAGATGAAGAGGGAGAAGCAGAGGGAAGGGGAAAGGGAGGAGTGTGGGAGGAAGGAGAGGGCGATGGAAGAAGATAAAAGGAGGGGGAGGAAATGAGAAGGGAAGAGAAAGGGGAGGAAAAGGAAATGTAAAGATTGGAAGGCGATAGAGCGAAAAAAAGAGAAAATAGTAAAGATGGAGGTGGAAGAAAGGGGATAGACTGAATATCAAATTTCGGATTATCTTTCCCTTCCTTTTTCCTAGAGCTTCAGCAAAGCTTTCAGAATTTCCGGAAGTGGAGGAAGATTCATCATCGAGGATTTAATATCTTTGGTATTCGTTTTTCAACTTTAATCAGTTTTTTTCT
>NC_051418.1:21605803-21605877 GCF_015228065.2 Penaeus monodon | reverse complement strand
CGCGCATACATAACATGCTATTAAGAAACCTTTAAACAGTTGATCTGATTTAAGATATCATTCACTTTGACATC
>NC_051418.1:21605397-21605499 GCF_015228065.2 Penaeus monodon | reverse complement strand
CACTGAAGCCGGAAAGAGCGGAAGGAAGAACCGGCTCCTCATCCGGCTCTCGTCTTGAGGATTTTCGCTTAAGTAGAGAGATTACACGTGGCGCGGTTTAGG
>NC_051418.1:21604597-21604679 GCF_015228065.2 Penaeus monodon | reverse complement strand
GAGTGCCGATTGAACGCATAACAACAAGGTCACAGCCGCCCACTCCCCCGCGAAGGAAGTCTCACGAGGGAGGAAGGGGGGG
>NC_051418.1:21603594-21604288 GCF_015228065.2 Penaeus monodon | reverse complement strand
TGAAATGTGAGGGTAGTTATTTTTGGAATGGTTAGGTAAAAAGATGAAATACAAGACAGTTGGTTATCTTACCCTTCTTTTCATCCTTGAGAAATGATATAGCAAGAAGAAGTAAAAGACTAACTTTACTGTAATACAATATTTCTTTATCTTAGTGCAAAAATAGGTTAATGGGTAAATCACAAACTCGAATGCACATGCGATTTCCCGCCAATTTCCTTCCGCCATTGTTTCGCCTCAAGATCAAGCGCGGGAAATCACAAACGGTGTAGTTCAATGGTTGGCCGCCGCAAGACCATATTTAAATCCATTACTTTACTGCTGGAGTCGCTAATTGCATTTGCGTGTTGGTAATGTTATTCTCATGTCGCTTGTGCGCGCGTATGTATTTTCTCTCCTTCTCACTTTTCTAATAGACTGAGAGAATTAAGGGTTTCCTTACGGGAAGAAAATTGTCTATTTTTTAAATTTTTTATCTTCCCTACTTTCTTTTCCCCTTTTTTCTTTTAGCACGTGCTCTTGGGACATCTGCTGGATGGGTGGCCGCCATGACAGTCGCGTCCGGAGGGCGGGAAGTCTGGGTTCAAATGAGAATAATCTGTGGTTTACCCAGTGTCGCAGAGAAGCAGGAAGGGTATAAAAGAAGGGTAATAGGAAAAGAGAGATAGAAGGGGAATAATATAAGAGGGGCAGG
>NC_051418.1:21603319-21603550 GCF_015228065.2 Penaeus monodon | reverse complement strand
AAAATAGAAGGGCAGAAAAATAAGAGGGACCCAGAGTTAAATTTCCAATTACCACAGCGAAGAAGAGGACGAACTAACGAATACTCTTGCCATCTCTTCCTCACATTCTCCCTCATTCTCTAACAGCAATCGCCTTTAAAGTTAAATCAGGCCAAGCTAAATCTTTTCGTATGAAATTTGATCTCCTTCAGCAGACCGACCGACCGAGAGAAAACGAGAATCCAGCGCGAA
>NC_051418.1:21601676-21603207 GCF_015228065.2 Penaeus monodon | reverse complement strand
ATGAGATGCACAGAGGAAGGGAGATAAAATCGAGAGTAGCAAGGGTGCAGATAGGATCCTCAGAGCGAGCATGGCCATCGTGCGGGCCGTGGGTTGGGCGAGGGAGTGGGAGCGACAATGGGGCCAGTAACAAGCGTATCCGGTGCCTGCTGGGTGGAGTCCGTGTGTGTGTCTCTTGGCGCTGCGCTCTGTTTGCAGGGACTTTGGACAGGTTCGCGGGGGTTGGGGAGCCCTCACGGAAACACCTTGGGGCCTGGTCTAAAGTCTTTTCCCTCGCTCCTTACGAACTTGATTTCTCCTTTGAGTTTGGTTAGATTGCGGCTTATCGGATGAGGGATATAGTTTTCATGCTACACTAGGTGGAGACGTGAAGAATGTGCGGGAGGGGGAGAGATCACCTATTGTCAAACGCTGGGGAAGCTCGTGCTGTTTGCACGATTCGAGAATGTCATTGGTTGCGCCGTTCTACACTTCTCCCCCTCCCCTCCCCCCAATTCGCATTTCTATTCAATGAGGAGCAACCGGCTCACAAAACCGTAACCCACAATTATCCTTGTCCTCTTCCATTCACAAAATCAATCTCGAGCAACGTCGACCACTGACCTACTGTAGGTGGCGCGGCTGCGTGCGCCCCTCTCCCCTCTCTCTCCCCCTTCTCCCCTCCCTACGATAACAAGGAAATCACTCATCAACCAACTTTGCCGTCACCATCATTACCACCTAGGGCTACCAGCACCTACCTTGCGGGACGCCAAGCATCTCTTTCCTGGCTCTGCCTCGCTCCCTTTCAAAAACCGTGCTGTGGCTCGGGGGGCCGGCCATGCATTCTTTTCGAATGGTGGATTTCATATTCTGGCGTGAATAAGTCTTTTTGCTATCTGTTGTTTTGGATAGCTTTTCTTTATTTAGTTCCTTTATTGTATTACTATCTGGAAGGATGGATGATCTGTGAAAAAGAACATCAGACTAATTGTAAACTTTTGAAGAATTTTGAAGATTCCATCTGTTACAACACATCTTTAAGTTGACTATGAGAATGCAAACAAGGATAATAACATCTTTAAAAGGCCCAATAGAACAGTCAATTACAAAATTCAATCAGCAAGAGGAGGAGAGGGGGAGATGTCACAGACGACGAGACAAAGTCGTCGGTCCAAAACATTTCCCAGAAGTCGCACCAAACTCGGGTGTTCATGACATATAGAGACGTTAATGCTGCGCTAGAAGTTATGGGTCTTTTCCTGTCGCTGAGTGTGATGGCGCTGACCACACCCCCATCCCCCTCACGCCCCATCCCCACAACCCTCTTGCGCCCCCCGAGCCCCCCACACCCTCATCCATCTGCTGCGATGACCGGCGACGCCACCGCCGTCCAGCCCCGCTCACACATCCTCCGTGGCCGCTCCATCAAGTGTTTCCCCCCCTCGCTCTTGGGCAAGACATCGCCCCGATCCGGTGTTTCAGACGAGGGGGCGAGGGGGAGGGGGCGGAAGGCCTGGGTGAAAACAGTGCTGGGTGTTTCAGACATTCG
>NC_051418.1:21600708-21601580 GCF_015228065.2 Penaeus monodon | reverse complement strand
CATTGAGGCAGGCATATTAACCGACGCGTGTTTCTGTGGGCAAAGCCTTGACCGAGGATCAGCAGGAAGGCGAAATTGGCAGCTGGGGATGATGGTTAGTAACAGAAGGTGTGGGTATGAGAGGGCACGGAGGGCAGTGCGGGTGGGTGAGCAAAATGACGTTGGTACGCTGGCGATCGACCCTGTTGCCGCCGCCACTCTGTCTAGTAGACCTGCTGGTGACTCACCAAGCTGCGGTGTAACATGCATATCATGAGGTCCCGTAAAACAAGAATCACCTCGGGAGAATGACTGCATAGCCAAATGTGATTAACGCTGTGTGAGTGTCCCCCCTTGTCCCCATGAGTTCTGATGATTTAGCTCTATTTTTTCCGTACAGCTTAGAAAGGATTGCCGTCCTGGTGCCCGCGTCAGAGAACGCTCTGTGGGGAATATGACCAGCCTTTCTCGACAGCAAGTAGGAGATGGTGACGTTGTTTCCATTTTGTGTTATTGTTTGGAGCTTAAACATTCTTTTTAGCCTCGCGACATCCGTGCATGCTATGATCTCTTCTTTACATTCTCTGAAAAAAACGATGGATGAAACAGCATGGAGTTGCAGTCCATTTATATTAAATTCTGGAGACGAGTAGGCAAAGAAACTGAAAAAATAAAGTGTACATACCCTATGAGCGATCACCAGGTCATTTGTGTTAAATTACATAGAGGATTGGCAGTTCTAATCTTAAATGAATGAAAGGATTAATATTTTTCACTAATTAAGATTTCTTCTTCTGCATGAATATCTGCATGGCCATATGCAAAGTGTTCGTTGCATTATTACGCATGATCTAACATACGATGTTAATCACTCTGCATGAGACCGTTGTGGT
>NC_051418.1:21598907-21600680 GCF_015228065.2 Penaeus monodon | reverse complement strand
CTTTGAAAGTCATGTGACTTCTGTAAAGTATGATCTCATTCTTGGTTTTGGAGTTGCTTGCTGAATAGCAACGGTAACAGCATGCTTTTCAATAATATTAACATATTAATGTGGAATCATGTTATGTAAAATACCTAACCTAATGGGGAAAGTGTGATTTTGCTGTTAACTTACTGTACATCTTCTAATGTCGTTTAATCCGTAATATTCAAGTCTTTTTGCAGAAACTCATGGATCGTGTTGTAGTAGAATCGAGAAAGCTTTAGCCTCAGAGCTGTCGTGAAAACCTCAGTTGCTTCTTCAGTCGGACAAGAGAATGAGCTTGTCATAAGATCATATTTTGTTGGCAATTTCCCTCTCGCGCGCTCTTGGCTAAAGCTTTCTTCTCCTTTTTTAGTGCATACCTGTAATGTGAATAATAATGGATATGTTTATTTTAACACATAATCATGATCTTAATAACTCACCTCTATGTTCTTTCATTTAAAAAAATATAAAGAGAGAACGGAATCAAAAGCTCCAAATAATAATGTCGAGATGTTCCTCCTTGCTCAGTCAGGATCGGGATGACTCAAGTGGACGCGGCATTTGTTTATTATGAAAGTTACGCAGTTTACCAAGGTACTGCACATTAATCCTAAACGTCTTGGTAATCCTGCATCAATATATGTTTATGTGTGCGCGTGTGTATTTACTCGCATCATTCAAAATTATCATATATTGTCTCTATTTCATTCCGTTGATATTCATATGCTTAATTAAAGTCAACATTGTTTTAAATATATCTTGGATTTTTTTTTAAGAGTCTGACAACATGAGAAGACAAACGAAAGGTGCATCTCTCCCTGCCTCGAGGGGTAGTATGGAAAAACAAATAGCAAATTCCGCCATTTCAATTATGAATAGGGAATTTAAGTACCGTTAATTCGGAAGCAATCTGTCTGTGTGACTGACTAGACTGTCGTAATTAAAAAGGAGAGGGAGGGGTAGTCTCGGGAAGCCCTCCACAGCGGCAGCGCAAGCAAAGCAACACTTCGGGGAGAGTCGCCATTCTTTTTCTTTGATGTCACTTGCAACACGAGATTCATCGATGTCTCTTGAAACGTGAGATTTATCGATGTCTTCACTGGATTAGCGAACTGACCCCAAACTCGGCAAACTAAAAGAGCCAGTAAGATGGAGGGGAGATTACTGCGTTGTGATTGGCCAGCGCGCCCACATGGCCAACGCTGATTGATCAATTGTATGCCAATCACAGCGCTCCCAGGAGTCGAGTTACACGTGCTTCGCTCACCTCAGCGCCTGGCGGAAGTGAGTTGCCTGTTGCTGCCTTGCTGGTAGGTTGAATGTGGCGCTTTCTTTTTCAGATGGTAATGTTGATTGTAAGTCTGTCGATTATATTCATTGATAATTTCCTTGATAGAGAATGAATTTCTCAACCAGGGAGGATTATCGACGGAAGGATACTGTTCGTCCCACGCAACAGGATTTCAATTTTATAACGAGAAAGTGACTAAGTGACATCATCACTGGTGTTTTACCTCGCTCGGCCAAATTGCACTGCCGTAACTCAGCGCCACAAAGAATCAGCAAGCATCCGGGAACGCCAGATATCACCGACGCGTCACGGAAGGATGGATCCCTTTTATAACAAGCTTTCTGTAGTACGCTGTTTGGTGGTTCCATGTACGGAGTAAAGTGTGCTCCGTTTGTTTGATTAATTAGGGGGTAGCTCTTTTTGCCATTTTCTCTCCTTTCTTCTTTTAGAGGACA
>NC_051418.1:21598561-21598718 GCF_015228065.2 Penaeus monodon | reverse complement strand
CCTTTTCCGCCGAGCGTTGTGCAATGGCGTGACGTAAACACTAACGGCGACCCGCGTCAGTCATTTGGAAATGCGAGGGAAAAGACAGGTTTATATGGCACTATGGCGTTCCTTTCGCTTGTTTGTATGATCAGCTTTACACACCGTGTTGCTATAA
>NC_051418.1:21598068-21598506 GCF_015228065.2 Penaeus monodon | reverse complement strand
GATCATAATTGAACTTTTAGCTCTATGTGTTTCAGGTCAAGGTCTTATTAACTTTGTACTTTTTTTTAAACATGCTTCAAGTTTTAAAGATTCATTATAGGTTGAGGCAAGTTTAGCTTTTTGTAATATTTAAAAACTTTTATACAATATTTCAGAGTCCAGAGTTGCCAATGTTCCCTTTTTTGAGCCTGAACAGAGTATAGTTCCGCGAATCACTGAAACAGCGCTCGCGTACAACCAACCGTCTTCCACAACATTTAATAAAATAATTGGACTCTTTTCCTTCCACCCTCCCGCCCTTCCTCCCCCAAGATACGTCTGGAATTAAAGAAACGCCATTAGTTAATGGCTGTGACAAGATCTGACAGCCCCAAAGACGCCATAAACAACGGGTGAAGGGGATGGCGCGGGCGAATGTGCTCCGGGAGGCGGGATCCT
>NC_051418.1:21597497-21597605 GCF_015228065.2 Penaeus monodon | reverse complement strand
AAATACGACTGTTATCTAGAGGCAAAGAAAGGGAGAGAGGCAGTTAGAAAGGGAGTGACAATTAGCGAGAGGGCGGGGGGGGGGGGGATAGCCGATTCCATCTTCTAA
>NC_051418.1:21597317-21597420 GCF_015228065.2 Penaeus monodon | reverse complement strand
ACTCCATCTCTAGTTGTTTTCATATTTTTTCCCCTTTTTCCCTCTTTTTGTGTGTTTTTTCCCCCCTAGAAGTCAATACTTTCGAGAGGAAAACTGTTACCGC
>NC_051418.1:21597036-21597275 GCF_015228065.2 Penaeus monodon | reverse complement strand
CATCACAATACCTAGTCCAAAGATATGTAACAGAATCACACTAAGATCGGTTTCAAAATCCGGCGACAAAATCTAGATTAACCGGCGACCTTCCCCCTTCTATCTAGCCTCCTTCATCAAGCGAACTGTTGTTAGCTGGAGGACATTTACGCTCACAATTACTAACTTCTTTTGACTCTTTACGCAGTGGCTTCGTGGTGTATGGTAACGTTTTCGTTGTCTGCTGAGTGAGTTTTATA
>NC_051418.1:21596914-21596987 GCF_015228065.2 Penaeus monodon | reverse complement strand
TCTTTTTTCTCACCTCTGTTTTGTTCATTGTGAATGATTAATTATTGTGTCTTTTTCCTATATAGTTCACTGT
>NC_051418.1:21596211-21596881 GCF_015228065.2 Penaeus monodon | reverse complement strand
AATATGAACAAGTTCGATTTTTGTCCCTTTGTATTGCTGCCGCACTTTTTTTTTTTCGAAAACACGCACACGCACAATAACAACAACAAACCAACCAAACGAATCAACGCTGAATGGCAATGACAAGGTTAACTCGAAAGAAACAAATCTTGTTTTTTTGTTTTCTTATATTTTTTTAAGTAGTTTTCTTTTGTTTTTTTCCGTATTCCTCTTTTGCTATTTTCATATTTTTCTTTTGTTTTCTTCACGTTTTCCCTCTTTTTTTCTTGTTATACTTTTCTTTGGTTCGTCTTTTATATTTATTTTTGTTCCTTTCACATTTTTCTTTTCTTATTTGTTCTTTTTTGCTTTTCATTGTCTTCTTTTGATCTTATTTTACTCTTTTTTTGCATATCGGTTGCTTCAGCAATTGCTTTTTGTCTCCGTTTTCAAACATGCGCATCACATGGTTCTTTTTTTTCTCTCTCTCTATCTTTCCCATTTTTTTTCGTTCACCTCCTCCGCTCTCGGGTGTTTCGCTACGCAACTTGTCTTTATTTAGAATATTAAGACAGATGAATTAGACGTAAGAGTTTGTAACAGGATCGAGCGTCTTATGTTTTGGGGACACATCTGCTCCTCGGCGCGGAAGCAAGCCGGAGTTTTGTCCGACGCACGGGCGGGATCGCGG
>NC_051418.1:21595678-21595769 GCF_015228065.2 Penaeus monodon | reverse complement strand
CGGGCGACTATGAGAGAACTGGTGAATGGGTGTACCTCGACCCCCTCACCCCCCCCCCTGTCTAGCCCACTGCTGCTGAGAAAGAGAATCT
>NC_051418.1:21595520-21595641 GCF_015228065.2 Penaeus monodon | reverse complement strand
GGGGGTTGAAAATTATGATGCGAGACCCTCTTGGTACAACTGACGCCATAATAGCATAACCTGGGGTATTTTGCGTTCTGTCTTTTCCTTGGTTTCTTGTCATTTTGATCATCTTGTTTCA
>NC_051418.1:21595170-21595362 GCF_015228065.2 Penaeus monodon | reverse complement strand
AGTCCCGTCCCTTCTCCCTCCTCTCTACTTCTCTTCCTAGTCCATTTCCCCTTCTCCTCTTCCCTCTCTATCTTTCTTTCCTCTCTCCCACCCCACCCTACCACCACCATCAGTCCCTCCTCCTCCAAATCCACTCTGCGCCTCCCCTCCTCCTCATTTCCCTCCCTCATGGCTCCATGGCGGTTCTCTCGT
>NC_051418.1:21594595-21594766 GCF_015228065.2 Penaeus monodon | reverse complement strand
AACAGACCACCTTCTTACTACATAGGGCAATGAGTGCAAATTATTGCAGTGTCAGTGATAACTTCTCTGGAACCGAGGCTTAAAATTTCAGAAGCTAATCGGAATTTGACATAATAGGATTCAGGGACAATTATTATAATAAAGAATTATAAGATTACGTAGGGAAAAGGA
>NC_051418.1:21594425-21594554 GCF_015228065.2 Penaeus monodon | reverse complement strand
CATCTTCCTCGTTCTCATTTTCTGTTATTTCACGATCGTTCATTTCCAAACTTCGTAAAAGGGCGAAGTGGAGTTCATGGTATAGAAGAGACAATGAAAAGAATGCAAATGACTTTAAAGAGGAAAATG
>NC_051418.1:21594276-21594356 GCF_015228065.2 Penaeus monodon | reverse complement strand
ACGCCCAGAGGTAATTTAAAATTGGCAAAAGGAAAGAGAGACTAAATGACAGAAAGGGAAGTGAGAAAAGTGCTCACAAG
>NC_051418.1:21594052-21594175 GCF_015228065.2 Penaeus monodon | reverse complement strand
ATCAGGGGTATTTAAACTCCCTGCACCCAAGCAGAGTCGAGGAAGATGAACCAAGAAGCGAAAGGCAACGAGAGGAAGGAAGAAGGAGACAGGCAGACAGGGAGAAGATGAGAAGATGGAGAC
>NC_051418.1:21593190-21593259 GCF_015228065.2 Penaeus monodon | reverse complement strand
AGTATCCATTCACATGATACTGTTATTGCTACTACTGTTCCTACAACTGTTGTAGTTTCATCAAATTCG
>NC_051418.1:21592075-21592499 GCF_015228065.2 Penaeus monodon | reverse complement strand
TACAAGTGTAAGGTAATACCACGCAGTTTAGATAAGAATTATGCACGTCGCCTTAAAGCCTTGTAATAATTATGATATTAGGTGATATTATCATTCTTTTTCTTAATATTATTAGAAGTAATAGCAACATGTGCATTATCATCATCGTTACCATCGCCATTCTTTCGATCTTTGATATTATATTAATTTTTTTTTGTCATTTTTGTTTTTCTTGTTATTAATTTGTCGCTGTGTCTATGGGGTTATTATTAATGTTAATATTGGTGTTTTTTGTATTATTACAGTGATAAATGATAGTAGTCAGATAACGGCGGTTGAAAGTAGATCACGGTGATAAACAAGTAGAACAATGATAAACAATAAGTCAGAGAAGAAGAAGCAAAAAACGGGAAGAGAGGAGGACGGTTCGCTAAGAAAAACAGAC
>NC_051418.1:21591795-21591925 GCF_015228065.2 Penaeus monodon | reverse complement strand
AAAAGAAGGAAAGAATAAAAACGTAGAAGAAAAGAGGAAATTATCGAGGAGAGAAAGGGATGACATAGATAAACAGACGTAGCAGAGAAAGCGTTAAGGTAAAGGTCCGAGCAC
Source organism: Penaeus monodon (assembly GCF_015228065.2). Classification (NCBI taxonomy): domain Eukaryota; kingdom Metazoa; phylum Arthropoda; class Malacostraca; order Decapoda; family Penaeidae; genus Penaeus; species Penaeus monodon. Next base: position 21,591,811 of record NC_051418.1, on the reverse strand, counting down.
CGCCGTCCCATCCGGA
>NC_051418.1:21591348-21591573 GCF_015228065.2 Penaeus monodon | reverse complement strand
CGCATAGTACCTACAAGCAGTCAACACTCGAGGCTCGCGTCGCGGGTCGGGCGTGAGTACACCGCTTAACCCCCTCCCCCCTCCCCCCTTCCCCTTCTTCCCGTCCCTTCCCCTCTGTAGAGTCCTCCTACTTCTCTTTCCCCGTTTCTCCCTCTTTCCCTTTCTCTCATTTTCCTTCTCTCATGCTTCTTTCCCTTTTTCTCACGTCTAGTCACTCTTTCTTTC
>NC_051418.1:21590952-21591139 GCF_015228065.2 Penaeus monodon | reverse complement strand
ACCCACCGCCACACCTAATTGACATCAATTGGAAGGACCGGCGCCACCATCGCTATGGTTCCCCAGCCACCATCAACCACTATATCGTGTCCCGCCATCAGCAGCTTGTTCATCGTCGCCTCGTTTCGCGATATCCGAGTGGCACTGCTGATGGTCTTCCCCTCTTGGGTGGGGCTCGGCGGAAGGC
>NC_051418.1:21590454-21590681 GCF_015228065.2 Penaeus monodon | reverse complement strand
CTGCGCTGGACGTTTCCGATTCCGCTGACGTCCGACGAGACTTCCGATGGTAGTTTCGTTTGACGCGTACACTCCCCGGAACTAGTGTGTCGTCGCGGTGTCATTATCGTGTTACTATCTCGCTGATTTACGTACGTCAGCGCGCGCATCGTTGTCGTTGCCGCTGTCGTAGAGGAGGATTTATTTTCACCTCTTTTCGTCCCCTGCTTCAGAAGGTGGCGTGTTAG
>NC_051418.1:21589894-21590261 GCF_015228065.2 Penaeus monodon | reverse complement strand
GCTCCAATACTTCTCAAACACTGACGAAAATAGCGTTTTAAACTTAGCCTCCGCTCCTCCAATATCTTAAAACGTTTCCAAAAATAACGTTTTAAAATTAGACTCTTAACCCCCGTACAGAGCCGCCGCTACTCCAACTTTTTCCAAACGTTGCCAGAAAGAACGTTTTAAACTTGGACTCCTGGCCCTTGTAGTGAAACAAAAAAAAGGATAAAATGGAGGACTTAAGAGGGGTGAGGTTCTTACGCCCTCTTCCGTCTCCTCCCTCTCGTAGACTGCGTGAGGTCATTATGTATTTATCAGATGTCATCTTCAACCCGCTCCTTATCGACTATGTTATATTTCCGGATTGCAAGCGGAAGAAAAC
>NC_051418.1:21589338-21589573 GCF_015228065.2 Penaeus monodon | reverse complement strand
CCAGTTATTATCCTCAGTTGGGGTACAGGTTGTTCCCTCAAATGCTGTCTGTAGCGAGCCAGCACCCTTTGTCTTTCTCCTTCCTAGGCAGAGTGGCAACGATGCTATCATTACTAAAAACAACCCCACGGCTGTATCTGCCACAATTACTGCAGCGCTGCCACCGGCCCTGCCCTGCCCTCGCCGCGCCATTACTCACAATACACCGCCTCCAGGAACATTTCCTCACGTCAGT
>NC_051418.1:21588634-21589069 GCF_015228065.2 Penaeus monodon | reverse complement strand
TCACAACCGCCGCTCACTCTGCTACTCCACGACCCTCGTAGCTGCACTCCCACACCCCATCACCGCCTCCCTCCCCCACTCCCGCAGCTACTTCCCGCGCTTGTTCTCTCAACGCTGTAACCGCTCCTCCCCTCTCCCGCCCCTATCGTCTCCCCTCCCCCACCTCAGCCCCTCTCGCCTCCCCTCCCCTACTCCTGTTGTCTTCCCTATCATATCCCCTCCCCGCCCTTATCGTCTCCCCTCCCCTACCGCAGCCCTTCTCTTCCCCCCCACTCTCCTGTTGACTCCCTTCCCCCACCCCTATCATCTCCCCTCCCCCACCCCTATCATCTCCCTTCCCCCACCCTCCTTATCTACCGCAACCGTCGCAATTCAAGTGTGCAGGTGTAATAATTAGAGCATCTTCCGCCCGCCCTTTTTCCGTCGCTGAAGGAA
>NC_051418.1:21587912-21588592 GCF_015228065.2 Penaeus monodon | reverse complement strand
CAAACCCTCCCCTTCCCCCTTCATCATCGCACTTAATCTGACAATCTCACGGAAGAAGCGGCAAGTGCAGGAACAGGTGTTACGCAACGCGCAGAGGACCGTCCATTCCTTCTAGTCATGCCATTGTGCGTGCGTGTCAACTACTGGCGTTCCCCGAGTGCAGGATGGCGCTCTCCGTGCCCAGGGCCGTCACCCGTGTTCCAACCAGTGCCCTCTGGCCCTTCAACGAGTCCCCTCCACCCGAGAGGGGAGAGTTCATTCACAAACCGAGCCAGCCTCAAGCGTTTTATCTCCCTCTTGGTCTCGGCGGGCGACAGCTGGCGCAGGACACTGGCCTTGGAGGTGGGGACGAGGGCGAGCAAGCAAGCAGCCGCATTCAGACACGGCAACATGAGATGAGCGCGTCGTGTAAAATACTTCCGGAGATGATTGTAAAACGTTTAAGCCTCCGACGTCTGACCTCGTTCTGCAGGGTGGCGCGAGCAGGCTTAATATCCTTCGGGAGGATGTTTTTGGTTCCATCCTAGCGGTTCAGGAAGGATTAGAGGCAGAGAAGGAGGCGAGGAGGCGGCGCTGTTTAATGGTGGTTGAGTGGGCAGCTTTATTGCCGTGACCATCGCGCTTTGGATAACGCGAGGTTTGTTTACATTTCGAGGTAAACGCGGACTTCTCATGCGTGC
>NC_051418.1:21586910-21587781 GCF_015228065.2 Penaeus monodon | reverse complement strand
TCATGAACAGTTAGTTTTCATATTCTCAAGATGTCTGTGATACCGCGAGGACTGTATGAAAGAGTACGAAAGATGATGAGCAGGATAACGTCAACGTAGGGTTATGTCCTGTGTCATGGAGGAGGGGTTGAAGGGAGGAAAGAGGGGAGGGGCCGGGAGTAGGATCCCTCCTTGTGAATCACCCTGTAGGAGCCTCGCACACGTTTGTCCCTTGCGTGGTGCACGGCGGCATCCAAGCTCGAGCACTCATTAAACCCGCGCGTTTATTACGCCATCGCGCAGTGCCTACGAGCTGCTTGGGGAGGAGGAACGGCACTCACGCCTTTGGGTTGGCACTGCCAGATCACGTGACCGCTTTCGCTTCAACGCCCGCTGACCCTCCCTGCCGCGGGTGCGCGACCCTGCAAACGACCGCGTTAACGGCGACGACAGTGATGACGACGATGATGTCACTCTTAGAGACGTCGTGATGATCCGGCACTAAGGAGGAACAGGATTACCTCGGCGATTTAGTGCTGGCACTCACGCCCCAAGAGTGCCTGGGGATGGCATCGCCGGCGCCTTCAGCTGTTCGCGCGACTGCAGGCTGGCGCCGCAGCTGCGCTATTAGAGCCGAACAGGAGTTTACACATGTCCGCCCCATAGCTGCAGGCACATGTTCCAAAGCTCGCAGGTGATGATGCTGCTCATGATGACTCTAACCTGACACAGCAGCTGCGCGTCGTTTAACGCACCACCGTGTCAGCATCGCATAAGTAATTCCACTCGACAGCTGTTCGACATTGGCCTTGCCCTGCCCGCGCTCCTCACACGGAATGGCTGGGCTCTTGGCATCCCCCTTGTTATATTCTTAGCCATATTCTTCGTCCGG
>NC_051418.1:21586723-21586884 GCF_015228065.2 Penaeus monodon | reverse complement strand
CCTTGTCCTTTGCCATGCTTCATCTTCGGCGGCGGAGAAACAATTCGCTAGATTCACCTGGACGGACACATCCTCACGAATTACACACATCACACACACAAACATAAACACATAAACGGAAACCACCGAACACCACCAAACACTACAGACAAGCAAACAAT
>NC_051418.1:21586249-21586652 GCF_015228065.2 Penaeus monodon | reverse complement strand
AATTGTTTCGTAGAAGGTCGAGCTTTTAACGAAGAGGCGAGCCAGCGCTGCTGACGGAAGGCGGGGTCGGGTGTAGAGTTTCCCTCGGCGGCAAATTACTCCTGCTCTCATTAAAGTCATGTCTGGATACTTTCTCACTTTCGTTGTTCATTGTTTGTATTTTTTTGTTTTTGTTTCTAAAGATGATTAAAGATGGAACGAGATCTTTTTTTTTTCATTTTGGAATAATGGGGGCTCTATATTAGTTTTAAGAGTGACAGACAAGCGCTAAGGGTTGTAACCTTTGTACACAATGGAGTGGGTCGTAATGAAGGTCGCAGTTGAAGAATAAGGGTCGTGTGAGGCTAAACACTTTATCTTCGTAATTTATCCTTTTATCTGACCGTGTACTTTCGTGTTGTAT
>NC_051418.1:21584808-21585603 GCF_015228065.2 Penaeus monodon | reverse complement strand
AATCACGAATTCAAACAACCAAATTCGGTTCATTCGAGACATCCATATGGAAAAAGATTTTTTGTTTTTATCTTTTAACGAGAGAAACTTTCTGCCTTCATCAGCATAGACTATTTTCAAAGCTTTCGGCCATGCAGTCATCAGTTCGCACGATTCGTCATAGTGCATGACGGAGAAGTGATAAGATGGTTTCTATGGTGATAAGACAAGATACATCCCAGCCCTTCCCCTCTTAGGAGGGGGTGGGGAATGGGGAGGGAAGTAGGGGAGAGCAGAAGAGAAGGGATGGAGTAAGGGAGGGGAGTAGGTGTAAGGGGGGAGGGTAAGGTAACCTGGGGATGTAAGGGAATGGGAAAAGAGGGGGAAGGATAGGGGTGAGGGGTGTGGGAGGGCGTCGTCGGGAAAGGAGGGGGAGTATAAGGGATAGAAAGGGGAAGGAAAGAGTAGGATAGGGGGGAAGGATGTAAGGATCGGTAGGAATTAGGGGATAGGAGGGAAGATAAGAGAAGGGACGTTATAAGCGGCGGGTGTTTGGTAGGAAAGAATGAAAGGAAGAGGGTCGGGATAGGATAGAACAGGGTGTAGGATGAGAGGCTGTGTTATGGAGATCCGTAGCGAGGGAAGTAGAGGGGAGGGTAAGGGGGGGACAGGAGGGGTGAGTAGTGTCTTTTTTTAGGGGTGCAAAGAGGCCTATCGCTCCCTGTATTCCTCCACCCAGAGGGGCGTCGACTCGTAGCGATGTGACGTGGGAACACTTAATAGCGACTGGTCTTCTCACACACGTCCTTGGGGGTA
>NC_051418.1:21584271-21584468 GCF_015228065.2 Penaeus monodon | reverse complement strand
CCCACTCCTCGCCTCCCCCCCTCTTCCTCCCTCCCCATCGACACCAGCATGGATAGTGGCGTGTGAGTGTTTGTATCGGCGTATCAGCACGTATCTCTCAGGCTAGCGTCTGTGCGCTCTTAGCGTGAGAGATAGGATGGCGTGGGGTAGGGGGTTGGGGGTGGGGAGGCAGAGGAGGGGAGGCTGTAGTAAAAGGA
>NC_051418.1:21583415-21583761 GCF_015228065.2 Penaeus monodon | reverse complement strand
TACCTGTGTTGCATATGCACAGTGAGTGTGTTCATAACTCTGACAGATACCTGTTGGTTTACAAAAGCTCATATGTACCTCATTGTGTGATATCCTGTTATATTATGTCCAATTCAGAAATTACCCGGATGTGTGACTCTTTGTCTTCAATATCTGCACTTTTTGACACTCTTCCACCCCCCCTTCCCCTTTCGTTTCCCCTCACTCGCCTAATCCTTCTTTCTCTTACCCCCTCACTCTCTTCCTCCTTCTTCCTCCTTACTTCTACTCCTCTGTCCCCCACCTCCTTTTCTCCTCCTCACCCCTTCCGTCATCCCTATCCCCTGATCCCCCAGGCCCTCCTCTT
>NC_051418.1:21583116-21583369 GCF_015228065.2 Penaeus monodon | reverse complement strand
TTGACTCGCCCGTGTTTACGGTAGAGGCCGCGCCCTCGAGCCGGACAGACAGCGCCCCCGACACGTGTATCTGGTGGCTCCGACGCCCACTTGACCCGCGTTGACCCCGCCCGCTTAGCTGCTTCACCTCGCTGTGCTTTCGTTGTGCTTGCGGTGCGAAAGGGGAATGCTTTGGCCATCTTGTTGTTAGGTGATGCTCGGTGGTGTCTGGAAGGCAGTTTGTAGTGATATGTATGCAGGGGGAGATAGGGAG
>NC_051418.1:21582720-21582938 GCF_015228065.2 Penaeus monodon | reverse complement strand
ACCCATACACTTAAACGCATATCAAATTACACACGGATTCGCAAGGAGGAAATAGGATCTTACGAAATGCAGCGGCAACGGAAGAAGCACTGGGCGGCGCGTCGGGTGGGCTTCTGTTGGGCGGCAGCACTTCACGCGCCCTTGCCTCGATCCGGCGAGGCATCTTGCGTTACGGTCCTCAAGTGCAGGTGCGGGCGCTGTCGTCCTCACACTGTACT
>NC_051418.1:21581852-21582518 GCF_015228065.2 Penaeus monodon | reverse complement strand
TCGCTTTGTTCTAACCGCATTTTCTTTTGTTTTCACCGTGTTATTACTGTATTTTCTTTTACTTCGACTGTGTGCTTTGTGTATCCGCTTTTACTGTATTTCCCTTTACTTTCACTGTATGATTACTGCATTCTCTTTTATTTTTAATGTATTCTAAATGTGTATTACATTACAGTAGTCTATGTATATTCTTGTTTTGTATTTTCTATTTACTTTCAATTGTGTTCTTACTTTACCTTCAATTTTACCTTCACTGTGTTCTTAATGTATTCTCTTTTACTGTATGTTCCTTAGCTTTAGCTGTGTCCTTACTTTGTTTTTAATTGATTATTCCCTCTCCGATTTCTTAATTCCTGGAATATTAATAACATTCCTTCTCTTCCAAAAGCCCACGCGGAAGGAAATCCCCTGCTAGGCACCCCGAACCCCCGTTGAATAGACGAAGAAGAATGCAAACAGGAACTAGTAATTAATCATTATGTAATCACCTTCAGCTTCTAATGATTGTTCATTAATACTAAAAAGGTCATGAATACAATGATAACCGTTACAGGACAGACTGAAATGCAAGTACCGCCCTCCCGCTCGCCGTCTCTCGCCACACCTCATTACGCCACGGGAAAACGCACCCCCCCCCCCCTGCGAATGGGCGGCTCTGCTTTATGC
>NC_051418.1:21580542-21580945 GCF_015228065.2 Penaeus monodon | reverse complement strand
TGAAAGCTCTCTCACGAACTAACGTCAGAGCCTCTTAAGGGACAACGGTAAACGTTCCTCAAGTGTCCGGCAGACCACACTGAGGGAACGCTCTGATGCTGGCCAGGGAGGCGGAGGTGTTGGGGGGTTGTTGGTAGGGGGTTAGTAGGGGGTTGTGGATAGGGGGGGTAGGGAAGGCTGAGTATGGGTGTGGGGGGTTGTGGGTGGGGGTGGGCGAGATGGAGTTGGGTAGGGGTTGGGGAGTGGGAGGGGAATGGGAGAGGTATGTGGACGAGTGTGGGGGTGGGGGAAGGGTTCAGGGAGGGCGGGTGGTTGGGGTGTGTGGGAGAAGGTTGGCTATTACATTTTCCACATGTCACGTTAATGAGACTTTGGAGGAATGAGGATGCAGAGATATAGGAGG
>NC_051418.1:21580226-21580398 GCF_015228065.2 Penaeus monodon | reverse complement strand
AAGGAAGGTAAAGAACAAGAAAAAACACACACACAATAAGTATTAAACACACAAACAAATTAAGAATAAAAAACACACACACACAAATTAAGAATAAAAACACACAAAATAAATAAAGAAATACAAACAACGCACACACCAGCAAACAAAATCAACACCCAAACGAGAGACG
>NC_051418.1:21579935-21580184 GCF_015228065.2 Penaeus monodon | reverse complement strand
CGAACCAAGATTAGCCACCCTTAAGCGAACAATCTAACGAAAGGTAAAATGAAGATGGCTCACCCACTCTCGGATTTCATTAAGGAGCTTCCTAATTTCCTCGACGCTCTCCTCATAACGCTCGCGCTCTCTCCCTTTTTCTGTGTCTCTGTTGAACGGGTGGATTGTGCCCCTGTTTGTCTTGGGTTTAAGTGGCGGTCGGAGAGAGAGACGCTTAAGACCAACGAGGCGATTGAGGTGTGGAGGAAA
>NC_051418.1:21579596-21579763 GCF_015228065.2 Penaeus monodon | reverse complement strand
TGAAAAGGTGGGAGAGAGGGATGGGGGTGGAAAGGTGGGAGAGAGGGACGGAGATGGGAAGTAGAGTGGAAGGTGGAGAGGAGGCAAAAGTGGGAGGAGTAGAGGAGGGATGAGAAAAAGGAGTAAAAAGAAAATAAAGGACGAGGAAGAAGAATAAGGAGAACGAC
>NC_051418.1:21578423-21578945 GCF_015228065.2 Penaeus monodon | reverse complement strand
GACCGAGACCAAGATAAAGAAAACCAGAGAGAGAAAGCGATTGAGAAACAGAAATGAGATCACACCAAGTCATATCGCAAGTGGCATTTCTCATGGAGTTTAATGACATTTACTCCTATCTATAGACATTAAGGCTTTACTACGTGTGAATTGTACACTCGGCGTCCTGGTGGAAAACTGGCGAAACACTTTTGGGGAAACGTTTTTTGGGGTAACTATTCTATTTACGATGTATTTATATATCATTTATCAATTCTTATTTTTGAGTTCGTAATCAAATGAACATAAAAAAAGAAATGTATCCTTGTTGTTCGTTTGCGTATATATTAGTTTTCTTCGTTAGCGAAAAAAAAATCCTTGAGTCCTTAAAAAAATAAAAAAATAAACTTACCGGGAATTCCTGACTGAATTCGTCCCTTAAGTGCAGTTTGATTAAATAATAATTATAATCCACGCGCACTGAAGAGGTCTACTGAATGTCCTCCTTGTGATCGAAAGTTTATTTTCTAAAGGACGAGTCTC
>NC_051418.1:21578195-21578316 GCF_015228065.2 Penaeus monodon | reverse complement strand
TGTCCTCGGTTTCGGCCTTATTTCTTTACTGGTCTTCTAACATCACGTCTTTCCCCCCTTTTCTCTCTATTTTCTTTTCTTGTTTGTTTCTTCCTTCCTTCTGCTGTCCCCCAAACCCCAT
>NC_051418.1:21577538-21577981 GCF_015228065.2 Penaeus monodon | reverse complement strand
CTCATATTTAACCTCTCTGCCTCTCCTCAGACCTACACCTTCTACCTCTTTCTTTCTCTCTGTTTTCTTCCCTCCCTCCTTTTCCTCGCATCTCCCCTCCCGCCTCAAGTTCCCCTCGGTAGCTGTGCACTTCTTAACTTCGGCGAGGGGAAGATGAGGGGGAAACCTGTTCCTCATTATTATTATTATGACTTCAAACAATTTCATTTTCTTTACAATGCCGTCTTTCAGTGGCTATTTTCCAAACAGCTATACGTGTTGTTAGTGTCTATTAAAAAAAAAAAAAAGTTGACTGTTGTTCTTGTTAAAAAAGGCAGTTGTTGTTTATAACAAGAGGTGCCACTAGAGAATTTACGAGAGAGAAAGAATTAAAAGGTATAGAAATTATCATATTTTTCATCTAAAGGCAACAAGACTTTACAGAACGTCTCTTACCTAGGTAT
>NC_051418.1:21576940-21577224 GCF_015228065.2 Penaeus monodon | reverse complement strand
ACTAAACCGGATAATTCGATACAATGATATATCCCCGCGCGGAGTATTTGCCCTTCCCCGTGTGACAGTTGGCGGGGTCACCGAGCGTATCTTGAACTTTAATCTGTATTCATTATCAGCAGCTTGATGGCGGCTAAGCAATTTAAACAGTTTTTAAATCGTATAAATTGTTTTCGTTATCTTTGGAATACATTATCTAAACTACATTAATTTATCTGTATCTCGACAAAAAAAAAAAGTTAACAGTGTGAATGTAAACGGATGTAGCTCCTTGGAAAAATTCA
>NC_051418.1:21576175-21576335 GCF_015228065.2 Penaeus monodon | reverse complement strand
TTCTCCGCTGTTGTAAATTATGAATGTAGACTTGAACCTCTTTCTTAAGAACATCTTGCATTTGCATTTGCATTCTGTGTAAATTTATGTGGATTTTTTTCTTTTTTCTTTCAGTGTAAAGATGGCTGTCTTGACTGGAGAGAAGGAACGCGCTCGTCCT
>NC_051418.1:21574037-21575044 GCF_015228065.2 Penaeus monodon | reverse complement strand
TCAGCAACGGAGACAAAGATTTTGAGTCTTCAGCTGTCTGTTTATTGCGCGTTTAAATCATGATACAAGGATACTTATCAATTAATATTACACATTCGGTTTCATGTCCCAAACGATTTATCATTTCTAAGGAAAATAGTAGCAATTACTTCGACATTCCGTTCACCATTGTCTACACAGCCCAACAAAGCATGTCAGTGTTGCATCACAATTACGAACATATACTGTAAAACGTGCGCCGGAAGTGACATGTAAAACAACCAAATTAAAATCGTTTGTCACATTAATATAAGGAAGGACAAAGAACTAATATTTTCCTAGTTTTATTTCGAGGTGATGATGTTAATAGAGACACAGCTTTCATAATTATTTCATTATCATTTCGATATGAACAAAGTGGTTTAAGAATGAACATCGAGACAAAACATTCACAGACACAAACGCGAGCGCGCACAATTTTCCTATTATTACATGTGTAGTAGTCGAAAATGCATTCATTTTACCCAAACATCATCCAGAGTAAACCTATAACTCTACTTTCTCAAACACTGTGATTTCCTTTTTCCAGACTTTACACGGCTGGGAGAGTGAAGACACGATGTTTTGCACGATGGGCTGTGTCTATGCGGCGCAGTCTTACATACGGCAGATTGAAGGTAAAAACGCTTGCTTTTGTATTGATAAAGAGACTTATCTCTTCCCCTCGTAATATTATTGTTATGGTATTAGTCAGGTCATAGCATTATATTAATTATATTACATTATAATTATGTTATATCTGTTAACTTATTGTCATTATTGTTGTATTTAAGTTAATGTCATCATCACTGTAGTACCAACTTATTATCATCATTATTTATTCATTAACATAGTATCGTAATCATTATGCTTATTATCCTACTTTTATTTTGTTTAATTATCTACTCCTTTCCATTTGATTATTCACATCATTTTAACAAAGCAAGGCTTATGCAGCAGTTGTTGTACAGTTAATAGTTGATAAAGTG
>NC_051418.1:21572481-21573890 GCF_015228065.2 Penaeus monodon | reverse complement strand
ATTCTCACCCCCCTCCTCCCTCAGAGCTGATCGGCAAGCCCCCCGCCCCGATGCTGGTGGGCAGGAGCGTGAGTGGGTCCAGCGTGGGCCTTCGGTGGAGCGGTGCCCCCGAGGTGGAGGACGTCAAGTACCTGGTGCAGTATCAGCAGAACAAGGGGCCTCCCGAGTGGGTCTATTACAGGCCTAGTCACCCGGTCAACGCTACGGAGATTATTGTGGAGGATCTGAAGCCTTATACCAAGTACCAGGTATTTAGGGGACCTTTTTTATCTGTTTTGTTTTTTTGTGGTTTACAGGGACGTGTTGGTTGGTGTATGCTTCTCTTGTCTTTCACTGTAGTGGTAGTATCATTAACTATATGTTTATGTATTTTATTCATTTATGTTTTCATTTGTGTATGGATGGCTTGAAGGAATCAGTCGAGGATGTTTTTATTCGTCTATATTTTTCTATAATAATTGTTTTTTACTGAATGTGATTTGAATGTATATTTCTTTAAAATTGAAATGATAATAGCTAATATTTATCATTCGAAAGTGAACAAGATTTCCCAGTTTTCTCTCACACTTTCCATCCTTCTCTCCTTCCACAGTTCCGCATTGCCTGGCTGGTTCTGCCTCGCCACACGCCCATCCTCTCCAACCCGAGTTCGTGGATCAGCACCCTCGCCTCGGGGCCCTCCTCGCTCGCCGCCGCGGGTATGAACAAGTCCTTAGGATTGATGTTATATTGAAGTGAAAAAAAATCTTAATCAGTTTTTGCTTATTATTATATGTATACATACGTTGGTGGGTACAATCTTATAGATACAGTCAAACACCCACATGAAAGCAATCATTTATGAACGCATCCATACAAACATATTTTTCTAAAAAACTTCACATCTCTCTCCCTCTCCCTACCCACGCCTACGCACTGACCCCTCCTCTCGTCCTCCCACGCCCACCTATCCACCACTACCCACCAATATCCAACACCATCCACATGTCAAAAAGTTCTTCGATCTTCACCGTATTTCTTTCTTCTTTCTGTAAGAACTGAGACGCCACCCTTCAGTCCTCACCCCATGTCCTACTTCTTTCATTAGGACCCGAGACAGCATCCTTCAGTCCTCACCCCATGTCCTACTTCTTCCATTAGGACCCGAGACAGCATCCTTCAGTCCTCACCCCATGTCCTACTTCTTCCATTAGGACCCGAGACAGCATCCTTCAGTCCTCACCATATTTCTTCGCATTTCCAGGAACTCCGGGCTGTGCCTCTCGATTGGTCCCGCGTGGAGGTGTCGTGGGATCCGCCTCTCTTCCCCGGCGGAGATCTCATCTCGTACACGCTCTATTCCAAGGATGCTGAGGGAAAACAGGAGATGAGGGATAACATTGATGCTAATAGTGAGATGAGGTAGGATG
>NC_051418.1:21571833-21572360 GCF_015228065.2 Penaeus monodon | reverse complement strand
AATCTATCTATTTACTTGTTTACTGAAGTAATTTTAATTCATGATGTATCAGTGCCTTAAATAGAAGCGACAGAAGCTATCGTAATATTCCTTCTGCTCGAGCCTCCGAATGATCCCTCGCCGAGATCCAGCAAAACGCGATTCCGCACCGTATCACCAGCGTAAAATTCCCGGTATCCATTTACAGATATATTCTCTCGGAATTATCGGCAAACACAACCTACATCCTGAACCTCACCTCCACCAATCACCGAGGAGAAGGACCAGCTGTTGTTGCTCAAGTGACAACCTATCCTACAGCTCCTGGTAAAACGCTTCGCTGTTCAGTGTGTCTTTTCTGTATCTTTTTTTTTTTTCATTTTTTATAGGGGGGGGGGGGTGGGTGTATTTTCATGGGTCGTTGCTCACTGGTAACCCTGGGAAGATATTTCTGCATTCTCGTATTTATTGTTTGTTTGTTGTGCTAATGTGTGTTTTCCTTCCCTGAATTCGCTATGTTTCTCGAATTTCATGTCTTTTAATGTTCA
>NC_051418.1:21570776-21571699 GCF_015228065.2 Penaeus monodon | reverse complement strand
GTTTTTTCTCATGTATCGCATGTTTAGTAAAGTCAATAAGATCAGTAATTGATGAAGAAGGAGCCCATTCACAGACGGTTCAAGTACTGCTGTATTAACATATCACATTTTCTTATTACAGCTGTTGACGATGGCCAGGGTTACCTGCTACTTACCTCAGGGTCAAGGATCTTAAAACTAGGACTGGATATTACGGACGCTCCTCAACATCTGTACAACGTATCGGAGCACCTCAATATTACAGGCTAGTAAAACAGGGTGGATCTTCTTACTTTTTTTTTTAATCATAATGATTTCGTTCGTATAACTGAGTAGATCGCCTCATCGTAAGCGACTTGGGAATTATGTAATCAGAAGATATTCACATTTTTTTTAGGTTAGTTACTTCGTATGCATGATATAAAGCATGTCAGCACGAGTCGATAAGCAGCGGTCTGATACTTATCAGTTCCATGTCATTTTTCTTTGATCATGGGCTTATATTCCATATATTATTTGATTATTTCTATCTTACTGATTTGCCAACCTGCTCATTTCTCATGCGCAGGAATGGCTGTCTATATTCCCTACGACGTGATCTACATCAGTGACACAGGCGGTTCCATCACGCAGCTGATCCCATCTTCGAAAAAAGTCTACACGCTATTGACTCAAAACCGCCTCCACGGCTACCCACTGAGCCTCTCCGTCGACTGGCTCTACTATCACCTCTACTACATCGTGCACTTAGAGCCTACAATGAACAACGTGTGGCAGTTATGGAGGTGCAACCTGAACGGAAAATATCCAGTGCTGGTCTACGGGGAACTCCGTTACGAGCCGAAGCATCTACAGGTGGACCCTTACAATGGGTAAGTTGTCCCTATTATTCGTTATCGAGGAGGAATAAGAAAACGAAATGCATGAATGTAGGATAATGAAAT
>NC_051418.1:21570267-21570736 GCF_015228065.2 Penaeus monodon | reverse complement strand
CTCAACACATGCTATCAGTTTTTCTTTAGGTAGACCCTTTCAATGAGCCATTTGATAATGTAGGATAATGTATTGACACTACCAGAAAGGAAGAGAAAACATAAAATGAAACAGAATTCAACCACACAAGCTTGTTTTCATTTCTTTCCTAAGAGACATCAATACAACACAATACCCTAACCTCCCTATATAATTCATCCAACAGACATTAATTAATAACGAACTTCTTTCCTCCGACCTCAGATACATCTGGTGGATCTCCGAAGACGTGGACGGGGGGCTGTACCGCCTTGACATGAACGACAGCGACGACACGAGGGAGCCCGAGATCGTGCTGAGTTCGCCGGAGCTGGATCTGGGCGGCCTGGTGCTCGACCCGCCCAACTTCCAGGTCCTCGTGGCAGACAGGAAAAACAACGCGATGCTGGCTGTGTCTCTGGACGGGTTGGTGCTCCCGGGGTGTTGGTCT
>NC_051418.1:21569745-21569969 GCF_015228065.2 Penaeus monodon | reverse complement strand
TATAAACAGTGCTTTCAATCGACCTCAACCAATTCTCATTTCAACGCAATCTTTTTTTTTCCAGCACCTCGGTTACCAACCTACGTGCCAACACCCAACGCGCCTTCTTCCAGCACCTGAAGTCGGTCGTGCACCTGAACAGCCGCTTCTTCTGGACTGATGGCAGTGAAGTCTACACGGAGGAGCTCAATGATGGCACCTTCTATCATATCAGGTTGGTGGCA
>NC_051418.1:21568563-21569350 GCF_015228065.2 Penaeus monodon | reverse complement strand
CATATACCTCACCATCTCCTTATCTCTGCATCCATCACATCGGCCATAACAGTGAACCTCACTCTCACCTCTGCACTACGTCCGTGATCAACAGTATGACACACCGTCAGACGTCACCCATCCGCTGTTCACGGTTCCACACAGCACATGCTCCTTCATCCCTTATCCTCGCTTACTGATCTCTATGGCTGTGTTCACACACGCTAGAACTCACTGCGTCCCTGCGCGTGATGAAGTGCACCGGCTTGGACCTGCGCTTAGGTTCAAGCTGTGTGTGTCGTGGTCCGCGCTATGTGCGATGGTGTTAGAATATGTTGATGCTGACCACGGCTTGATTTATGTTGATGTGGCGTTGAGTTGATATGATGAGGGTGATGTATTTGAGTTGATGTATGATGAGCGGTTGAGTGTACGTGATGCTGGGGGGTTGCGTGATGTTGTGTTGTGTAGAATACTTTTGTATGTACACTGAGACGAATTTTTAGCTTTCATATCATGTCGTGCCGTGACGTAATGAAGTTACATAAAATCGATATATATCGGCATTGAGTGCTATGTCAAACTTATTATAAAAAAGTAAATATGACGTGATTAACTTAATTTTTACATAATTATTTGCCTTTCACGACAGGCTCACGTGCATGGCAAATGTGGCGGTATGAGGTTCACATCCAGGAAGGGCGGAAGACAATTTCGGACAAAAACATAACAACGACAACATACCAGGCCGTTAATCTAAGGCCGGGAACTTTTTATATCATCAAGGTAAGAAAGTGAGGTATATTTG
>NC_051418.1:21567809-21568458 GCF_015228065.2 Penaeus monodon | reverse complement strand
TTAATTATGTGGAAATAGTCGTTAGTGCAGTGTGTAGTCTGATATATGTAATGTGAACTAATCTTGAACTGAAGTGATATACACAAAGCATTCATAACAATATTTTTTTTTTATATAGTATCAGAAATACTCTTGAATATTGATGATACACCCGAAGCATTCTTATCTAAACTATTTCCATAATCGAATAATATACGAAATATCGAAAATAATATAATGATGAACTGGCGCTGCAAAATATTAAATGATCTTGAATTTTGATATTTGATATGAGTCACAAATAAATCTATGAACGTACATGACATTCCCTTAAAAATAAATCCCCCCCAAAAACAACGACATATAGAAGAAAATAAACCGTCCCAACAATAAAGTAAGAATTAAGGATAATAAAAGTAATCTATGAATGAAAAAAAAAAGAACGCGAGGCCTGGAATGCACCTGCAACCCTTCAACCACAGGTCCAGGCGTACTCCCTCGGGGGAAAGGGGCCCTGGAGTCGGGAGTTCCGAGGTCGTACTTTAGACGCCACGGACGATGCTCCTCAGTTGGTGTGGGCGACGGAGGACAAGATCGTCATGTCGAACCTCGTCGGGAGTGACAGCTCGGTGCTCGTGCCGCAGGAAACGTTGCAGGTAAAAGGGTTGGG
>NC_051418.1:21566514-21567669 GCF_015228065.2 Penaeus monodon | reverse complement strand
GTTTCTACAGATGTATCCTGTTTTATTTATTTATTTCTCTTAAGATATTTTGCATCTTTGCTTGCGTTATGTACGTTTACTTTCGTAAAAAAAAAAATTATGTTTAAACGATTTTAGTGACATACCCGTATCTCATATTTTCAATCAGGAAGATTCTAATTCCCAAGCTCATCAACGAATCCAAACCCAACTGAAGCCCTTCACGCTAACCCTCTCTCATCTCTTATCTCTCTCGCAGACGAAGCTGAAAGGCGAGAAGATCGTGGACCTGGCTTTTTTTCGAGATACTCTGGTTATGGCTGTGAGCAACCAGAGCGTCTTCCTGATGAACATGACAGCCTCGACGTTTGCTGAAGTGCCCAACACTCACGGCGTCCTCTCGGTGTCCGTGGACTGGCTCACGCAGCGCCTCTTTTGGGCTAATCCTCACAGGCAGATGGTGGGTCCTGGGGATGTCTGTTTGGCTTATTATTCGATGTCTGTTGGGATGTTTTGATATTGTTTCGTGTGTGGGGCTGTGTGTTTGCATTTGAGTGATTGTGTATCCTTCAAATCTTGTACCTGCAGGTCTACTTTTCCTTCTTCCCTCTCCTTTTTCTCTCTCTGTTATTTAGTCATCCCTTCTCCTTAAACCTCACTTAATCACTTCCCTTCACAGTCTCTCCCTTTCCCCTCCAAAACATCCTCAACCCTCCCTTTTTTGTCCAACTCTTTTTCCCATCATTCCTTAACCCTCCTCATCCCCTCAACATTCCCTCCTCCTTCCTCCCAATCTTCAACCCTCTTTCCCTCTCCTCAACCATCCTTCCTCTCTTCAGTCATTTTTAACTCTCCTTTCGTCCCTCTCTCGTCCCCCAATCATCCCTCCCGCCCTCCTTCCCTCCCTCCCTCCTCCCCTTCTCTCCCAGTCCTCTAATCCTCCATTCCCTCCCGCAGATCGGCTGGTCGAGCCTGCAGGGGACGTCGCAGGGGCCCCTGAACGTGGTCACGGCAGCCAGGGAGGTCCGCGTGGACGCCCTTCACGGCCGCCTCTTCTGGACGACGCCCCACGCCCTCCTCGTCTCGACTCTGGCGGGCAGGAACGTCTCCACGATCCACCAGGAAGGCATCTTCAGTGGCAAGCAGGGTAAGGAGGAATGTTTGTTTACCTGGGTG
>NC_051418.1:21565943-21566343 GCF_015228065.2 Penaeus monodon | reverse complement strand
ACAGTCATCATCATTGTCATAATCACTACTATCATTTTTATAATTATTGCACTGATATTATCTTCAAAAATCAGAACTACATTTCACTGATATAATTTCATACAGACCGACTGAACAAAACAAACGTCTCTTATTTTCAGTGTATGGGCTGACGGTGGATACCTTTGGAGCGCGTATTTGGTGGATTGTTCGAGATGCCGAAGGTTGTAAGCTGTTTGGCGCATCGATGAAGGACAAGGTTGTTAAGTTTCCAACCAAGGCGCTTCCACAACCGGTTATGCTTGGTAAGTTTTTGTTTTGTTTGTTTTTTTGTTGCTTGGTTGAAGCTCTATTTTTTCATGAAAATATGGGATATTATATGTTTTTGTATTTGTATATATGGTCGCACATCCAAGAAAAT
>NC_051418.1:21565353-21565659 GCF_015228065.2 Penaeus monodon | reverse complement strand
ACCCAACCCACGCACAAACAAACAAACCCCACAGCCACTACCCTACAGCCAACAACCATCTCCCACCACAAGTACCCACCACCAACACAATTAACCGAATGCGTCTTCCTTGCCACGCCCTCCAGGTCCCATGTGGTACCTCAGCGAGCGCCTCCTGTGGCTCGGCGAGGACGGGGACCTGGTGGTTTCGGACACGAGCCTCAACAACTCGGCCGCCCTGCACACCTCCAGCCTGGGCGTGTTGCATTTCACCGTCATCTTGCCCGATTTGCAACCCAATGCCAGGTAGGTTGTGAGAGCTTATTT
>NC_051418.1:21563280-21565313 GCF_015228065.2 Penaeus monodon | reverse complement strand
CTTGTGATGGTAATAATTAGGACTCTTAACTATTGTTCTTATCATCGTTAGCATCGTTATTGATATCATCATCATCCTTATTATTGCTGTCTTAAGGGGTTTTATATTTCCTACTTAAAACGCTTTATTTAAATAGATTCGAAATGTTACAGAGAAACCATATAAGATACTTACTATACTTACGGCGTTATGCAGCCTTTCTTTAATCTCCTTTATCCCCCCTTCCTTCCTCCCCCAGCCAACGTGCTCGAGCCTCACGTGATCCCAGGCCAGATCGACGAGACCTCCGTAGTGGTCGAGGGGACGTGGGAGGAATTCGTGCTCAGGTGGTCTCCCATCACCAACATCAACTACGGCAACCTGCTGTACGAGGTCATCATCGACAATGGCGCCGGCAAGAAGGCGATCCTGACCAGAAACAACTCCATTCCTTACGAGGAGAAGTTGCCTCCATATTCTCCCCTGAAGTTGTCAGTGAGGGGCATCACGGACTGGAGTGTCGGCACGAGGCTCATCAAGACGATACGGACACCAGCGTCCTTGCCCGGCCCTCCTCAGGACCTGCGGACGTTCGTACAGAAGGTGCAGGTAAGGGGCGAGGAGGCTGGATACTGATTAGTTGTTTCATAGCTTGTTTAGGTGTTTTATAGATTGATTGGTTTTATAGATAGATTAGTTTTTTTATAATTGTGGAGGATGTTGCTTTCATTTTTAATAAGAAGCGCTACTTAGATAACTGTCGAAGGCTTGTGTTCAGTTCATGCTATTTCGGTGAAGTGTTTTGATTGATAGTCGGTCGGTAGCATTTCATTTAAATAATATTGCCCAGAAAAAGCGTTTTATCTAATCTTATTAGAAACTGATCATCAGCTAATATCTCTCATAATTCCTTTGTTTACGTAGTCCCTTCCCTTTCTCTAAAAATAACTATAACAAAATACCCCACCCGCACCGCTGGCACAGGACACAGTTGCCATCATTCACTTGCGCTGGTCGGCCCCCGAAAAGCCAAACGGGGAGATAACATCATACGAGGTGATCTACTGCGCCGGGGAGAGCGACGGGGAATGCAGGAGCGTTTCGGTGGAGGGGAGCCAGAACCAGGTCATGGTGGAGAACCTCAGTCCCGATCAAGTCTACAGGTTCAAAGTATGGAGCGACTGGGAATTTTGTTGTTTTCTTCATGAGTGGAATTTGGATTTTTTTTAGAAAGATGGATTTGCATGTTCGTATGTCTTAACCTGTTTTAGATTTATTTTAATCCTATAGGGAACTGTATCTGTATCGAAGTAAATAATAACTACGACCCAATTTATTGAGCATATGCAACAGAGGCAAACTAAGCGCCTCACCCATATGAATTTCCATTTGAAGGTTGCCGCTGTGAACGAAATAGGCAAAGGGCCTTACAGTTCCGATGTGACAGAGGGCCTGCAGCAGCACATGCCCACTCCTTCCCTCATCGTGGTCGCCGGTGAAGCCCTGATGAAGCTAGACGCCGACCTGCAGGAGGAGAGGGAGATCCTGAGTGAGAATTCGAGAGTGCAGTGGGTGTCCGCTCTCCTCTCCAATTCCTCCTTCGCTTGGATGGACATGAACTCTGACGTTTATATTACGCATTTAACCACGAATTATACGGAGAGGGTTAGTAATTCTCAACTCACCTTAAGTTACAGTGTCATTCGCCTGTCTTGATATAAATTTGTCTCGTCTTCGCGTAATCAAAGATAGTAAGCTCCTTTAACCAAAACTACAAGACTATCCAAACTCATCAACCGATAAGATATTCACCAGACCAATAAGTAATCAAACCCCACTCCCACAGCTCCTCCGTCTAGGCGGCCAGGGCGTGGGTTTGGCCGCAGACTGGGTCGGGGAGATCATCGTGTGGGCCGAGAGACCGTCCGTGGGCTCGCGGGATATCAACCTCCAGATGCTCGAGATCGAATACAAGACCAGGAAATCCCTCGCCAAAATCAACTTGAGTGATCCCATCAAGAAATTCTTGTTGTCACCCGCCACGAGGTGAGTGG
>NC_051418.1:21561883-21563258 GCF_015228065.2 Penaeus monodon | reverse complement strand
CGAGTAATTTGAATCCATCTGCTCCTGATATTTCAACTGTGAAACATGTCCTGTGTATTTTTAGTCTTATTTCTCTTTATTAATTTTTCTTTATTTGTTTTACAGTCAAGTTCTTATGCTCCACGATAGCTATAGAGGTTCGAAACTCTCAATAGTGAGTTTTGCTTACTCAAAAGTCGTGCAGGATGTGTTTAGCCAAGAAAGGTTCGTATTAACAAATGCATTTTTTCACACTTCGATTGACATTTGATTGTGCTTTGCTAGGACCTTTAGGATTATATGATCATTGGTTTAGTTAATACCCGTTTTCTCTTACCCCTGTATATGCACTCCAGTTTGGAACAAGTATAACCATCCGTAAGATACCCACCCTCCTCTAAACTGATATACAAGTAACAAAATGTTATTACAACCTGTGTACATTAACGTTTTCCTCATTTTAATCTCCCATATTTTTTGCCTAGGAATTTGGAATGCACTTGCTCGAAGAACCCTAGTCTTGTGGGCGGAGTTGCCTTGGACACGACCAACCTCACGCATCCCGCCCTGTACTTCGTGGCCGGCGGGAGCTCCAGTGAAACCCCCAGGACGACGGTCGTGTACAAAACGGACTTGCACGGTTGTGACTGCGAGCCGGTGTTTGTGCCGGAGGACTTTGGTTATGGTGGGTATTAGCCGCTGTGTATTGTTTTGTTGTGATTTTGTTTAGCTGTTATTCCTATGTGTTATTTTATGATGGTTATTACCGGATATGTGTTTGTGAAACTGTTACAACTGATACAATTTTAAGAGAGATTTAGGTATAACGTAAAACTAGTAGAATATTTTGGGGGAAGTAAAGATTTGGTAAACATGACCGTAATATTGCGCATGATAGTTGTGTATTGATAATCTTAATCTTTATTAATGATCTGAATCTTTAACATCAACAAGTTCATTGATAAGCTTACAAACAAATGCCTTATAAGTGAATAACAGTACAACACTTTAACATCACCTCTCTATCACCCAGGGCCTTGCGTCGAAATAGCAGTGGACTTTGCTCATCTCTACTGCTACGTGGGTGTTAACCAGACCCTGCTGTGGCTCCCCAAAACGGGCACTGTCTCTGCTGACTCCCTTCATGCACAATATCTTTACAATGCAACGTCCCTCATCCCTCTGGATCTTGCAACACAACCAATGCCAGGTAGAACATAGCAGATGGTGGTTTTGGTACTTAACAATCTTGGAAATTTTGGAATGCATTTATTTATTGGTTCATTTAATCTCTAGGTTGCATGTTTTTTTCGTGAAAAAAAAAAATGCAAATAAAACAATTGTAATTGTATTCAATTTATATGCTATCTACAAGCCCGCACATTTACGACAATAA
>NC_051418.1:21561544-21561827 GCF_015228065.2 Penaeus monodon | reverse complement strand
TCCCCTCCACGCACAAACTTACCCATTCATACGTCTTCCCACAGAACCCGAGTGCCTCATAACCTCGAACTACACAGACCTCCCTGAACTAGCGGGCAGTCAAGAAACAGCCATTGCCATCAAGCTGAAAATTCCCGAAGTCAAAGTCGACATGTGTGGAAACCTACCCTTGCCCCCCGTTATGTACACTGTGTACTATGCCCCCGTGTCCCACTCTGACGAAGGCTCTTGCGTGACGGACGCGAAGAACTGTAGGCAGAGGGTGAGTTTGTCTTCACGGGAT
>NC_051418.1:21560777-21561288 GCF_015228065.2 Penaeus monodon | reverse complement strand
CGTGGGGTGTATTTAGATTTAGTCTTTTATAAGTTATGGATGGAGTAGACAGCGTGTAATGAACGATAGACAAAATCCAGTTTTTACTGAATGAAATTTTTTTTCTCGTTTTTCGGGACGCAATTTTCAACAAAGCACAAGCACAGGTTACGGCTATAGTCACTTCCCTTCTCATCGTTATCTCAAAAGCCCTTTTCATTTCCAGAGGAGTACAAACAACGTCATCACCGTGGACGGGCTGCAGCCTTTCACACGATACGTTTTCCGAGCTTCCGTTGAAACGGTCTACAACAACAGACTGGGAATCATATCTATTGCCAGTCCTTCTGCCATATTCAAGACTAAAGCAAAAGGTATTTTAGTGTGATTTGTGATACCCGATTCGCTTCCCAGAAGAGTTGCGGATTTGGTGACAGGAACACCTTCGATTATTCTGGAAGCTGGCTTGGCATCATCTGATAAAATAAGATTAAGAATTTCAGTCTGTGATATATTTTCGTTTGATTGTTTA
>NC_051418.1:21560225-21560589 GCF_015228065.2 Penaeus monodon | reverse complement strand
CCACCCGAACCCACTCATAGCACCCCCCCCCTCCCCCTCGCAGCCCCCGAGAGCGTGGGCAAGATCACGGCCGAGGTCCTGTCGCCCGAGGAGATCGACGTGAGTTTCGAGTCCGAGGCCGACCAGGTGTACGAGATCCACTGGCAGGGCGAGGCGTCGAGCGCGGGGCCCCTGCGCTTCCACGTCAACAGCACGGGGAGATTCCAGAAGAAGATCACCAAGCTGAGTCCCAACACGAAGTACGAGGTAGGCATGGCGGGTCTGCCTTCGGTCTTGCGTTTTTTTTTAGGGGTGGGTGGCTTTTTTGTCTTCCATTTTCATTTTTCAAAGGGGTTGTGATGTGTGCTTTTTCTTCTGGGGAAAA
>NC_051418.1:21559248-21559962 GCF_015228065.2 Penaeus monodon | reverse complement strand
CCACAGGTTTGGGTGAGAGTCTACTCCAAGGACAAGCTCCTGTACACAGACAGCCCAAGAGTGGCGGTCATCACGCTGCCGGAATTGCCTTACCTGAAACTCGAGAATGCGACAGCCCGCGCCCTCTACGTCTCGTGGATTTCGCCTTCAGATCACTCCGTCCTTCGCCATGTTGTAAGTCATTCATAATTCAGCGTCGTCAGTTTTGTGTATTTGTTTGTCTTAATTCTGAAAGCATTTCATTTTGAAATAGAAATATTTTTTACCGTTTATGTTAGGTGCTGATATCTTTTGAACATTTTTCTTTGATTATAATAGTCTTTATAAACTTGTTTTTTATCAGACGTTTATAAAGCTGTTACTATAACGCACCTTCATCTCAACTTGGATCCAGGTCGAATACATACCCCGGGGACAGACGCTATGGAACCACCTGTCCATGGTACAAACATCACCCGGACAGAAGTATTTAGCCAACATCACCGACCTTGTACCGGCCACCTCGTATTTACTGAGACTGAGAGTGATTTACAATAATACTCTCCACTCTTTCACGTGGCCGAGGAAGCCTTTGTTCAATTTTACAACATTAGGTGAGTGCGTTTGTGATCGCTTTAAGAAACTGGTTATTGTTTCTGAGCTTCTTAATCTCGGGTATTTTCTTTTGTTGATTGATATCCAAACAGCAAGGTACCAAACTTCCTTCCTTCATGT
>NC_051418.1:21557788-21559187 GCF_015228065.2 Penaeus monodon | reverse complement strand
TAGTCTCGTAAACGTCTGCATCTATGTGATCTGAATAATTCTCATTCACATTCCAAAAACTTGGGAAAAAATATCCTTCACTTCCCAAAATAATTCAGACAATTTCCCTTCGCACATCGAGCATCTAAAATACCCATCCTTCACGAGTGAAGAATCCCTAATAAACCCTCCTTCCTTTTCCTTAGGCGAGGTCCCAGGCGAACCCGGGCAGGTGATGCGGCAGACGAGCGCCCTCTCGTCCAGCGTGGGCCTGCGCGTGTGGTGGAGGAAGGCGCAGTCCAACGGGGCTCCTGTCATCGCTTACACACTGCAGGCGGCTCCTTACACCTCCGACCAGCTGGATGGGAATAGGACCTTCACTACGGTCTACAATTCGACGGGTAAGTACGAGAGAGGTTGTGGCCATGAGCTGTAAGACACATTATTAAGATTTTTTTATGAAGTAAGAGGAAGAGGCAAACTATCGAGAAGTTGTGAGAAAATAACTTAAGCAAGTGGAAAAAAAACTTAGTAAGTGAAAAAAAAACTATGTTAAAGAAGGCAAGCCAAACTATTTATTGGACTATGGCTTTTTCCTCCTAATTAAACCAAGTAACAAAAAAATAGAGCTTTAAAAAAAGGAATAATCTGTATCAGTTCCTGATCAATAATAACAAAACCAAAAAACAAAATTTTCGTTCTAATTTTTGAACGCGACTTAGTTCCATTCACAACGGCGCTTCCTTGCGTTCCAGAAAACTACTGGCTGATAGAGGGCCTCGAGGAGTCCTCCAGCTACATCTTCCGCGCTCGGGCCATCAACGAGCTGGGCGTCGGGCCGTGGGGCAAGGAGAACCTCATCGACACCGTGATCGGCCCCAAGATGCTGCCCCAAACAGACCTGCCCACGATCCTCGCTTCCACCATTCCAACATCTTTCGTCTTCATTGCCTTCTTGCTGTTCTGTCTGGTTTATGGTGAGTCAAGCCCTGCGTCGTTGGCTCTGCTTACGTTTTCGGACGAGGGCCATCCTAGGGAAGTGTATATTTATATATTTAGGAAAAAACAAAAGGGTGTGTTGGTTCAGATCTTATACTATACAGTAATGATAATTACCTTATATGGCCCCAATCCTGTCACATACATCACACTAACCAAAGCACACAAAACCAAAGGTATGAAGAGAGCCGAGAGGAGGAGGAAAGTCAAGGCTGTGTCGGTGAGCGAGTCATCACACCCTCACCATCATCACCTGAGGAACAGAGAGGTCGAACTGGCCACGCTTAGACAGCTCCCCACCAACAACAACTTCGTGACTGAGAACAATGTGTTGTACAACCTTCATACTTTCCCTGGTGAGTCGAGTGGTCGTTTTGCTTGTCAGTGTTCTGGGAATGAAATATACGTGTGAATTTTTTAA
>NC_051418.1:21557172-21557292 GCF_015228065.2 Penaeus monodon | reverse complement strand
TCCTTCCTTCCTGCATCCTTTTTTTTTTGGCGAGTAGTCTTCGAACGGCGTGCGACTCCCAGGCTGCCGGAAGTCCTGGGAAGTGGCTGAGTCTTCGACTAGGGCACAAGTGGCGATTAA
>NC_051418.1:21556986-21557141 GCF_015228065.2 Penaeus monodon | reverse complement strand
GGAAAGCACTGCATTTCTTTTTCAGGTGTTGGTGATTTGTTCTGAAATTATTGGGACACTTGGGTACTTTTCTGGAACTTTAGATTTATGAAATCTTTTAAAATCCTGTATGTGGAATCGATGTTTATCTTCAAATTTCTTGCTACTTTTCCCCT
>NC_051418.1:21556556-21556775 GCF_015228065.2 Penaeus monodon | reverse complement strand
CACAGACTCTCCGCAAGGGCGCCACGGAGGCCGAGAAAGCCGAGTTCCTGAAGGAGGCTCAGCTGATGAGTCACTTCCAGCACGAGCACATCCTCCGTCTGCTCGCTGTGTGCACCGACCACGACCCCTTCTTCCTCATCCTTGAGCTGATGGAAGGAGGCGACCTACTGTCCTACTTACGCACTAGTCGAGGGGTATGAGGCCGTGTGTTAGCTCTTC
>NC_051418.1:21555574-21556367 GCF_015228065.2 Penaeus monodon | reverse complement strand
AACTGTTTCATTGTTAAATGTCTTTTTAATGATGCACTATTCGTCATCATCGATATATTTTTTTCCTAACCAGCTCTTTCTCTTCCCTCCGAAAGGCCGAATGTGGCTTGACCTTAGCTGACCTTGTGGCGATGTGCGTGGACGTCGCCAAGGGGTGCGTGTACCTCGAGGAGATGCACTACGTCCACCGTGACCTTGCCGCCCGGAACTGCCTCGTGTCGACGACCGACCCCGAATCGCGCATCGTGAAGATCGGAGACTTCGGACTCGCGCGGGATATTTACAAGAACGACTACTACAGGAAGGAGGTAAGGTTCGCTACGGCTCAGAGGAAAAAGGGAGCGATGAAAAGAGGGCAAAGAAAACGAACGTCGCCCTTTGAAGTCGTCATTGCAGTTTGGCTTGTGTCTTGAAAGAGGAAAAGATTTGTTATATTTGTTATGTGTGACATGTTTTCTAACCTCCCAACCTCCCTGCCAATACCCCATACTTACCAACTTCTGCAAACTCAAACTCCTTCCCCTTTTCCTCTAGGGTGAGGGACTCTTACCCGTGAGGTGGATGTCCCCGGAGTCCTTAGTTGACGGCGTGTTCACCAGCCACTCCGACGTCTGGGCGTTCGGTGTCCTTCTGTGGGAGATCCTGACGCTGGGACAACAGCCGTATCCTGCGCGGACGAACCTCGAGGTCCTTCACTATGTCCGCAGCGGAGGACGCTTGAACAGGCCTCCTAATTGCCCCGAGGAACTGTGAGTCATTATTGATGTTGTCGTTTAGTGTTAAGGGTAACTTT
>NC_051418.1:21554924-21555457 GCF_015228065.2 Penaeus monodon | reverse complement strand
GCGATTAGGATAATTCTTCAAATCTTTTACATCACTATGAAATACATCAATTATTACCTAAATGATAATGATATCTTCATGCAAATTATAAGTGTTAGACCTTTATTACATATTTGCACAATTACTATTAGTTACACTACATATTTCAGTTATCAAACTATATTCGCACCTTTATTAAGAGTCAAACCATATTTGTAACTATATTAGTTAATATACCTTTTGAACTCTTAGATATCACTAAATTTTTCATTTGTTTAACCCCACATTTTCTCTGATCATCCAACAGGCATAAACTGATGGAAAGGTGCTGGAGTTACAGCCCAGAGAACAGACCGACGTTCAAGGAATGCCTGAGTACTTTGCTGATGTTGGAGGAGACCATTTCAGCCTTACCTGCCCTTGCCGTTCACAACGTGCATTATATTGGGTCAAATGGTGAGTGGTTTGCAAGATTTTCTCTTTGTGATACTAATATGCTGTGCATTTTACGTGATTTGTTCCTGGTCGATGCTGTGAAATAATAATGATTCGTT
>NC_051418.1:21553153-21554897 GCF_015228065.2 Penaeus monodon | reverse complement strand
TTCTAAATATTTATTTGCTTTGCTGATGTGCTTATAACTCTTGTCTAGCATTATTTTTATAAAGATGATATATGCATTTTGATTGGATTTTTTGTATGTATAATCATGAGGAATAGAAATACTGCATGGCTAAAGAATATTGATTTTTTTAAAGTTCAGTTTTATATTTGCTGCTTCGTGAATGGAGACGATGGCTTCAACTTTTAGCATGTAAAATCTTTTTGCATTTTCACTGACAATAATTGTTATGAGCTCTTCATTTGATAATTTTTTTTGGTTTTCTTGTAATTAATAAACACTAATTATTTTTTCAACCACGAACACAAATGCACGGAGAAATAATGGCAAAGAAATCTATTAAAACATGACTCGACGTGTGATGAGAATGCCTCTGCCGACCTAATGCTAAAGCTTGAATTTTCTTTTTTCTCTCTTGTGTTCGAAATTCTAGGTCCATATGGCTTAGATAACCTGGCTTATGCTGTAGATCGAGATGAGAACCACAATACCAATTCAGGTGGGATGAATTTCACTGTTTTCAGCTAACCTAACGCCCTCTTTCAATTTGTTTTGTGTACTAGTGTTGCCTGATTTTTTTTGTTATGATCATGAATGGAGATTTAATTTCATTTGCGTCATTGACTTAAGAGTTGTGATATTATTTCATGATGTTCACATGAATTCTGATGCTTATTGTGTTAGTTAGCAAATGTCTCTGTCCTAATTGCCTGGCGTCTCCACAGGCAACTCCCTGGTGAGCGCCAACGGCTGCTCCGCGACCAACTCGTGGTCCACGCAGACGAGCAGCAGCGTGGCCAACCTGGGTCCGCGGAGAGGCAGCGGCCCCGAGGACCGAGCCCTGGGAGGCGAGGCCGAGGAGTGCGACTCCTTCTCGGGGGCGAGCACGCTGCCTCTGACGGCCCCGCTCAGGAGGCACCAGCAGTACCTGCAGCTGGTGAACGAGCCCTCGCCCACGTCGCCGCCCGTGTCCCCGCGGAGCGAGGCGTCCTCGGACTGGCCAAGGTTCTCGTCGTCCGCAGAGGCTCCTCCGTCGTCGACCAGCCTCATCGCGGCCGCCCAGGCACCCTCTTCGTCGTCGCCGCCGGGTACGAGCCACGCGTCGCCGGTGCCCGAGTCGCCGACCAGCGTCACCTTCACCTTCCCTCTGCCCAGCCTGCAGAGCGTCGTGTCACCGCAGCACTACCTCAGGCCCTCCAGCAACAAGGTGTTCGCGGGGCCCTCGCGCTCGGGGTCGTCCGAGAACGAGGAGGAGCTCGACGCCGGCTTCAGCCCCGCGCAGGCCGACAACTCCTACGTCAACATGTCTGCCGGGGCGGAGCTGAAGCTGATGGACGAAGTCACAGAGGCCGCAGACTTGGAGAAAATCAACGGCGTGAACATGAGAATCAAAAGAGACAGTGACTTGCAAGCGGAACTGGACAGCCATCGGCTTAGTGGGCTGTCAGGCCTGTCAGCCGTCAGCGGGATGACGTCAGCCTCGACCGTCGACCTCGACCACAGTCCCAGTCAGTCATGGTGTTGAGAGTGACGAGACTTCGCGGCTGTCTCGACATAATGAAATACTTAACACAGAGGGTATTGAGCTTTTAAGACTTGAATGTTGTCAGACTTCTGATGCCAACGTTTGTTTATAGGTTAAATCCTCATTCAAGATACCAAACAACCTTTATGTTATGTGTGTTCCATTTAGCTCCCTATGTTTTCCGAACTTGTAAAACACACA
>NC_051418.1:21552147-21552844 GCF_015228065.2 Penaeus monodon | reverse complement strand
CAAGATGAGGATTTACTGATAGTACTATTAGTGCCATGGGAAAATCATCATACCAGTTAAAAGTGAAAAAAAAAACGTAACAAGTTGCAATATTTCTTTTCATTTAGAAGTCATATAAAAACTTTGATTATTTCTTTCCTTTTTTTATTCTTATAAAAGGAAAGAGAAGCAAGTCATATTCTAACTTCCAACAGGGGGTTACAGAGGCAATATATATTTTGTTTTCTTGTATATCAATTTACCTCAGACTGATTGTTAATGATGTATGGACTTCCTAACGTCTGGGATGTCATTTTCCTGTCGGTTTCTTGGAGCAGATGTTCCAAGCTTAAAAGATGTATATACATTTCACGAGACGAGAAATGGACAGTTACTTCATGTTCCCATTTCTTCCTTGGAGTTTTGTAATTAATGTATATCTTGTATTCATAAATTTATCGAAGAAATACCTGATAATATTAATGCGTGAATGGTTTGTATCACATTATCATTTTTGTAGATAACGATATTTTTTGTTTTATAGATATATATGATGAGTTGTAAATATTTTTCATCACAAAAGGGTGAATAATTGCATAGATGAAAGATTTGTTTTTGTTTTTGGCAGATATTTGGACATTTGGAATTATTGTCACAAAAAATGTTGATAGTGTATTAGTCGTAAATTATACCTGTGATAAGTGATTAATGGATTTTC
>NC_051418.1:21550633-21551884 GCF_015228065.2 Penaeus monodon | reverse complement strand
CACAGTGAAGCAGAATAAAATAAAGAGAAATCTGCCAAATTATAGTGTAATCACACAGAGTTGTCACAAATCAAGTATACCATAAGACAAAACTAAACCAAAGCAATGAACACTAAAAGACAAAAGTGAATTGACTTTAGAATGTGCCTGCAGTGGGAGAAATTTGTTTTGAATATATAATAAGGATAAAGACAATAGTGATAGTAATACTGATGAAGTGAAAAGTGCCTTATTCATGAAAAGGATGTGCATTGCTCAACAGCTCGCTACCGTGTGAAATTAATACCTTGAGCGCCCTTACCTTTATACTATTTTTGTGTATGGGTTGAGCCTATCACTGTGGATACATTTCTTAACCATTTCTTTGCTTGTGTGTGCATTATTTTTCTTCGTTTCAGTGTATTGTAATTCCTTTCATTTTGTTGTGTGTTTGTTTTGACAACCCTGTTTGTAAGGGTGCTTTTATATTTAGAAATAAGTCTTGGATGTTATGAGAAAATATTAATAGGCATTATCAGGACATACCAGTGTATTCTTTTGTAAATTGATTTTTATTCTTGTGTTTGAAGGAAAGTAGGCCGACAGTGGGTCTTCCCTTCCTATGTTGATTTTGTGCTTTAAGTATGAATTAAGTGAACGAGACAATGAAAGATTGTGTTTGTTGTTGGATAATTCATGTATATAAATGGTGTAAATTGTTGTATTGTATATAATAAATTTAGTTGCATTGAATACTGTATTTTGTAGCCTCTTCTTCGAAAGACTATAATGTATTCGTAAGTATCGGCTATTTTTGCTCCATATTGTCCCTTTCACTACCAACTTCACCACTCTGCGTTACCAATGTGTGGACAGCCAGTTTCGATTCTTGTATCCGAAACATGCTAATACAAGTAAGGGACTTGTGTTTCGGATACAAGAGGCGAAGTTGGCGGTTCTCACAATGGCAACGTTAACTAGTATACTTGGAGGTGGATGGAATTACAGTCATAGCAAGATTCTTGTCAAACATGTTTCAAAATCCTGTCTATGTGAACACTGACGTTTGGAGGAGTTAGGTACGACTTTTGTCCATGACTGTACTGGCTAAAAATCACACTGTGAATTTAAGAATTGCAAAATGTCGCCCAGAGGAATAAAAGGCAAAAAAATAATCGTTGAAGAGAAAAAAAATTAGCTGAACTAAGGAAAAGAAAGATAGGGAGGGAGGGAGGGAAAGTGAGACAGTGTGTTCCAGTATTTAAGGGTACA
>NC_051418.1:21550457-21550596 GCF_015228065.2 Penaeus monodon | reverse complement strand
CTACGTTCATTACTGATATGACCCATCATGTCAATCAATCATCTATCACACTGCATCTACACTCTATTAAATCTTTACCCACGATACCATTTTCTATCCAACAAACAGTTTAGATTTGGTCGAGTCGGACCAGCACCTG
>NC_051418.1:21550244-21550432 GCF_015228065.2 Penaeus monodon | reverse complement strand
ACTGCACTACTTCAAAAAGTTAGAATATCAAATCATCAGATTTCTGAAGAACCACGATTTCTTGGTTATCAAGAGGAGCGTCCTGTTATAATCTGGCTGACATTTCGACAGGAGGAACTCGGAACAGAAAATGAGGAATGCGACGTGAGGTTTTCCATGTACTGATATAGGTGGCCGGGAGATATGTG
>NC_051418.1:21549192-21550155 GCF_015228065.2 Penaeus monodon | reverse complement strand
TACAATAACATAATACAGTTTCAAAAATCAAGTTACACTAACTGCTTCAAATAAAAAGAACTCTTTTCGTGCCTCACTCAGATATACGCATGTACGGGAGGGGGGGGGGGCGTATTACTTATCAATATATTTCGTGGTTACCTTTCGAGACGGCAAGTGTAGGATGTCTGGATGATAATGCTTCGGGGCAGGAAGCCCACCTTCGTCACAAGCAAGGAATACCCTCCAGCGTGTCGTGTATTATAAAGCTTTCAATAACAGAGGCTCATTCAGTCTTCCGGCCGCATTTCTGAGGGAGGGTCATACACAAGGAGTTTTCTTTTTCCCAACAGTTCCTGTTTTAACCACTATTTGCATAATATTTTGGGGAACAGAATAGCAGTATGAGAACACTGGTTGCCATTCTGCTTTTCGCTGCATTGGTAAGTTTATTTCCTATATATCAGTAAGAAATATATAATGTGATTATTATTCTAATCAATATATTGTCAAATAAGAACACATAAAATGTTGCATAAATAAACTAGTTATCTAACCAATCTATAGATGTCTAACAAAAAACATCCTTTCCAGGTTCACTTTTCAGCTACGGCCATGTCTTACCGAAGGTGCGTATGTTGTGTATATTTTTATCTAATTTTGTCTTTTATATACGGAAATGAACCTTTACTTAGTAAACCCTTCCCCGTTGTAGGATATTTGTAAAGCTTTTATTTCATAAAACGCAAATACAGATAATCATCAAGGGTACAGTCTCCTGATCCAGGCTCACCGCATAACGCTGTTAGTGCGTGTAAATCGCCAATTTTGACTCTCGTAGCCGAAGTCCTCGCCAGAACGAGGGTGGAAGAGTTGAAACAGTGGCTCCCAAAATGCTTAGTGGCAGGGACTACATCGCTAAAAGAAAAGAAAAGAAGAAAAAAGTCATTTTCATTAAAATATTTAAAAAAAAAAACAGGTAAC
>NC_051418.1:21548928-21549036 GCF_015228065.2 Penaeus monodon | reverse complement strand
GAGAAAATAGTAGCATTAACGGTGAGAATAATCCTTGTTATTCATTGTCACTGGCATTATCACTGATTTTCAAATGTCATTAAATGATAAAAAAAAAACAGGTAACAA
>NC_051418.1:21548479-21548844 GCF_015228065.2 Penaeus monodon | reverse complement strand
GATGATGATGATAATGGAGAAAATAGTAGCATTAACGATGAGAACAATCATGGCTATTCACTGTCACTGGCATTATCACTGATTTTCACATGTTGTCATCATCACTATTATCATTGTGATACTGATGACGTCATCGTTGTTGTAGTGATACTACTTATATTTGTACATAACATAATAACATAATTAACTAATCAATTTCGATACAGGAGTGAATGGAAACCGTGTCTTCAATGTGGACGTGATTTTCCTAGACACAGCGGTATCTTCACGTGTCCAAAATGCCAGGTAAAATTAAATAATTCCAAAAGTGAAAATCTGTTTCTTCAGTTAGGGATCCATTGTGTATGTTGAGATGCTTTCATGCT
>NC_051418.1:21547889-21548033 GCF_015228065.2 Penaeus monodon | reverse complement strand
TTTATTGTAACTATATCGATAGCAGTGGGCACGAATATCGGAGAATGCCAGAAATGGGTCATGGGCTCAGATGGGTTAGAAATCACTGATATACACGGAAATTATGTACTACGTCATGCTGTAAAATTATTGCAGAGAAGCAGA
>NC_051418.1:21547038-21547608 GCF_015228065.2 Penaeus monodon | reverse complement strand
CTGTCATCATTACTGCAGTATTTATCTGTCAATATTTCTGTTACCTAAGATTATCATGTAACAGAGTTCAGCATAACCAGACAGAAAATAGAACAGATATTTGATATAATGAAAAATGACAGGAAAACCCCGTAGGTTTATACGACAGACTGACAATAAAAATATAAAGTGTAATACGGGAAACTCTCTAATTGTCATGTTCGCAGTAGCAATATAGCAATTGAATGTCGTTATTGGCAGTATTGTGCATAGACACTGTTCACCATAGATATCAGTATTAACCAATTTGTCTTTTTAGGGCATTGGACGGAAATGAGGTCGTCTGCAAGAGGCACCATGGAAGTTGCAAGCCGTTTGTGAAGTGTTTTTTGTGTTTTACATTAAAATAGGATGATATGGTGATTCTTATATAAGATTTTTTTTTCTTAATTTGTGATGATGTTACTGATCTCCTGAACTATAAAGACTTGTGAGAACATTTCTATTCTTTTATTTTAATCCTAAAAGATTTGATATTGTTACTGTTTACTATCGAATGATGGTGAAAATTATCATTATCTACATATATGT
>NC_051418.1:21545296-21545481 GCF_015228065.2 Penaeus monodon | reverse complement strand
TAACTGCTTCAGGAAAATTAATTGATATATTTTGCACTGCTTTATTATCTACGTTTAAAGAAAAGTATGAAATAACACAGGGTAAGATTATTTGTTCGTGTCACACAGATTTCGTTATTTAAGGTAACATGATGACAGTTATTGATTATTGATAACAAAGGCAGCCTACGACATAACATTAAGGC
>NC_051418.1:21544611-21545233 GCF_015228065.2 Penaeus monodon | reverse complement strand
TTGAAACATACATCTTTACCAAATAGTGCAAATCTACCAACGCACATCAAGAAAAGCCAGGTCCGCAGCCGTCGTCCGCCTCCTACTTGCTCGCCGCGACGCCCATCTCGAGCAGGAACACCAGCGCCGCCGCCGCGCACCCCAGCATTAGGATGTAGAAGACGCCTTGCAGCTGGTCCAGCCCGAGCGACTTCGGGCCATCCACCGGCGACGCAGACGAAGGGCCGCTGGCTTGACTGTCGGCCTCCCGCCTCTTCGGGTCGTTGATGATCTCCTTCAGCCACTTGCTGATGAGGCCGGCCTCGAGCAGACGTCGGATCTGGCGGTTGAAGACGTGCCTGAAGGGGCAGCCGGGGTTCGTCGCCCACCCGATCTCCGACGGGAAGAAGTCGGTCGCCGCCACGTGGAGTTGCCGCTCGCCCGCCGCCGTCGTGAACCTGTGGAGGAGGAGAAGGAGCGGGCGTCGAGGGCGAGTCATGGTGAGGGGGCGAGTGCCTGGCAGCGAGGAGGGATGGTGAGTGTGTGGGCGCTGCTTGGAGTTTGGGGAAGTGATAGGGTTGTTATGGCTGCAGTTGGGAGACCTTTATGATAGGATGATAAGCGAATTCTTGCACATTTGCAC
>NC_051418.1:21541614-21541945 GCF_015228065.2 Penaeus monodon | reverse complement strand
TAGTCTTAAATCTGCAGATCATGATCGACTGAATCAGTATAAAGAAACACTGAGGATAGGCCAAAGGAACCCACACAAAGCACTTTGCTGGATCATATTGTTCAAATTGAAGAAATATGCAGATGATGTACATATGGTATAGATAGCCTTGATTTACTGACATGTGTTTGGTGCAGTTCCATCGATTTATAGATACAGGACGTACGTCATTATTAATGAATTATCATGTGAACTTCATCGGTTTGGTCTCGGTCATGGTTCTGGATCCAATGGTGTTGGAGAATGGCTGCAGAGACGAAGATAGACACAAAACAGCAGGCACCTAATAGTA
>NC_051418.1:21541267-21541589 GCF_015228065.2 Penaeus monodon | reverse complement strand
GCAATCAATTAACTGCAACAATCTAACCTGCAACAATCTAACCAGCAACCGCCTCCCGTCAACCACCTCCCAGCAATCACTTCCCATCAACCAGCCCCTGTCAACCACAGCCATCAACCAGCAATTACCTTATAGCGATCCGGTCCTCCATGTAAAGACGCCAGGTGATGAAGGCGTATTTGGAGTCCCTCGCCCGCAGGAGACACTCGTCCAAGGAGGGACACATGTCGAGCCCTTGGAACACCTGCTGGTACAAGGGCACTTTGGACGTCATCAGCAGCTGGTAGTCGGCGGCGCCCTGGTCCTGAAGGAAAATTTGGTG
>NC_051418.1:21540570-21540678 GCF_015228065.2 Penaeus monodon | reverse complement strand
TCTTACTCCAATGTTTGTTGAATTTGTTTTTGGCAGAATATCATAATTTTAAGAGGTGTTATGGAGTGATTTTCTTTTGTTTTCCGCCTCTTCCCTCTTCCTCTACTT
>NC_051418.1:21539931-21540341 GCF_015228065.2 Penaeus monodon | reverse complement strand
GTTATAAACACGTATTTTATATTCCACAACTTTGTCTCTCATAAAATTTATCCTGTAGTAGCTAAATCTAAATATTCTGTTTCGTTCCTTTCCTTTCCTTTCTTTATATTGTGTTATCAATCACATAATGGAACTGGTGACCTAAAAAAAAATATCAAAATCTTTATCTACCGAGAATGTATTGTGTTATCAGTCACATACTGGAGCTAGTGACCTAAAAAAATGTAAACACCTGTCACCCTCCACATTTACCATTACAGATAATGGTGTGAATAAAATCAGGAAAAGAGGGTGTAAGTTTTCCACGACAGACACGTAGATCTGACCTTGGGTTTTTTGTTCAGATTACGATAAATCGCGCTAAAAAAAAGTACCCATGTCCTAGGTTTGATGTCATTCTTCTGTTGTGT
>NC_051418.1:21538817-21539026 GCF_015228065.2 Penaeus monodon | reverse complement strand
AGCTCACCTGTATCCCCCAGGCGAAATTCGACTCGACCAGCTCCTCGAGGGAATTCAGCGTCGGCGAGAGCGTCGGCAGAGTGAACGAGGCAGTCAACATGGCCACGTACGATGTCAACGTCACGAGAGAGAAGATGATCCATGTTGCCACCAGCATCCTCGGGCCGCTGCCTACACTCCATCGCGCGCTCTGGCTGCACCGCGTCGGG
>NC_051418.1:21538247-21538517 GCF_015228065.2 Penaeus monodon | reverse complement strand
TGAAAAAGCGAGGGAAGTAAAAGGGAAAAGCAGGAACAGCAAATGTCTCATGAAAACAAAGCCCTTATCATCTCTTCAGGTGGATCTTTTCACACACATATAAGCCTTAAAATTAAGTAGGTCAGTATCACACGCGGAACGAATTAATCTTTTCGCAGAGCTTTGAACCTGAGACGTCGGCACTCGCTTCGACATGGTGTGAATGGGGTGAAGTATGGTGGGAGGTTTGGCTGCCTGTGCTAAGGCGCCAGTAATGTAAGGAAAGGCGCA
>NC_051418.1:21537683-21538060 GCF_015228065.2 Penaeus monodon | reverse complement strand
ACTTACAACAAGCATTTTTAGAATAAGCCAAAAAAAGACCAAGTAACACTCATCCAAGTCCCACTCGAACGCACGAAAGACAAGCGCCATAGATGAGGAGGACCGCGCGGGAGAAGGAGGCAGACCCGACCTGTTTCTCCGGCCGAGTACTGGCGGCCCTCTGCCCCCCATACTTCTCTCCCTCCTCCATCTGGTCCTCGAGCCTGCAACTGAAGAAGTAGATGGGGCCCATGAGCACGAGGACGACCGCGAAGCCAAGCCACACCTGCGTCAGGAGAAAGGTAGGAGTTGTAGTGGTTATGCTGCGGTAATGCCGTCCTTGAGATTGTATTTAGGGTACAGTCGACCCTCTCGCGTCCATAAGCGCAGGGAATATA
>NC_051418.1:21537522-21537586 GCF_015228065.2 Penaeus monodon | reverse complement strand
GATGTAACTCACTATATTTACTGCGTTTTTTCTTTTTTTTTAACAATCTCATTTTCACACGTAG
>NC_051418.1:21536957-21537089 GCF_015228065.2 Penaeus monodon | reverse complement strand
CTATTGCGTCTTGGTTGCACAATTGCTTTGCTGATTACTTTTTTTGTGCTGACTGTAAACAAGGTCTATTTATGAATTTATGAATTTCAATTTCATAAGAAAAACACGTCCAGATGTTTGAGAAATACAGAT
>NC_051418.1:21536345-21536627 GCF_015228065.2 Penaeus monodon | reverse complement strand
GACCCTGACAGACACGAGCACAGACGCAGAGACACGACAGCCGGACGCAGGCATTCAGGCGGACAGCCAGACCTGCGGCTGAAACGGCTTGACGAGCGCGAGGGCCTGGTTGAGGGGGCGGGGCTTGGTGGTGCAAAAGGTGAGCGGGTCGTTGAAGTAGCCGACCGTGTAGTCGATGACGCGCTCGCGGTCGCCCGTGAACGCCACGTTCAGCGAGAAGTCGGCCTCGTAGCGCTGCACCGCGCCGATCACGCCTGAGGGGCAGGGGAAATATGTACTCTT
>NC_051418.1:21535348-21536318 GCF_015228065.2 Penaeus monodon | reverse complement strand
ACTTACATATGTGGGTCTGCATGCATGAAAGTGTGTTTAAGCAATGAAATTCTTTAAAGACCGGGGTTTTCCTTTTTTATGATATTTTCATACATAAATCAATATGATAAATTACTTCTATCTCTTCAAAACAACTGCGTATCATTTTCAAACATTCCTGTTTGCATCAAATGATAGCGCCATTTGATGCAAACACACAAGAAGCCTTAGATACAGAAACATTTCCGGAATATCTCTACCCGTTACCTTTAACATACAATGATCCTAAATATCCAACTGACCTAGAGACCCCAATCCCTTAAGGAAATAGTCCACACCTGTGTAGTTCCCATCCTCGAGCTTGTACCCCCAGTGGCCGTCCTCGGGTTCACGCACGGTGTAGGTGAAGTTGAGTAGCGAGGCCATGGCGTTCAGCATGCGAGTGTCGACGCAGTCATGCAGACTCACTCCGCCGTCAGGAAGCTTGTCGTAACAGCTGAACGGCGCGTACTCCATGGTCACTATGCTGAACGTGTGGCCCTGGAAGTCCTGCGGGAGGTGTGTGCTTCTGTGTGGGTCAGTGCATCCCAAACCCTTTTTTCGTTGCCACCCTAAATAAAGTTTTAACATGGACTAGCGATCCTAAATGTGTGAACATGTAATAAATTCAATCATTTTCGTGTTAGTCATGATACTTGCAGATGTTTATGAGATTATGTTATTCTATTTACATTAGGTTTGTATTCCTAATACAATAACTTTCAATAAATTTGAAGCAGGAAAGAAAACAAGTGTTAAAAAAACATTATTTTTTACTTGTATAACCAGCTATGGATTCTTTTATTTCTTTCTTAAGACCCTCCGTCGACCCTCAGAAAACCCCTCGCGACTCCCGCGTGGGAGTGGGAAAGGGTTGGGAACCACTGGCGTGGATCCTCCATGGCAATGGTGATGATAAACGCATGACCTTGTTAATTAGCGTTAATTAGTG
>NC_051418.1:21534490-21534858 GCF_015228065.2 Penaeus monodon | reverse complement strand
TTGTACTGCATGGTTGTGGGAAATTGAAACTATACCGAGGAAAACTAATAATAATTACAGTACCATTGATAATAACAACATTTACGAGGACCCTAACACCACCTCAACTGCCCCCCATATCCCCAACCAAAAGCCGACAGCCCCCTCACCCTAAAAACATCCGGGTACAAGGACCTCCCCAGCGCGAACCCTTCCCCCGGGACCCAAACCTCCCCAAGGGTGACTTCGGGTCCGCCATCCTTGCAGTAAGGGCACGTGCGAAGGAGCCTGAAGATCCATGAGGTTCCGGAAGGACTTAGGTCGTGGGTGCGTCTGTGATCGACAGGA
Source organism: Penaeus monodon (assembly GCF_015228065.2). Lineage (NCBI taxonomy): Eukaryota > Metazoa > Arthropoda > Malacostraca > Decapoda > Penaeidae > Penaeus > Penaeus monodon. Next base: position 21,534,531 of record NC_051418.1, on the reverse strand, counting down.
TAAGAGGATGCGAGGACCGTGTGGTATCCTGTGCCTGTTGG
>NC_051418.1:21533636-21534062 GCF_015228065.2 Penaeus monodon | reverse complement strand
AGAAAAAAATCATTTGTTTACCACTGATGGTAGTAAACAACATTAGAGCACGAACATATATTTCTTACATAAGTGCATTTGTGTCTTAGAATGCTTTTAGAAACACCAATCAAGTTCCTTCGTTCGTATGACTAAACCCACACCAGTCATTAAAGGGAAGTGCAAGTAAAAGTAAGATAAACAACCGAGAATCAGAAGCCATAATGCTATAATTACGTCATACAAAAAATGAGGTCATTTTACAGAACCAATGTATCGATTCCTCTACAAACAAAGTATAAGAATTTTCAAGCACCCAATTACAGACAAAACTGCAAAGCAAAGATTGCATATAATTGTAACAATATGATGATAACAACAATGACGACGATTTTTTTTCTTTCTCTCTCTCTATCAGAATCTTGAGAGCGAAGATTGTGTGTGCAT
>NC_051418.1:21532805-21533429 GCF_015228065.2 Penaeus monodon | reverse complement strand
CACACATGCAAGCGATAACGTACCAAGAATAGGATCTTGCGAGACGTCCTCGAGGAGCAGCCCGTGCCCTGTGTAGGCCAGAACCATCTTGTCGGCCCCCTGGAACCAGTCGCCTCGCTGCGTCAGTCGCGTCGCCGCGCCCACTGCCTGTAGGAGCACACTCTAATGCAGTCATTTTCACCCTTTCTTTGTCGATTGTTCCTACAGCTGGATGGACTCCGTCATTTACCCTGCCACGCCCATGTGAATAATGTTTGAATGGCAGAGAGGCAAAGACGTAAAAGCGGAATATGATATTACAAGGTTTTGTACGACGTGATATTTGATAAGGGAAAGGAATTATCCTATACACGTTAAAGAAATCAGAGAATAATGTCATCTGGTGTGAGTTCCTGTTCAACTAAGTCAACCTGTTCAGCTGTTCTAATTCATAAGATATCGCCTGGTCCGCTGACACATTGGGATAGATTTAGCCATACACATTGGTATAGATTTATCCTTCTTTTGAGAGTCACTCTAATAAGTTGGAGGTTATTTCGTACACGGTAATTTCGAAATCTCATAAAATTATGAGCACCCACCTTTATGGGAATACTGTTACGTTATTACCAATATTCACTTAAG
>NC_051418.1:21532368-21532759 GCF_015228065.2 Penaeus monodon | reverse complement strand
AGGTCAATACAACAGCGTTTATCTTCCTGTTCATTTATGTTCGTTAATTTATTTTACCAACCCTCAATTCGATAAAATCAGGACTTTCACCCTTATACAAGAATCACATTCACCTGCAAATCGGCCAGCATAAGGACAGCAAGGCAGTAGGATCCCTCTGCCAGGTGGTGAGGATGCTGTAGGACGGACTCAGGAGGAGCACTGCTTGCGAGGAAGGTGTCCATGGCCCACACGAAGGCAGCTTCCCCCAGGGCCCTCGCCACACGGCCAGCCATCGAACTCCTCCCGGTGCCGTATAAGATCATCTGGAGGAAGAAAAGAGGATTAGGTCATTGTAGCATTTGTTCGGGATGTGTGGATGGCGTATTGTGTTTTTTTCGACTTGTCTGTT
>NC_051418.1:21531629-21532105 GCF_015228065.2 Penaeus monodon | reverse complement strand
TCACCTTATGGCAGCCAGGTAGGTGCTGCGTCACGACATCGTAGAACATGCCCGCGACGTCCCCCTCGAGGTCCTCCTGTGAGAACCTACTCCCTCCTTCAGGTAGACTCCGGCGCTTCCTACAAAGGATTGCAGTCGCTGGGTGAAAGGATGAAGGCAAAGAGACATTCTGAGCATCCGACGCGCCAGGGACACCCTGTGATATAAGTCCTACGTCGCCAGGATCTGTAGGACGTGTCGAGGACATAGCATCCCGAAGAACTGACGGAGGGGACGCGCTGACGACGTAGACTGACATCGCAGTCAGGACCACAGGCATCGGATTCATCACTCTCAATGCTGACCTTGAATGACGAAAAATGTATATCATTTAAGTGTATTCCTTGAACCTTATTGTGACCATTAAAGGGTGTGATTCCTAATATATATGTCAACAAGATACTACAAATAGTAGTAAAGCATTATATATCAGTTTA
>NC_051418.1:21530253-21530695 GCF_015228065.2 Penaeus monodon | reverse complement strand
GAAAATCATCAAACATGTTACAAAAACATATAAGTCGATAGACACAAACAAGAGACGCCCACTATTGTAATTCGCAGTCGATAAGATAAATATTCCTTACACAAACATTTAAATAGGGTTTGGACTTTCTATAAACACTAACGGTATAATCTCTTCTATAAGAACTACACAATACGAGAAATATGCTATACACGATTCTTAATACTCTTGAATACATATCTATTCCTCTTATCAACAACAACCGAAAATAGAAATTATGCAAAACTGAGTTGTAGGACGGATATGCAACACGAGATGTAACGATCATGAAGAAATATACATAGAATAGGCCACTTGAACCCGGAACGCACAGTTACACGAAAGAACCACAACGTTCACAAGAAGATAGCACATTCATCGACCCACTCTTTATTTTGTATGCGACACGCACAGGAGAAACACT
>NC_051418.1:21528932-21530207 GCF_015228065.2 Penaeus monodon | reverse complement strand
TAATGCTGACAATTACTGCTGCTGAGGACCTAATATCTGCTGAGAACTGATGAGATCGGCTGACAGCCGATTAAATCACCGATGACTATCGATAGCTTTGGTAACCGTTGGCGGCTGCCGAAAGATTGAAACGAATGGATAGATGAATAAACGAATTAGTAAGTAAATAGATACGCAAATCAATAGACATGTTTTTTATTATTACAGCAATAACTAATATTCACCTTTTTATTCAATCCCCATGACAATAACTACAAATAACAATTAACAACCCAGCAATTTTTTTTTAATTCAGAAACAGGAACATCAACAGAAAAAAATGCCTTGATCAGTAACACCCTCATCCCCATTCTCGATCACTTAACTTCAAAATACAAAAGTTCTATGCATGATGAACAAAAATGCAGAGACAATAACATCTGCATAGTCGTAACCTAAAGTTCCTATATCCCCTGTATTACTACTTGTCAAACTTAGGCTCTGTTTAGCTCTGCCCATGTCTAGGCAGGCACTTCTACAGTTACGTTGAATGGGAATACTGAGTATGTATACACTCGCTGTCATAATAACTGGTGAAAAGATGTTGACTGGGAGAACTTTAAACATAATTGGAAGCGATGCACAGAGATGAAATTCGTTTAAAGTCTATAATTTCTCTATTTGTCGTGATGAAGACCGATAACCACATATTCATATATCTTTACTAAACACGGCTTCATAATACTACAATAGAAATATGCTTGCATAACTCTACGGTTGGAGATTCAATTTCATGTAATTTCATTATATATTAACATCGCCGTGACTGTCAGAGAGTGCCAGATCTATAAAAGCTGTTAGACCATTACTTTTCATAATAAAATATAATAACGACATGATGTTTTTTTAATAGGGTGGATAAAAAAAGCACCTGACGGGTAGGTGATGACTGATAGCGGATTAACATGTTGGTGATGATATTCATGTGATAATTAAAAAGTTGAAGACAATAATCATTTAATAACTGACAGGTTGGTGATGATAATTATTTGATAAGTATGTGTCTGTTATGTATTTTTTCGCGATTTCGTTTAGTATTCATGCGCCTGGAAGATCTAACTTTCAGATGTATCATGCTGAAAAACTCACATAAAGATGTCCGTAATAAGCATAATGTTCACTGCATTACCGTGCAGCACACTGCATGTCTATGAAAAATAGACTTTGGGAGAGTTTTTGTGAACGTATTGATCATTATCACGAATTCCAAGGAGCACTGGATCTTATCAACTCACC
>NC_051418.1:21527877-21528189 GCF_015228065.2 Penaeus monodon | reverse complement strand
GCCTTGATATCTGATTTACTATAGTGGTGTGCTATCACTCCTCCTCATACACACACCGGTTATGATGATGGTTGAAGCACGTTGTCCGTCGCTACATTCACGCAACACAGACAGGCCTCTTCACGGAGAATCGTGAGCCTCTTGCTCGATAGGACTGGTTCGCCCTTACTGTCTGCTACCAGGAGGATAACTAGTACTCCTCATCTCATATAGATTTGACACGTTAAGTCTCTAATATAATCAAAATAGATAGTAGCCTCTTGGCAGGAGAATATTTAGTAATAGCTGAGTGCAGTTTATTCATCCATAGGA
>NC_051418.1:21527074-21527629 GCF_015228065.2 Penaeus monodon | reverse complement strand
ATGATTATGATTCAATACGATTATTATGTGCATATCTGGCAGTAATTCTTATATATAGTTACTAATCGCACAAAACCCTAAATCAAGAAAAAAAACACTGCGATGAAGGTGCGAATCTCGTTGGCCGGTTGGAATGATAAAGAGACAACTCGCACGCACATATTGGGTCAAAGTAAGAATATTGCATCTGTAATACTTTGTCAGGCCAATCGGTAAGAGGAAAATAGGGCCTGCGTCGCTTTTTATGTTGCTTCACCGGAATATTTTTGATAATCTCTGCAAATAATTGATTAGATGGACATGGTATATCTGCGAGATCTCGGGCTCCTATTTATGCCTATTCTTAGACAAAGGGAAAGGAAAAGATAAGCAACTTACGTGTTTCTATATCTATCTATTTTTTCTATTTATATGGTAAAATGGGTAGGTAGACAAATATGTAGACTCTGGATATTAACTTCAAAGCATGAGAATGAAAGGAATCGGAAAAATACACAGGTTTCTACATCCATATCTACCTTAAATACATGACTGTATATAGAAGGATAGATTGCC
>NC_051418.1:21526424-21526648 GCF_015228065.2 Penaeus monodon | reverse complement strand
TATGCAGGTACAAATAAGTCCACAAGACATAAACACACACTCACACAAACATGTTAGGCCACATGCTGTACTCACCACACCGATGGGTCACCGGTCAACCGCAGCTGATCATCCAAGAGGAATTGGAACCTGGCTCTTGCGTCACGACTGCCTGTGTCCCAGAGTGCGCATGCGTATTCGCGCAGTACAGTCAGGTAAACAGAGTTTACCTGACACGCGCGCGC
>NC_051418.1:21525001-21525247 GCF_015228065.2 Penaeus monodon | reverse complement strand
GACAAAAAGAGAATGATAGATAGGGGAAAAATAAGAGTAAAACGTATTTGAAAACAGAATCAATCAAAATGAATAATTCATCAATGAAAGGATTTGCGCTTGCTTGATGCAGTGATAACGTGCAAACATTATATTCGTATATACGTTGTACATAAAGAGATCATCATACGTCCAAAGGTAAATGTTGGAGAGTCTGAATAAAAGATGCAAGTGCATGCAATAGATATGTGCGGTAAGTTTAATTTA
>NC_051418.1:21524041-21524607 GCF_015228065.2 Penaeus monodon | reverse complement strand
GTATAAGCAGCAGAGACATATACTAGATGAATATTAATGTATACTAAATTTTCAAAATATCAGTTAATCTATTTATCCTTTATCAGCGAAATATCATTATCAATCTTCGGTCAATAGAATAAAACTAAGAATCTAAATATATTTTGAACGATATTTATTGTTTTCAGTTCAGACACTTCAGAATATTCAGGTGCAGTTTGATTCGATGTCACTGGTGTTTACAAAATAGTTTTGGATATTTGTATAAATGTATCGATGGAGTCAATTGATTGTAAACAATATATACAAGTGAAAATGCCTCTTGCTGTAATAAAATGAAGAATTATGCCATTCTGAACTACAGTGATATCATTGTTAATAAAAATGATAGAGTATATGCATATATATTCTGATATGATGTACCGAATTCACGCAAACTCAGTATTGGATACCATTCTTTAAAGTATTTGCATTTTGAGTTACGTTTTTCGCCCTGTTCTTTAGTTAATTTTTCCCTTTCTTTTGTTTTATATACATATCTTTAATGCTTGTTTTCTACACTCTGTGAGATTTTGTAGGATTTTGTA
>NC_051418.1:21523101-21523417 GCF_015228065.2 Penaeus monodon | reverse complement strand
TGGAAAAAAATAACGCAAAGTTTTGAAAATGGACTAACCGAATGAGCGTCTAATGAAGGGAGAGCGAGTGTAAAGTGACGGTGGTAAATCCAGCTGTCCTTTATATAAAGCCTCACTAAATGTCACTTCCTATTTGCTAGTTTCTCACATGCATTTGAGGTGAAGTGAGACAATTATGGCATTTCTGACGGTGATGGAATTGTTACGGAAGAATTAAAATTCAGTCCATATTTCTTTCTTGGCGTTCCCTCCACTCTTTGTCTTTCTCCCCTCCCGTCACCTCCCCCTTTCCTTCTCCTCCTCCTCATCTTCGTCA
>NC_051418.1:21522846-21523007 GCF_015228065.2 Penaeus monodon | reverse complement strand
ATCTTCCTTCTCAATTTTGTTTAAAAAGATTTTAGTTTCAGGAGAGTGAAAGACTGCTCTGAATTAGGCAAAAATGATTTAGTTTTTCCCACGTTTGCAAAATTTACAAATACGACAAAATAGACAGCATTTATTCCCTTTGGAAACTAAATAAAGCCACA
>NC_051418.1:21522464-21522662 GCF_015228065.2 Penaeus monodon | reverse complement strand
TATATCGAAAAATACACTCCCACTGAAGACTTAAAAAGAATCCAATTAAAAAGTTAATCAAGAACAATCACTTCATACACGGGAAGATATCACGCGTGAGAAAAGGGACGGTAGTGAGTGAGAAAAGCAATGAAAAATTTACCGTGACTAATTTGCACTCTGATGACAAGACGGAGATAGAAAAAGAAGAAACGGACG
>NC_051418.1:21522045-21522193 GCF_015228065.2 Penaeus monodon | reverse complement strand
TTAGGAAAGTTTGAAACGAACAGACCATTCTTCAGTGACAACCAAAAGAAGCCAAAACAAAGCACAGGAAAGATTTTGAAAACGTAACGTAATAGACCAAAATAGTAATAGACATGACTCACCTATTTACCAAGTGAACGACAAATAT
>NC_051418.1:21518831-21520741 GCF_015228065.2 Penaeus monodon | reverse complement strand
GCCGAGCGGACGTCCCACATGCGCGCGCTTGAGCGTGTTTGAGCATGCGCTTGTGTGTGCATGCTTTAGTATGTGCGTGTACGTGTTTGTGCTAGGTAGCTTTCCTAGTAGCACCTGCGTTTCCCAAGGCATCTAGGCATCGCGTGCGTGTGTGGGTAACACTTGCACATCCACAATTTATGAATGCATGGTCACCAGCGCCAGATTCTGATACGGCATTGTAAGAACAAGAATAAGAACAGCCTTATTCATATAGAAATTAGATAAATTTTTAGCTATGGTCCATGTACATTCTTATTTTGTGTATGTTTTCTTGTATGATTTGTAGTAAAGGATACAAGAGAAATTGTTTCGAATGGATTAAGGATAATCAATTGCAGTTTAATATATCCAGCTTAATATCTTCAGTATTTATTAACATGTTTTATTTTCAACATAAGAGGAATGAAGACGCTCTATGGTAATTTCGATTCTTCAAAACATCGATATAGTAAAGTCATAGTCACGTTCTGTTCCGTTGCGAATTCTAGTGAGAGTATTAAGCGACTTTCACCTATTGTTACACAAAACTTGGCAAACGGCTGCGCTGTCACACCGTCCCGTGACAAGGTTAAAGTTCTGTCCCGCGTCACATGTGAAGTGGTATTCCTCGGACGTGAGCCCTGGCTCCAGGCAGATGTAGTACTTGGTGCAGTCCGTGGGATCCGGCACCTGCGTCGCCGCCGCCTCGCAGAAGGGTGTGCACGGGTCGGAACAGCAGGCGCCTTTGTCATCCAAGCAGTTTTCCCCGTTGAAGTATGGGGATCCCGCGGGACACTCGAAGGGTCCCTCCAGCCCGTGGGGGAGACACACGAAATACTGGTTGCAGCTCGACGGATCACTGACCAGGTCGTACGTTCCGTCGCACGTGAAGTGGCAGTTGGAGACGGTCGTCGGGCACTGATCCGTGCAGTTGGTCCCCACCTGGCACTCATTTAGCGTGGTGTCGAAGATTTCACCCGAGTCGCACCAGAGTGGGTGGTCGGTGGGGAACTCGCCGTTGAGGCAGAGGTAGAACTGTGTGCAGTTCCTGGGATCGGGAACCTTGCTGCCCACGGGTTTGCCGGTGCAGTCGGGGCTGCACTTGTCCACACACACGACGCCGGCCACGCAGGCGGCCTGAGAAAGTTTAAAGAAAACATCATTCTCCGGCGATAATTCAGTTTTTCTGGTAACCAAAAGGAACAAACAAAACGCAAAATATTTTTAAAACTTAACATAATCGACTGAATTTACAAGCAAATCGCTACGACTATTCAACTTACCAAGAGAACGAGCACCACCTGAGCTAGAGACATTGTTGTTGTTCATGTGAACGTAACAGTGAAATGGTTGGTTCACAGTGAACGCGGATGAGAACCCTTTCGCTGTAGGGACTCGCTATCACTGTTGACGTGGCAGTAAGATGACATATAACCTCAAACATTTCCACTGATAAAAGCTGTTCGTTTTCATTCAATTTCGGATCCTTTATGTGTGTGTGTAGGAAAAGTATATCTCAGTCATGAGAAAAGTGTCCTGGTTTTCCAAAAAAATATAGTTTTGATGACAAAGTTGTCGAAATAAGCGGGAAACAGCAGTTGTTTCGTGGGAATTTCAAGTTATCTATATGACTCTCAACGGCCATTGGATAATTTCGAGTCAGACCAGAGAGACTTTGCGCAGCTATTTTTTGTAATATTAATATTATTACGGTAAAGACCAACGTTTATCATAATGATAATAAGTGATATTGAGGATATTATTTCCGATTTATGGATGTCCGTGAATGGCACCATAGTATTTTTAATAGGAGACTAAATTTCGAGATGATTCACACACAAACACGCATGCACAAGCCACTCTTTTCAAACTGGTCGCGAGTAAGCTAT
>NC_051418.1:21518667-21518748 GCF_015228065.2 Penaeus monodon | reverse complement strand
AGAGAATAGGCATAAACTAAAGGAGAACCAGCGCTGCGAGAATCTACTGGCAAGTTTAAGTAAATAATGTATAGCAGACGA
>NC_051418.1:21512517-21512758 GCF_015228065.2 Penaeus monodon | reverse complement strand
GAAAAAAACAGATCGGGACGTAGACAGATAAAATGAGTAGAAAGACAAAGGAATTCACTTATAGATTGCTCTTTCGCTGTATTTTATATTTCTTTTCAAAATGAAAACAGCGTGAGCCTGAGCAATGTACTCGCAAAACTAAAACAGTTTTCATTGTTAAATAGTTGTATTGAAACTCATTCGTTTACATATTAAAAAAATCTATCGATGTACTACAACGGGTTTTAGAAAATTGCACGTA
>NC_051418.1:21510892-21512489 GCF_015228065.2 Penaeus monodon | reverse complement strand
GAACTCTAATTCCTAATCCGAGAAAGATTCGAGCGTTTCTAATCCTCGTAGGGTGGGTGATAGGGGCAGTTGCTGGGCAGGACGCAGAAGGGGTAGGCCGGGTCGGGGTTGAACACGAGGTCTCCCGTGCAGGTGTAGACGCCCGCCTCATGGCCCACGGTGTCGCAGTAGAAGAATTCCTTTTCGCAGATGTTGCACTTTGGTACGGCCCCTATCACTGTACACAGCAGGCTGTCGACGCACCCGGCCGTCGACGTTTCCATGGTTGTGGATGTCACCGAAGGCGATGGCGTGAGCGTGGGGGTTGTGGAGGGAGCTGGAGTCAGTGTGGATGGAATGGATGGATTTGATGAAAATGTTGATGGATTGGATGGATTCGGCGTCAGTGTTGATGGATTGGATGGATTCGGCGTCAGTGTTGATGGATTGGATGGATTCGGCGTCAGTGTTGATGGATTGGATGGGTTCGGCGTCAGTGTTGATGGATTGGATGGATTCGGTGTCAGTGTGGATGATCCACAAAGTATTACGCAGGAGGCGCCAATGTCACACCGCCCCGTGACAAAGTTAAAGTTCTGTCCCGCGTCGCATGTGAAGTGGTATTCCTCGGACGCGAGCCCTGGCTCCAGGCAGACGTAGTACTTGGTGCAGTCCGTGGGATCCGGCACCTGCGTCGCCGCCGCCTCGCAGAAGGGCGTGCACGGGTCGGAGCAGCAGGCTCCCTTGTCGTCCACGCAGTTTTCCCCGTTGAAGTATGGGGATCCCGCGGGACACTCGAAGGGTCCCTCCAGCCCGTGGGGGAGACACACGAAGTACTGGTTGCAGCTCGACGGATCGCTGACCAGGTCGTACGTTCCGTCGCACGTGAAGTGGCAGTTGGAGACGGTCGTCGGGCACTGATCCGTGCAGTTGGTCCCCACCTGGCACTCATTTAGCGTGGTGTCGAAGATTTCACCCGAGTCGCACCAGAGTGGGTGGTCGGTGGGGAACTCGCCGTTGAGGCAGAGGTAGAACTGTGTGCAGTTCCTGGGATCGGGAACCTTGCTGCCCACGGGTTTGCCGGTGCAGTCGGGGCTGCACTTGTCCACACACACGACGCCGGCCACACACACGCCCTAAGAAAACACAATTATACTATATGCACCGGGGCAAATAATGGGGAAAGATATTTGGCATACATCAAACAGACAATCTTCACCACATTTACAGATTATAAATCTATAAACCTATATAAGCTTCTTGACAGCCTCTACCCATGTCTCTCGGAAGACTGAGTCAGGAACAACCTACCAAGAGGACGATTGCCTTCTGCACTGGCTTCAGCATTACTTATTTTCTAGAGTTCAGGGTTGCGGTGTGAGAGGAGGGTTCGATCTCACTACTATGGGGGACTCGATTCCACCGAGTTTTATAGGGCAGCGTTATCATCAAGAGTGACGTGCCGGTAGTATTTGGAAATTTTTGGTCACGTTTTCCAAATACTTCATTTTTTACTTCTCTCTGCGTGCCTGTGATGGTTGGTGATGTAGTTATACTCCTCACTTTTATCTGTTCGTCTTGATCTTTCTCTCTTTATATATCTGTCCATCAATCTGTT
>NC_051418.1:21510519-21510743 GCF_015228065.2 Penaeus monodon | reverse complement strand
CCCACCCCCTTTCTCTCTCTCTCATTAACCTGTCTTGTTATTCTTGAAGATTATCCTGAAATGATGGTTCCCACACTAAAATAGCGCGTCCCGCTCATCAATTTGGCAAACCTGTATCCGATATTGCTTACCCATTATTTATCTTTATCCCAAATCTTTTAATTATAAACGCTTTTCACATCGTGTGTCGTGAACCCCATATACAACAAGTGTTAGCCTCATTC
>NC_051418.1:21510183-21510453 GCF_015228065.2 Penaeus monodon | reverse complement strand
GGCAATATATTTCACATTCAAAACTAATATATATGTATAATGCGGTCTATGAGAGATAAAAGGCCTTTTCTTAAATTGCTTAAAACATAAAGGAAATTATTCGTGTCTGTGTCACATGGTAAGATATATTAAGTCAGGTTAGTATATATGCCACATACATTGATGATCAGTCTTTGTGTAATAAACTTTTGTACGTGAAACCTGGGTATAACATCCGTAGACTTTTGTGGAAATTATCATGGAAGATGCCTATTGCTGTCGCCGCCAGAG
>NC_051418.1:21508464-21508620 GCF_015228065.2 Penaeus monodon | reverse complement strand
TGGGGACTCGATTCACCGAGTTTTTATAGGGCAGCGTTATCATCAAGAGTGACGTGCCGGTAGTATTTGGAAATTTTTGGTCACGTTTTCCAAATACTTCATTTTTTACTTCTCTCTGCGTGCCTGTGATGGTTGGTGATGTAGTTATACTCCTCA
>NC_051418.1:21508022-21508224 GCF_015228065.2 Penaeus monodon | reverse complement strand
CATTAACCTGTCTTGTTATTCTTGAAGATTATCCTGAAATGATGGTTCCCACACTAAAATAGCGCGTCCCGCTCATCAATTTGGCAAACCTGTATCCGATATTGCTTACCCATTATTTATCTTTATCCCAAATCTTTTAATTATAAACGCTTTTCACATCGTGTGTCGTGAACCCCATATACAACAAGTGTTAGCCTCATTC
>NC_051418.1:21507687-21507956 GCF_015228065.2 Penaeus monodon | reverse complement strand
GGCAATATATTTCACATTCAAAACTAATATATATGTATAATGCGGTCTATGAGAGATAAAAGGCCTTTTCTTAAATTGCTTAAAACATAAAGGAAATTATTCGTGTCTGTGTCACATGGTAAGATATATTAAGTCAGGTTAGTATATATGCCACATACATTGATGATCAGTCTTTGTGTAATAAACTTTTGTACGTGAAACCTGGGTATAACATCCGTAGACTTTTGTGGAAATTATCATGGAAGATGCCTATTGCTGTCGCCACCAGA
>NC_051418.1:21503675-21503981 GCF_015228065.2 Penaeus monodon | reverse complement strand
TGTTTTTTCTCTTATGCATTCAACGTAATGTATACTTACTTTGTGTGGGATCTCAGAGCTTCCTGATAAGAGAAAATTAACTTTGATATCGTGCATTTATTTCCCAAGATAACAGTGTTTAAAGGCTGGCCGTCCACAGCTGCTCTTTCACGTATCGCTGTAATTCCCATGTACTTTACGGCCTATTTATATCATTTTAGGAACCAAATGGCCATTGACTAAAAGGTTGCTGGTTCACAACAAATGTTATGAATCTATAAATAAGCATAGATAGATATAAGTGGGGTGAGAAAAATGTTGGTTTGA
>NC_051418.1:21502867-21503582 GCF_015228065.2 Penaeus monodon | reverse complement strand
GAAGATACATGTCTGCATGTGCACCGCATCCAACTGATTCCCAATCTTTTCACCAGGTGATTCTCCAGTCTAAAATCTCCGTCACGCAGATTAAAATGGCATTCCTCAGTTGTATTCTCCTACAGTAGATATACACGTTGGATACCATATGGACAGAATTTCATCTTCGTAGATGTTATATGTAAGAGGTAAAAGGACCCATTCGTGAACTGTTTAAAATGTAAAGAATTATGTGCATAAAAGTCATTTAATCATTTTTAAAAAATAGGATATAAGGGTTACTCTCTAAAAGACCAAAGGCTACCCTGACACAAATCAACACCCCACACTGTTATCTACAGCGTCTTAGCCTTCCAGCTTCGTAAGTATGTGTCAGTCATATCCGGGCACGATAATTTGAAGTTCATGAATGGGTTATCCGCGATATAGTCTATATTTCATCATGTGGAAAGACTAAATGATAATAATAATCTCTAGTCCGGCCGGTCAGCCTATTTTGAATACATTTTACCGTTTTCCCACTTATGTTGTTTTTTTTTCGTGGGGGAGGCTTGATAATTGAACCAAAAAGATAATATAGATTCTTGACGATTATGGTTCAGAACACGAAGAGATTGAAAAGACCTCAGTATATACAATGATTCAAGATCGTTTAAAAAAGGTGTCGCCGATCGGCCTCTGTGTGCATTCATCTTGAACGAGCTCTTATTTCAGC
>NC_051418.1:21502534-21502819 GCF_015228065.2 Penaeus monodon | reverse complement strand
CTGCATGTGTATATTGGCGATGCAACTGTAATAATATTATTTTTTTTTAATATTACTCAATATATATTTCATTGTCCCATTGGACCCTCAAATCACCCCAGATAGTGGACCAAAAGGAGGATAACTTTTGACCTCTTTGGTTCTGGTCATTATTTGAAACAGAATGATGTTATACGGATATGCCGCATTCAGCTAATCATCACCAACGTTGTAAGTGCGATTTCGTCTTAGTGAAAATGTAAATTGAGTGTCCTGTTCCTCTCCTGTTCAACTTTAGTTCTTGCA
>NC_051418.1:21501169-21502508 GCF_015228065.2 Penaeus monodon | reverse complement strand
CACATACCTTTTATACCCATTGCTTTGGGTTTTCTCGCCTTTTTGAAGTTTTTGGAGTATAACTGAAAATCAAAACAGATAATGTACTGTCGTACCCATTTGGACCATCGGCGTTATTTAGCCTAAAAGTTAATATTACGTGAGGATATCAATGATATCGGCTTATTTGCATGATTTATTAACCGTCATGATGAACAAAAATAGAACGAAAGCGAGATGACAATATGCATGAAATCTGCATGATACACAACAAATTAAAATAGTAAATACATTGACTGTGTATTTGAGTTGGTGGTGTAAAGTCATTCATGGGCAAGAGCAGTTCTTTTCTTTGTCTTTAGACCGGGGTATAAGGACACATCTCGGGCACAATGCAGTAGGGATATTCCGGTACAGGATTGAACACCATGCCTTCCTTGCACTTCTCGAGGACCGCACATACCCCTTCGGCATAGCACGCGTAGTATTCCGGGACGCACGTCGGGAACTTCTGAAACGAGCCGACCTCCGTGCACACGAAACTGCTCAGACACTGAAGAGGAGTGGTCGCCTGTGTCGTCGTGATGGCTTCAGTTGTCGACGGTGGATCTAGACAAAGAAACTGACACTGAGCGCCCTCGAAGCAAAAGCCGACCGTCACGTCGAAGTTCGCGCCGTCAGGACACGAGAAGTGTAGGTCCTCCGACGGAAGTCCATCCTCGAGACACACGTAGAACATCGAGCAGTTCTTCGGATCCGGGATCTGGCTGCCTGCCGCCACGCAGTACGGGATGCAGGGGTCCGAGCAGCATTCGTACTTGTTGATGCATGCCTCGCCGTTGAAGAAAGGCCTATCGTCGGGGCACTGGATAGGACCTACCATGCCAGACGGAGAACAGAGGTAGTACTGACCACAATCCTGGGGGTCGCTGACCACCTCCAAATTATCGTTGCAGACGTAGTTGCATTCTTTAGAACTGCAGATATTGATGCATTCTGTCCCGAGAACACAGGAGCCGGTTGCAGTATCGAAAACATGACCTTCTTCACACGGAATAGGGTTGTTGGCCGGCATCTCATTGGCGAGGCAGTAGTAGAACTGAGTGCAGTCTTTGGGGTCAACGACCATATCGCCGGGATCCTTGTTGGTGCAGTCGGGGGCGCACACCTCCAGGCTGTTCACCCCAATGCCACACATGCCCTGGAAAATTGCAGAAGTTAGAACTTTTTCCTTTCTGTGTATATTCAGTTTATCAGAAATGTATTAAACCTTCACTTTATGTAGAACATAAATATGAAGTATTACATATTTGCTTTGCAGATAGCAATGAGATTTTATAGCACGAGCTGATGCATCCTG
>NC_051418.1:21499429-21499891 GCF_015228065.2 Penaeus monodon | reverse complement strand
AAAGTTTAGTAATATATATCTCACAGCCAGGCTAACCAGCAGAGGGAACCACATGTTGGAATAAACTTGTTGATGCTTCCTCTTCTTAGACAAGTATCTCGGTCGTCAAGAAACAACTACTCTTCATTCCCACGATGCTCTTCTGTTTTATTGTTTCATTGGCTTATCGTTCAACTTATCTTTTGCATTGTTACAAGAAGACCGATTCTTTATGCATGATATGAGCTCGTGGTTATAAATTCAGTGCGTGTGTTGTAATTCCATTCGAGAAATCATGAGCACATTCAGAATCTTTCATTTCCTAAGTCGTGTGGATTTATAAATAACTTTTAGGATTTTCCAATTATGAGTAACATTCCTTACTCCTGGATCAGTACAAAGAACAGTTTTAGATATCCCAGCTGTGAATACATACCTAATATTTTGTTCATTACAAAGAACGGCCATTCCATAAAAAAAAAA
>NC_051418.1:21498087-21498481 GCF_015228065.2 Penaeus monodon | reverse complement strand
TGAATAGATAAAATAGAAACATAATTTTTTTCGATTTTTTTTTTCTAAGGTATATTATAAAAGGACCATCAATGAAATTCTTGATATTATGTAACCCGTTTAATTTGACGCCTCGGGGAAAGCTTACGTATTTGTCCCAGGTGCGTTTAACGAACTTGAATAAGGAAAAAAACGTTTCACTTGTACTCAAGAAAAGGAATTTCAATGACAAAGGTTTTTGTGCATTAGTCAACCACTTTGAGTTTACAAATTAATTTCATGCTCGCTCTCACTATCTCTCGAAGTATTTCCTTTACTTGGCTGAGAGACTGATTCCCTTTGGAAAAATTGTTACTTTTCTCAAGATTACATCATTTCTTTTTCCATTCTATCAACTCACTTCACTTCACACATG
>NC_051418.1:21488803-21488930 GCF_015228065.2 Penaeus monodon | reverse complement strand
TTGTTTTACGGATTCAAACTGTACCAGTTCACTCAAGACGTTTCCTCTTATCAGTACAACTGATAATATATTTCGAGGAAATGACGCAGTTGCTCGTCCTCAAGGCTGCTCTAATATCTTCGTCATG
>NC_051418.1:21488211-21488413 GCF_015228065.2 Penaeus monodon | reverse complement strand
CACACGCATGTTACGTGCAGTTATGTCCTCATGAAAATGCAATCCATCTTTGTTGAGAAATCTCGTTATCACAGCAAAGATGCTGCGCCACAGAAGCATCAGCACACAAAGCACTGTTGCGAAGAGGACAATTACAATTCAGGCCAAGAGATGAGAGTAAGAGAGAAAGTAAACACGAGGAAGAGAGGAATATGAGCTTCGG
>NC_051418.1:21486956-21487321 GCF_015228065.2 Penaeus monodon | reverse complement strand
ACTGAAATTACATGTAGAACATTTTTCATGTAATTTTTTCATGTACTTTTCCATTCGTGAAACCATAGGCCTGGATTTCCAAGTGTTCCCCCCAACCCCAGCTTTCCGGCCTTACGTCATCATAGCAGGGCTCCTCCCCCATATCCTACCTACCCCCCTTCCTCTCAACTCTCCCACCTTAACAGCCTGGATCCGTCACTGTTGGTAAAGCTAACATACTTATTTCCAAACTTTAAGTATCTGAGTGGGGGTTATCAAGTTTTTTTTTTCTTTTGCTTATCTTTGTTACTGTGTCCCTAACAACAGTTGTCGCGCTTGTGATATGAAGTATCCGTTTTCTATGAATTATCTGAGTCTCCCCCCCC
>NC_051418.1:21481271-21481573 GCF_015228065.2 Penaeus monodon | reverse complement strand
GTTTTTTTCTCTTATGCATTTCACGTAATGTATACTTACTTTGTGTGGGATCTCAGAGCTTCCTGATAAGAGAAAAGTAACTTGATATCGTGCATTTTTTCCAAGATAACAGTTTTTTAAAGGCTGTTCGCCCACAGCTCTGCTTTTTCACGTATCGCTGTAATTCCCATGTACTTTACGGCCTATTTATATCATTTTAGGAACCAAATGGCCATTGACTAAAGGTTGCTGGTTCACAACAAATGTTATGAATCTATAAATAACATAGATAGATAAAATGGGGTGAGAAAATTTTGGGTTTG
>NC_051418.1:21480402-21481099 GCF_015228065.2 Penaeus monodon | reverse complement strand
AGATGCATATGTCTGCATGTGCACCGCATCCAACTGATTCCCAATCTTTTCACCAGGTGATTCTCCAGTCTAAAATCTCCGTCACGCAGATTAAATGGCATTCCTCAGTTGTATTCTCCTACAGTAGATATACACTTTTGGATACCATATGGACAGAATTTCATCTTCGTAGATGTTATATGTAAGAGGTAAAGGACCCATTCGTGAACTGTTTAAAATGTAAAGAATTATGTGCATAAAAGTCTTTAATCATTTTAAAAATAGGATATAAGGGTTACTCTCTAAAAGCCCAAAAGGCTACCCTGACACAAATCAACCCCCACTGTTATCTACAGCGTCTTAGCCTTCCAGCTTCGTAAGTATGTGTCAGTCATACCCGGGGCACGATAATTTGAAGTTCATAAATGGGTTATCCGCGATATAGTCTGTATTTCATCATGTGGAAAGACTAAATGATAATAATAATCTCTAGCCCGGGCCGGTCAGCCTATTTTGAATACATTTTACCGTTTTCCCACTTAGGTTGTTGTTTTTTTTGATAATTGAACCAAAAAGATAATATAATTCTTGACGATTATGGTTCAGAACACAAGAGATTGAAAAGACCTCAGTATTACAATGATTCAAGATCTTTTAAAAAAAGGTGTCGCCGATCGGCCTCTGTGTGCATTCATCTTGAACGAGCTCTTATTTCAGC
>NC_051418.1:21480073-21480356 GCF_015228065.2 Penaeus monodon | reverse complement strand
ATCTGCATGTGTATATTGGCGATGCAATTGTAATAATATATATATTTTTTTAATATTACTAAATATTTTTTTCTTGTCCCATTGACCCTAAAATCACCCCAGATAGGGGACCAAAGGGATAATTTTTGACCTCTTTGGTTCTGGTCATTATTTAAAACAAAATGATTTAAAAAGGATATGCTGCATTCGCTAATCATCACCAACGTTGTAAGTGCGATTTCGTCTTAGTGAAAATGAAAATTTGAGTGTCCTGTTCCTCCTCCTGTTTCACTTTAGTTCTTGC
>NC_051418.1:21478768-21480045 GCF_015228065.2 Penaeus monodon | reverse complement strand
CACATACCTTTATACCCTTGCTTTTGGGTTTTCTCGCCTTTTTGAAGTTTTTGGAGTAAAACTGAAAATCAAACAGATAATGTACTGTCGTACCCATTGGACCATCGGCGTTATTTAGCCAAAAATTTAAATATTACGTGAGGATATCAATGTATCGGCTTATTTGCATGATTTATTAACCGTCATGAGAACAAAAATAGAACGAAAGCGAGATGACAATATGCATGAATCTGCATGATACACAACAAATTAAAAGAGTAATACATTGACTGTGTATTTGAGTTGGGGGTTTAAAATCATTCATGGGCAAGAGCAGTTCTTTTCTTTGTCTTTAGACCGGGGTATAAGGACACATCTCGGGCACAATGCAGTAGGGATATTCCGGTACAGGGTTGAACACCCCTGCCTTCCTTGCCCTTCTCGAGGACCGCACATACCCCCTTTGGCATAGCACGCTAGTATTCCGGGACGCACGTCGGGGAAATTCTTAAACGAGCCGACCTCCGTGCACACGAAAATTTCTCAGACACTGAAGAGGAGTGGTTTGCCCGTGTCGTCGTGATGGCTTCAGTTGTCGCGGTGGATCTAGACAAAGAAACTGACACTGAGCGCCCTCGAAGCAAAAACCGACCGTCACGTCGAAGTTCGCGCCGTCAGGACACGAGAAGTGTAGGTCCTCCGACGGAAGTCCATCCTCGAGACAACGTAGAACATCGAGCATTCTTCGGATCCGGGATCTGCTGCCTGCCGCCACGCAGTACGGGGTGCAGGGGGCCGAGCAGCATTCGTACTTTTGAGCATGCCTCGCCGTTGAAGAAAGGCCCTATCGTCGGGGCACTGGATAGGACCTACCATGCCAGACGGAGAACAGAGGTAGTACTGACCACAATCCTGGGGGTCGCTGACCACCTCCAAATTATCGTTGCGACGTAGTTGCATTCTTTAGAACTGCAGATATTGATGCATTCTGTCCCGAGAACACAGGGGCCGGGTTTCAGTATCGAAAACATGACCTTCTTCACACGGATAGGGTTTTTTGCCGGCATCTCATTGGGGAGGCAAGTAGGGAAATGAGTGCAGTCTTTGGGTCACGACCATATCGCCGGGATCCTTGTTGGTGCAGTCGGGCGCACACCTCCAGGCTGTTCACCCCAATGCCAACATTCCCTGGAAAATTGCAGAAGTTAGAACTTTTTCCTTTCTGTGTATATTCAGTTTATCAGAAATGTTTAAACCTTCACTTTATGTAGAACATAAATTGAAGTATTACATATTTG
>NC_051418.1:21476204-21477509 GCF_015228065.2 Penaeus monodon | reverse complement strand
CAGCTCGTGCTATAAATCTCATTGCTATCTGCAAAACAAATATGTAATACTTCATATTTATGTTCTACATAAAGTGAAGGTTTAATACATTTCTGATAAACTGAATATACACAGAAAGGAAAAAGTTCTAAATTCTGCAATTTTCCAGGGCATGTGTGGCATTGGGGTGAACAGCCCTGGAGGTGTGCGCCCCCGACTGCACCACAAGGATCCCGGCGATATGGTCGTTACCCCAAAGACTGCACTCATTCTACTATTTGCCTCCCCAAATGAGATGCCGGCCAACAACCCTATTCCGTGTGAAGAGGTCATTTTTTCGATACTGCAACGGCTCCTGTGTTCTGGGGACAAAATGCACCCAATATCTGCAGTTCAAAAAATGAAACTACTCTGCAACGATAATTTGGAGGTGGTCAGCGACCCCCAGATTGTGGTCATTACCTCTGTTCTCCGTCTGGCATGGTGGGTCCTATCCGGGCCCCGACGATGGCCTTTCTTCAACGGCGAGGCATGCATCAAAAAGTACGAATGCTGCTCGGACCCTGCATCCCTACTGCGTGGCGGCAGGCAGCCAGATCCCGGATCCGAAGAACTGCTCGTGTTCTACGTGTGTCTCGAGGATGGACTTCCGTCGGAGGACCTACACTTCTCGTGTCCTGACGGCGCGAACTTCGACGTGACGGTCGGCTTTTTGTTTCGAGGGCGCTCAGTGTCATTTCTTTGTCTAGATCCCCGTCGACAACTGAAGCCATCACACGACACAGGCGACCACTCCTCTTCAGTGTCCTGAGCAGTTTCGTGTGCCGGAGGTCGGCTCGTTTCAGAAGTTCCCGACGTGCGCCCCGAATACTACCGTGCTAGGCCGAAGGGTATGGGGCGGTCCTCGAGAAGTGCAAGGAAGGCTGGTGTTCATCCTGTACCGGAATATCCCTACTGCATTGTGCCCGGATGTGTCCCTTATCCCCCGGTTTCTAAAGACAAAGAAAAGAACTGCTCTTGCCCATAAATGACTTTACACACCAACTCAAATACACAGTCAATGTATTTACTCTTTTAATTTGTTGTGTATCATGCAGATTTCATGCATATTGTCCATCTCGCTTTCGTTCTATTTTTGTTCATCATGACGGTTAATAAACATGCAATAAGCCGATATCATTGAATCCTCACGTAATATTAACTTTTAGGCTAAATAACGCCGATGGTCCAAGGGGTACACAGTACATTATCTGTTTTGATTTTCCAGTTATACTCCAAAACTTAAAAAAGGCGAGAAAACCCAAAGCAATGGGTAAAAGGTATGTG
>NC_051418.1:21475168-21476180 GCF_015228065.2 Penaeus monodon | reverse complement strand
TGCAAGAACAAAAGTTGAACAGGAGGAACAGACACTAAATTTTACATTTTCACTAAGACGAAAGGGGGGCATTTACAACGTTGGTGATGATTACTGAATGCAGCATATCTTATAACATCATTCTGTTTCAAAAAATGCCCAGAACCAAAGGGGTCAAAAGTTATCCTCCTTTTGGTCCACTATCTGGGTTGATTGAGGGTCCAAGGGGACAATGAATATATTTGAGTAATTTTAAAAAATATATATATATTACAATTGCATCGCCATATACACATGCAGATTTTTTTATTGGATATTTATGTTATTAATATCTCTATTTATATATGCTGAAATAAGAGCTCGTTCAGATGAATGCACACAGAGGCCGATGGGCGACATTTTTTTTAAAACGATCTTGAATCATTGTATATACTGAGGTCTTTTCAATCTCTTCGTGTTCTAAACCATAATCGTCAAGAATCTAATTATCTTTTGGTTCAATTATCAAAAAAAACAACAACATAATTGGGAAAACGGAAAAATTGTATTCAAATAGGCTGACCGGCCGGACTAGAGATTATTATTATCATTTAGTCTTTCCACATGATGAAATACAGACTATATCGCGGATAACCCATTCATGAACTTCAAATTATCGTGCCCGGATATGACTGACACATACTTACGAAGCGGGAAGGCTAAGACCTGTAGATAACAGTGTGGGGTGTTGATTTGTGTCGGGGTAGCCTTTGGTCTTTTAGAGAGTAACCCTTATATCCTTTTTTTTAAAAATGATTAAATGACTTTTATGCACATAATTCTTTACATTTTAAACGTTCACAAATGGGTCCTTTTACCTCTTACATTAACATCTACGAAGATGAATTCTGTCCATAGGGGTATCCAACGTGTATATCTACTGTAGGAAATACAACTGAGGAATCCCTTTTTAAATCTGCGTGACGAGTTTTTTAGACGGGAGAATCCCCGGGTGAAAAGATTGGGAATCAGTTGGATGCGGTGCACATGCAGA
>NC_051418.1:21474714-21474957 GCF_015228065.2 Penaeus monodon | reverse complement strand
TTGTTGTGAACCAGCAAACCTTTTAGTCAATGGCCATTTGGTTCCTAAAATGATATAAATAGGGCCCTAAAGTACATGGAATTACAGCGATACGTGAAAGAGCAGCTGTTGGGCGAACACCTTTAAACACTGTTATCTTGGAAATAAAAGCACGATATCAAAGTTACTTTTCTCTTATCAGGAAGCTCTGAGATCCCACACAAAGTAAGTATACATTACGTTGAATGCATAAGAGAAAAAACA
>NC_051418.1:21474086-21474153 GCF_015228065.2 Penaeus monodon | reverse complement strand
ACCAGGATCCCGTCTCAGTTCATCAAATTTTAGTTAATTCGATTCCTTTTGTTGTAGCATTGGATGA
>NC_051418.1:21471571-21472228 GCF_015228065.2 Penaeus monodon | reverse complement strand
AAAGGATACGATAAAAGTACTTGCCAAAGGCGAAAAGCCAGGAAAAACAAGGGCAAAAAGATTTAGTTTCCCATTTGCAGGGGGAAAAAAATTTCTCAGGCCATACCAAATCCCAAACGCGACTAAATATAAGCACCAATGACTAGGTGAAGCACTTTATTTCTTTTTCCCGAACCTTATTCTAAAAACCAAATATAAAAAGGTTTTCGTAGACTCTTGCGCAGCAGCACTATGTAAAATATCGTACTGAACGGGAAAATTCCCATGGCAAGTAATATGATTAAGCCTGTTTAATTTAAAGGGTAGCAGAGTGTGGATTTTTAAATTTTACCCCGAAAAAAAAGGGTAAAATTTCATAGATTCAACACAATTTTAGTCCAAAGGGGTTTCATATCAATTCTTCTTAAGGTGCCTTTTTTCCCCCCCCAACTTATCATTTTAATTTTTGGCTTTTTAAAAAGGGGGGTTTTCCCCTTCCCCAAACAATTAATCCCCTTTTTTAATTTTTCCCCAAACGTAATAAAAAACACTAGAATCCTATTTTTTAAAACCGTTTTAAAATTTTTTTTTTTTCCCTTTTTCCCAAAATAAATATAAATTTTAAAAAAAAATTTTTTTAAATTTTATTTAAACAAATTAATTTTTTTAAAAAATTAT
>NC_051418.1:21464115-21464881 GCF_015228065.2 Penaeus monodon | reverse complement strand
TTAGTCCCTTTGGAAATAATAATTATTCCAAATTGATACATTTCCAGCAGAAAGAAACGAGAAGTTTCCATTTTCCCCCAAATGTCGCCCTCCCCCTCCTCCAATTTGGTTTTTTGCTGTTATAGTCCATTCTCAGCCTTTTTCAAAACTTTCTTGGCGGGTTCTATAAAAATTCACATGTAAAGCCTCTTATGGCTTTTTGTGTCAGAAAATTTCTCCTTATTTGCCAGCCTAAACCTTATTCCCCCCGCCGATATCAAGCATGCCCCGGGGAAAAACTACCCAAGAGGGAATTTTGGGGAAATGGCCCCGAACAAGTTTTTCTGTTTTAGGAAAAAGCCGGACTCCTTGGGTGAAAAACGTTCTCAAATAACCCGAGGGGGTTTCTAAAAACTTTCTGCTTACAGTTCTATTACCACAAAAAGATTAATTTTGGGGGATTTTATGAAAAATTATTTAAATTGGTTTTTAGAAAAAAAGGAAAAAAACCCTGGGTTTTTCCATTGTTGCCTTTCCCACTTTGAGTTTCCATTTTTTTTTTTTGGTTTTTTCACGTCCATTTGGTTTTATTTCATGAATCATTACTTAAAAAGCAGGGGATTTATATTTTCTCTTTTATATTCTTTAAATTTTCGTTTTTGGAAGAAAATTTTAGAAAAAAATAAAACTTTTTTTTGATTGAGATAAATTTTAACCCTTAAAATTTTCCCAAACTAAAAAAACTGCTATTAAACATACCAAAGTTTATTTAAAAAAAATTTTTTTT
>NC_051418.1:21463504-21463624 GCF_015228065.2 Penaeus monodon | reverse complement strand
ACATGTGCCCACCTTGAATCCTTTCTAGCCGTTCTATAGCATTTTTGAGGGGAAAAACCTGAAGGGAAAAAAAAAGTTTAATTTTTTTTATTTATAAAATGAGGATAATATGACCCTTTT
>NC_051418.1:21461548-21461939 GCF_015228065.2 Penaeus monodon | reverse complement strand
GAAAAGGGGTTACTGTACTCATCGGGTTTTTGTGCTATTTTTTGGGGGTTTCCCTCTTTTTGTTCCCTTTGGGATATGAGGGAAAAGTGAACGGGGGGGGTGGGAGGAAAGGGAGGGTTTTTTTTGGGGTTTTGGGGGGGTGGAGAGGGGTTTTTTTTGGGTGTTTTTCTTTTTAATTCTTTTTGTTCGGAGAGGGGAGGAGTCCTTAGGAGCGGGGAAGGCCAAACCGTGTGTGCCCTGAACGGGGGGGGGTTTGGGTTTTTGAATGACGTTTCTTCATTGGGGGGTGGTTTTACTTCCGGGTCAATTTTCCCGGTACGTTAAAAAGGGGAATTTGCGGGGCGGGGGTTTTGGGGGGAGGAGGGGAGGGAGGGGGGATGTGAACCCCCAG
>NC_051418.1:21461124-21461288 GCF_015228065.2 Penaeus monodon | reverse complement strand
GGGGAAATTTATCCGGACAATTAAACAATAAAATTTTTTTAAAATATTTAACACCTGGATGGGTTGGGTTTTGTTGTATTATTAGGGGGTGTTGTGTGTGTAATTGGGGTTTAATTTTTCTTAATAAATTTAAAAAATAATATTTGGGGGGGGGGAATATAAAA
>NC_051418.1:21460746-21461081 GCF_015228065.2 Penaeus monodon | reverse complement strand
ATTTTTTATTATATGGTTTTGGGGGGAGGGGGTTGGTGTGGTTGTTGGGTTGGTTTGTTTTTATTTGGGTTTTAAAGATTTGTTAAAATTTCCCTTATTTAAATTTTTTCTAATATTTTCCCTCCCCTGTTTAAAAACCTTTAATTATTAATCTTAATATTTATTTATATTATTAAAATATATTTAATTTGTTTTTTGTTGTTGGGTTTGGGTGGTGTTGGGTGTGGTAAAAACATTAAAGTTAAGTTCCTTTACCATTTATATTAACACTTCTTTTCACGGACTTGATTTCGGGCCGGTTTTTTAACCACTTTTTTTCCCCCTCTTGACTGGAG
>NC_051418.1:21460479-21460592 GCF_015228065.2 Penaeus monodon | reverse complement strand
TAAAGTAAAGACTAAAAATCCTCAGCATAACACGCTGCTGCCCGCCAGTTAACAAATTTAGTTAAAATATTTAAAAATTTATTTCCAATATATTGCAAATTAATTCAGACCCC
>NC_051418.1:21460205-21460456 GCF_015228065.2 Penaeus monodon | reverse complement strand
CGTTTAAAACCCTAATAATTCAAAAAGCCTTAGTAAAAATGTTGTAAAGCAGTAGTGGGGCCCTTTGGAATAGGGGTAAAATTTTTCCAAAAACCCCAGCACCCTGGATTTCCTTTAAAAACTAAAATTTGGAGTAATTTATCATTTAGTCCTTTTTAAAACAAGGAAACAGCCTTAGGGTCTATCCACCGATTTTAGAGGCTTATAAACAAAAAAATAGTTGGTGAACGAAAGAGGAGTTCAACTTTTCT
>NC_051418.1:21460038-21460149 GCF_015228065.2 Penaeus monodon | reverse complement strand
ATGAAAATATTTTGCTCAAAAGGAAGGGAAAATCAACCCAAAAATGTTTTTGACTTTTACTAGCTTCAGAGAATTTTTAAGGGGCCCATTATTTCAGATTAGAGTGGGCAA
>NC_051418.1:21455460-21455772 GCF_015228065.2 Penaeus monodon | reverse complement strand
GAACCCTAATGTGCGCACAACAAATAATGTCAATTTCATTCAAATTTTCGTCAAGGCCACGAATATTATTAAAAAGTAATTTGCAATACTTTGTAAGATTAGGGCCAGGTTTAAGCTCAACATCACCGGACAACAGAACAATAATTCCACATAAAACAACAAAATCATAAATTTTAGAAAAACCTCACTTATCAAAAAAACAAAATTCGAAAGGGTTCCTTTTGGCACTCAACACACTATCATGGGGGGCCCAAGGGTAAATATACATTCTGGGGGTAGTAAAAAAGGAGAAAAATTTTGAATTTTTTTTTG
>NC_051418.1:21454774-21454842 GCF_015228065.2 Penaeus monodon | reverse complement strand
CCCTATTTTTATTATATAATATTATATATATATAATTTTAATATTTTAAAATATAATATATATGTAAG
>NC_051418.1:21454214-21454731 GCF_015228065.2 Penaeus monodon | reverse complement strand
TATAGTTTTTTTATATATATATTATATATATAATATATAATATTTTATATATATAATATTATAAAATATAATTTTAATATATATAAATTTTTATATATATATTTATATATATTATATATATTTTATATTGGTTGTGTTTGTTTTTTTTTTTTTGGGTGTTTTTTTATAATATATATTATATAAATATATATAATTATATATTATATATTATATATTATATAATTTATTTTTTTTTTTTTTTTTATATTATTATATTATATAATATTATTTTATAATAATATATTATTTATATAAAAATAATTTAATTTTTTGTTTTTTTTGTTTGTGTTTGGTTTTGTTTTTTTTTTTGTGGTTGTTTTTTGGGGGTTTTTTTTTTTTTTTTTTTTTTTAATATATATTTTTATATATATTTTAATTTATATATTAATTATTATATATTTATATATATGCAAAATTTTAAAATTTTTTTTATACTTATATATTAATTAATATTTTTTATATATAATTTATATATATG
>NC_051418.1:21452400-21452619 GCF_015228065.2 Penaeus monodon | reverse complement strand
CCCTTATAAAACTACTAACTTCATAAAATCTGTAGTTGTGCCGGGGTTTGTTTTGGGTTTGTTGTGTGTTGGTGGACACTACAATCCAACCTATGACATAAAGATTGAAAAAAAAAAAAAAAGGTAAAACATTGTGGAAAAATTGACCTAACTACTATCCAAAGATAAAAGTGGAAAAACGCAATTAATATATTTTTACCAGGGTAAATGAATTATTAA
>NC_051418.1:21451764-21451909 GCF_015228065.2 Penaeus monodon | reverse complement strand
TTATTTAAAGTAACAACGATAAAGAAAATGGAGATTATAGTTTATCATTGCAAAAGATGAAATTTGATATTTTCATTTTGGGAAAACTTTTGGCTGCATTTTATTCCTCTTTAAAATTAAAATCTTATTCAGCTACTCTCCGACT
>NC_051418.1:21451241-21451735 GCF_015228065.2 Penaeus monodon | reverse complement strand
TTTCCATTAATTGTATAATTCATTAAAGTTTCCCCTTATAAAAAATTTCGTTTTCTCTGTTTAAAAACTGGAAATAAAAACAGAAAATAGAGTTCCTTGAGTTGAGAGACAAACTACTCTAGCTCGTGAGACATTGTTAATTGTTCCCATCCGTATTTTTTTACAGTTTAAAAAAACTAACCTCGATCTTACCTATACCGACGATATGCTTATGTATGGATTTCTTAGACACAATAACTTTGGCCCATTCCTAAAGCAAAAATGGTAGGTCAAACAAACACACTCGAAGGACCACGACTACGATAAATATTAATTCTGCTGATTAAGTTTTATGTTCCTTCTGGGGCTTTTACGGAAATTAATAATGAGGCGTGGTTGGATTTCTGAGACCGAAACCCAACCTTCGTAATCCATGAACGAGGAACCACTGTCCACTGCTTTGCTTACACACAGACGGTTCCACAAATGCTTAGCCGCCAAGACTATTCATAGAG
>NC_051418.1:21450606-21451090 GCF_015228065.2 Penaeus monodon | reverse complement strand
AAAAGCTCTGTGATTCCGCGAAAAGGAGCTGAAAGGTGCTTATATAATTAGGGGATTTTTGTCAATAATATATATGCATTGCACGTTGTCGGATATTCAGTGGTCTAACGGTCCATGGAACTCCTAACAGCAAGCTGTTTACTGGTTAGTAAACTGGTTAGTTCGACTGTTTCCCAATCTAATATCAATATACCATTCTAACCCAATCCAAGAAAAGCCAAAGAAACCTACCTAAACCTAATGTAACTAGCCCAACCAAACTCATTCTAACCTATCTAGACCTAATCTAACCTGCCTAACTACTGTGGACATAAACATATATAGTATATCATGTTTATCATATGCAACAGTATTGTCAATAAAGTGTAAAAGCTTTAATTGTAAGTCAGATCTTTCAATGTCCATCTTTCTACGCATAAAAAAATCAGCCAACAAATAACTAAAACCATGCAATTTCCCATATATATTAGTATACCAAAGTCCA
>NC_051418.1:21444776-21444840 GCF_015228065.2 Penaeus monodon | reverse complement strand
ACGTTGACGACTTATGCGAACTCCTGGACCGCTAATGATAATGCCCTATGGTTTATTGCTAGTG
>NC_051418.1:21444514-21444656 GCF_015228065.2 Penaeus monodon | reverse complement strand
CTTGTAAAATATTACGATAATAATGTAGGTGCATGTATTTAATCTGACCCCGGCCCATTGGTACTATTAACGCTGGTGTACCGTAATATTCTATGAATTCCAAAGACTTGCCTACTCGATTTGTTACCTGCCCCTCCCCTGT
>NC_051418.1:21442978-21443089 GCF_015228065.2 Penaeus monodon | reverse complement strand
AAAAAATGAGGAGTACTGATGCCAGAACATAATCATTTACTGCATAACCAATAATACAGGGGTTCTGAGTACAAACACTTTCTATTGGTAGGTCTACCTTACTTTTTTTTT
>NC_051418.1:21442092-21442726 GCF_015228065.2 Penaeus monodon | reverse complement strand
CACTACTGGATTTAGAGTTGACTGCAGCATGTTAGTTTGAAGTCTAAAAGTATTAGCGAGTATTCCAAACCCCCCATATTTTAGTTTCTGTTGTGCATACAAACACATAACATTATCCTCACTACATGTTTGTTAAATAAAAATACTAATACCCAATCCTTTGTATTTGAATCAACCACAAAAATAACCTTTGCAAATTACAACCAACAATATATTCCATTTTGCCTAAAGATACATTCATATATTTATAATCATGCAACATAAAAACTTCTAGAATGTAAACCATCCTTACATTTTGTTATTTTTCATAACAAAATAAAACACAACAAATGGCACAAATATATAACATCAAGGAACTTTACCCTGTAACAAATTTGAGCAAATGACCCTTTTTCTTCTCTTTCTCTCTTTTCTTTCAATCTTCAGGACTCTAGAAGAGTCCAGAACTTCTTTCCGTTTTTCCAAAGTCCAGAATCATGCCATATATGCAAGGCCTGTGGGGAGTCCTGGCATTGTGCTCATCTGCAAATGGAGTTTTTTTTTTAGAAAAGGCTGTGGTGGTTTAAAAATTAATTTCAGAAAGCCATAATGATTACATTAACTGAAATCATGGGACATGCCAGAATAACAATAT
>NC_051418.1:21438990-21441756 GCF_015228065.2 Penaeus monodon | reverse complement strand
CATCAATAATAATAAGGGAAAAAACATGGCCAATAGGAGACAAAGAGTTAAGAAGTTTGTGTTGTTTTCTGGTAATCTTATCTTCACAGTAGGACATTGCCATCATATCACTGTTGCTTATTATATGTATTCTATATGAGGTATGCTGCGTATATAATAATGTAAAGGACGTGTCAAACATAAAACGAATTTGAACTTTCTGAATATAATCAAAATTATCACTCTGAATGATTGAAACCTCATATAACTTAATCAAACACTGAAGAATAAAAAATTAGAGCTCAACTATACAGGCATCAGGACAAAGTTTTCTTTCTAGGATACCATTATAAATATTTCCTATTATTGTTATTTGTGGATATCAAATCATGTAAAAGATCATATCTACATTAGGTATTTTTCATAGACGATCGAGATGTGAACAAAAAGCTGCAAAGCCAAAATTCAATAAACTGCACTAACTAAGAATTTGTCCTTGGTGTTACATGCTAAAACTAAAGATTAATACAGATTTACAATGGTGTTGTAAAACATTCCCCCCCCCCCAAAAGTGTATCTTAATTATAGAGAAACCCCAAACAATAGATTATGCAACTTTGGGATAATACTTAATAAAGCTGTTCCTTTATAAAAGTTAATAGTCTTCAACAACTTTCTTTTCTTATGAAAGCACTGTAGAAATCCTTCACTCGTTCAAGGTTTCTAGTACATCAACACATAGGTAGCTGCTGCTGAAACTATGTCAAAAGCAAAAGATGTACCCCTAATAAGTGACAAATGCGAGCCTCTCACTCTGTCTAGGCCGTCTCTAACTGTAAACACAAATGTAGCTGAGGCCAGGTATCTGACAAGTTGGATGCTTTATCTTTTGGCATATTATAGTTAAGAGAATAGTTCTACTTCTGAAAGAGGCAGTATGACGAGGGAAGAGGAAAAAAAATGTACAAGGCTATGTTGAGGTTGTCATTCTCTCATTACTTAAAGTAGTATTGTCACATTTTCATATGGAAAAGTCACCTTTGAGGTAAGCATCATCTGTATTTTATTTTGTAGTTGTTTATTATAAAAAGCCCAGTAAAAAATCTCTATATTACTATAATTTGTCAGTATTACTACAAACAGATTGTATTCATCATTTCCCATAAAAAATAATAATCATGTTGTGATTATCACCTATTCTCTCACAATAATTTTTACTTCTCTGGCATTCAATTGAGGGCAGAACAAGCTTGCTGTCAGGCAAGCAGGTGGCAGAGTAGTCACTCCATGTACTCAGCAATATGGCAGTGGCCGCCCTCACGGCATGTTATCAGCACTATTGATCAGCACTATAGATTTGTTATGATTGTCAACCAAACAAAAAATACTACAAATTTCGTAACGAGAATTGCACAAAAATCCCACTCTCACTGTTTTCATATATTCTAAAAGCCATGAGTTATCAAGGTTGAAACAATTTGTGTGGTAGTATGGGGTCTAGATTTGCTTGCCAAGAATACACACTGGCAATGACATCAACTCTCACCCATGTCCACCTGGAGTTAATATCTACTATTATTGTCATCAACTGATTTTAGAGGACCGGGATGAATCCCTTCTGGTCAGTTAATAATAACAATAGAATAGATTTAAGTTAAAAAATAAAATATTAAAAAAAAATTTAATAATAGTTGTCATTTAATATATGATAAATTACTGGCTTAAACAAAAGCACAAGCACACTGCTACACCTACTACCAATATTACTATTTATACACACCAACTATCTCTATAAACTATTACTACTGCACATATAACAAACCTCTGTTTCTTGGAGCATAAAGAAATAAAAAAAACAGTGTATATAGCCTTTCAAAGGTATATACATATATACAAAGAAATCAAATCCAATAAAGCATATTATGTTTAAACAGTGCACCACGTGTCATCAGAGTGAAACAATAATTCTGGGTATTAAGCCAGACCCATCAGGAGGTGCTTTGCAATCCAAGATTTTAAATAGTCAAGACTTACCTCGGGGGCCCATTGAGCTTCACTGGGAACGAAACGCCGCACCAATGCAGGCGCGGGCCAACGGAAGGCGGACGTGGGACTGCCCAGACTCCTTCTAGAACGTGACACACTCATGATCATGCATGGACTTTTTTTTAAGGGATAAAGGAAACTCTAAAATTCTACATGCTAATGTCAGGAATATGGCACACAGCAAGGCTAGTTGTGAATTGTTGTGGACTGATAAGGAGATAACTCTGATATAAGAGGACCCCTGACGTGGATAGCCAAAAAGAAAAAGGTTCAGGTTTATGCTGTTTATAATGTAGTTACAACTTCACTTGCAAGATAAAAAAAAGAGGTATCATATCCAATTTACATAAAAAAATCAAATAAACTACATCTTCCCAAAGGGGTAATCTACATCTACTCCTGATTGCCGTTAGATAACTCAAAAATATTCTTCCTCTCCTTGTTAAAAGGTACTGATTTTCATTTCCTCCTATTGCTGTGCTATGTTTAACCATGTTAGAATAAAAGACAGGCTAAAAACCCATAACAATAAGCATTTCAGAGTCATATACGATCAAAATTCGTCCACAAAAACAAAAAATTCTTCCTACGACCAAAGGTACAGGTTGTGAAAACTTCCCATTTGCATGGATTCTAATGATCTATAATAAAAATTTACCTGTCTTACTTTAATTGCTAATGAATAAATCATTTTCAATTCTTTTCTTACAAAAAAATTCAGTCAAAGAATAACGATAAAAA
>NC_051418.1:21438378-21438937 GCF_015228065.2 Penaeus monodon | reverse complement strand
TAATAGATTCATCACCTCTATGCTGGTAGAAGGAAGCAAGGGATATATTCGGCAGTGTAATACCAATAACCAAAAAACATACCGTCCAACACACATACATCAGTATTGTCAAACTTTAAAATCACCAAAAAATGAAAAATCCATGCAACTACTAAAAGAGGTCTAATAAGAACTCATTATTCACTTCACTCAGGAAATCAAGATCATAAGAGATCACTACCAAGAGGGATGAAAAACCAGCATATAAAATATGTTTGAATGCCAACACCCTTAGTCCTTAACCGGCCAATGCGAGGATAGAGGAATCCTGCTCCAACTGAAGCCCTGGACGTACCCTCACAGGGATGGTTAAGGGAGACCTTTGGAGCTCCCTTTAGGCTTGGGTCAGATGTCAGGAGAGGTGGGCTTGGCCATGCAGATTGGAAGTCAATGAAGCCATGAAAAAATATGTTAATAAGAAATATGTTCCGTTGGACTTTAACACTCTAAAACCATTATTTTAGTATTTTGGTTCCTTGAAGCAACATACCACAACATACATATGGGGAGGGAAGCTACC
>NC_051418.1:21437492-21438212 GCF_015228065.2 Penaeus monodon | reverse complement strand
AATCTCACCTGCGTCCTTCGCGATTAATCTGTCTTGTGCTTCTGGTTTAATCCAACATTCATCTGCAACATAATCTTCTGAAGCCAATGTCCTAATTTTCTCCTCAATTGGCAGCTCTAAGATCGTATCAGGAAACCTACAAGAATAAAGATAAAGTAAGATACATTAAATGATGCACAATACAAACCATATACCTAGTTAAAATTGGAAGTATACAATATTGTGTCTATGACATCTGAAAATTCTTGTAATATGTGCTCTTATTCAGTCTATCAACCTCTTTGTAAACTGAGACATGGATCCTGAGTGAAAAAATAGAACACTAATATGAAGGTCTGTGAGGGCCTAAAATAAAAAATAATATGTGACATTAAACTAAATAGAAAATAAAATGTCTAGCAAGCATACAAAAACCCATAACAAAGTATAGAGAAATACAGCTATTTCCAAGATATAGTTAATATTTATAGTTACAAAGAAGCAAAGCAAAGCATTCTTGATTTCTTTTAAATCACTATTCCATCAGTAATGTCTTACTTGAAGTATGAGGGGTGGCTGGGAAGCTTAGACAAAACAGCTTCTGCAAGGTGCACAGCACCTGAGCCTCCCTTGGCCCCGATGGTTGCAAATGACTGCATCAGAGGCACCTGCTCCAAGTGCCAGTTTTGTGATCAGTCAAGTTCTGCTCTGTGTCTGATATGATGAGGAAGAGAGGAAACT
>NC_051418.1:21435917-21437446 GCF_015228065.2 Penaeus monodon | reverse complement strand
TACATTCTAAAAAGTTTGATCAACATCTTCAAAATACAAGATCCTATATCAAAAATGAAGCAGTTCAAAACTTCTCCAAACAAACAACAACAACAGTAATATGCATAAATGAAAAACACCAGGAATAACGTACGCAAACGCATTGATTGCAACGACTACTGGAACGCCACAACATGCGACCATTCTCAATCTGTTTGCCCAAGTTGCTGAAGCCCTTCAACAAGCTCCAAGTGTTCCTGTGGAAAGAAAGTTCATACTGGAAGTCTGCATAGCCTTGAAAGTAAAACAGTAAGAGAAACTGTGAAAGACACAATTAGAAAAAAAATTATACATCATATCAAAGAAAATTATATGAGATTTTTTTTCCATGAAAGAAGATATTCCTCTGTATAATAATGATATATGATAAATAAGAAGAACATAAATAGAGAGGAGAAAAGGAGAAAAACTTACATCTGTATAGGCTGCCAGGAAGTGGAACTCCAGGGAGACTGTTGGACCGCGACCATGGCATTTTTGAGTGATCGCACGGTGCCACCAAAACTACTGCATTGCACCAACCAGAGTAACGGCACTTGATATTGGAAGAACTTCTCCATGCCAATGTCAGCACCAAAACCAGCCTCAGTGACACAAAATCCAATCATTCCAACAAGCTGTGGTTTTAAAAAATGGACCATATGCTTGTCAGTAGGGCAATAGGTATTTGCAATACAGTTAAAACTAACAGCCATCCAGCAACATCAAAATAAGATATATCTAAGCAGGAACTAGTTAAAATAGTTAAGGTAAAATAAAATATTAAAATTCCCACAATACAGCATTAACAACAACAGATAAACAACAAAAGATAAAAGCCCTCAAACTGGAGTGCAATCTTGTCAGCCAGATGGCGGAATTCCATGTTGCCCAAAAAAAAAAATGTTTTGGGGCAAAAAAAAAGGTCCTGAATGGACAAACCAATGGTGTCCCCTCCAGAGTTTTGCATAAGGTTTGGTCGAAATGGCATCTTCATTAGCAAGTCAAGCTACACTGGCACCTCCTTTGGACGAGTAAAAACAGGTGAAAAAAGATATTGTAATCATACAAAGAAAAGTAAAAGTAAGATAATATCTGATAGAACACACAAAAAGTAAATATATTATATTCTAACATCTATAAAACATGAAGCATACTAACAAAATCTAAAAATTACATTTTAGTTTTCTTCTTATTATATCCACAATATACAAGTAATACTACCACCACCACACTCCAAAAGATCCAAGTCCCTACCAAGATCCTCAGCTGTTGGACTGGGTTCCCAGAAGTGTCTGAAGCCACGACCATCCTGCCAAGCCGCTCCCTCATGTCGCCCAGAGAGGTGGTCAGGGCCCAAAGAACAGCCATAATTCACTGGCCACACTGATGTCAAACTGGCATTCACGTGTCTTATCCTTCTCAGTTGGACTCTGGCCAATTGTTATCTTACGCAGGAACCTGTCATTTGTGTCCAAGACTAGGAGAGGGAGTAAATGAAATGAAATGTT
>NC_051418.1:21435598-21435889 GCF_015228065.2 Penaeus monodon | reverse complement strand
TAAATTAAAAAGTAATAAATCAGTCTACATATGCTTATATACAAACTACATTACTAATTATCTCTCAACAGAAAATTTACAGCTATTTCTATGTTTGCCAAAGACAAACCTCTCTGCCATGTGATGGTAGCTGGATCAATATTCAGCCGTACAAACTTTGTTATTTCCTCCTCTGTCAGTTTGTCTGGGTTGGTTTCTACAATGCCCAGCTTCTTCAGGCGATTCAGCTGTATAATATATGTTGAGTAGTTTTTTCTTCTCACATTACAAATGAAAAACTTTCAGTATTTT
>NC_051418.1:21435215-21435558 GCF_015228065.2 Penaeus monodon | reverse complement strand
TATTTTAAGGATGTACATCAAATATGTACCTGGATCTTGGAAAACTCTCTCCCAGTTTTCAGCTTAGGAACAAGGCGGTTGTAGAGAGCCTGATCTGTTTGTGTGGACTCATGGAACATTCTGGCATCAATCTGGGCAGCTAGAAGGTTATTGGCTGCTGTGATTGCATGGATGTCACCAGTCAGGTGGAGGTTGAACTCGTCCATTGGAATCACCTGAGAGTAGCCTCCACCAGCAGCACCTCCTGAAACACAATAATGATGTGGTTGATCGTTTGAAGGACCTTTGTCTATTAAAAGATTTTAGGACTTTGTATGGTGACTTTGAGGGATGAAATGAGACA
>NC_051418.1:21434133-21435081 GCF_015228065.2 Penaeus monodon | reverse complement strand
TTGCTCAGAGGCCTGTAACACAATACAAACCTTTGATGCCGAAAGTGGGTCCCTGGGAAGGTTGGCGGACACACGCAAACACATTCTTCTTTAGATGTGCACCGAGAGCTTGAGCGAGACCAATGGTGGTTGTGCTCTTCCCCTCTCCCAGTGGGGTTGGAGTAATGCTAAAATAAAACACAAGGTAAATATACTCTTGGTGTTGTTAAATTGCACATATAAATGCTCATAAAAATTTTCAATAAAATTAGGAAAATGTTACTACAGATTCCTATTCATTATCTATTTATGTAGCAGAAAAGAGTGAAAAATATCTTTTCTATATCACAGATAGATACAGTTTCATAATTTTTTCTATTCAGATGGTTGTCAAGCCATCTGAATAGAAAAAAACATCCGGGTTATGTGCACTTTTGACAAGCGCCCCTCAGAATTTTGTTTTCTTTTATTTTGGTGTGTATGTATGTGGTGGGGGTACCACAGGGGAGTTATCTCCAGGAAATTTCTAAACTTCTTTGGAGAAATGGTCACTGCCACGTATTTAACTGAAGAATTGCAAAGTATAGATTGTATGTGATTTGTTCATAGAAATTCCAATTAAATACAATTTCTTTTTAAGTAATTTTGAATACACTTCTTGCTCTAGGAATTTTTTGAAAGACTTGCTCTTTATTTTCTTAGAAATTTTCTAGAGAGTAGCCTACATATCACAGACTTCGAAGATAATAGATATTTGGATAAACTTTCATCTCCCCTAGGTTTACTAAGCCCCCTTTAGAATTTTTGTAGGGGTTTTGGCCATTAGAATTACCTCAAATCATCACATTAACTCAGGTAATTTAGCAGTTTAATTTTTTCCCACCAAAATGAATAAATATGGGTTTATCAATTAGTGTGTTCCTTACAAAATAATTCGAATAAAATTGTATAAATTCATCTACCTTTTGT
>NC_051418.1:21433636-21433975 GCF_015228065.2 Penaeus monodon | reverse complement strand
TTAATTTTCTTTGCAAACTTTGAGGTTAGGTCTTGTTTTTTGAAAAACATTCTCTTCATCCTGAGATTGAAGACAGTATGGTGGACTGGCACAACTGAATAACTACTGAATAAAATATGACCAGTCCCATCCTAAAATTATAAAAAATCATGTTCTTTGGCCTGCCTGCAAAAAAATAAGCTTTATAATTATTGTTACTGTTTCTTTTTTCTTATTTTTCTCTACAAGTCGTACTCTTTCAGTCCAGTTCTATATTTCTTGACTTGATGAGTCCCTAATTATTCATTCCTAATACCTTTCATTTCCTTAATGAAATATAATACAAAGACAACATGGCAA
>NC_051418.1:21432626-21433597 GCF_015228065.2 Penaeus monodon | reverse complement strand
TAGACCTTCAAAAACAAAATATGAAGAGAATAAAAGGTAGAAGAGAAGGAAGATGAAGAGATAAAAAACGGTACATGTTTACTCACCCTGCAACAACAACATAGCGGCCATCCTGCTGTGATGCAAGACGCTGCAACACGGACAGAGACACTTTTGCTTTCTTTTTGCCATACATGTCAACCTCGGAAGGCAGAAGACCAATCTCATCTGCAAGTTCTGCAATGTCCTTGGGTGTCTGGGCACGAGCAACCTCTATGTCACTGGAAAGGAGGCTGTACTGTGATAGTGTTGACCTAGTTTCAGTCTTTAATGTACAATATACATTTATTTTATCTGATTCACCCATAAAGTCAGAGGATACTTGATCAAGTGTATTTGCATATTTAATACCCAATTAAAGTCAAATTCATCAAGCATAGACTCAAAAACTGGCTAGCAGTCCCCCCCCCCCCTCTTCCTGTCAATAGGAATGATTGAGTGTGAGGAAGCTGTTCTGGCAAGCTTCCTCCTAAACACATCCTCTTGTCCCTATTTATACCCAATAATAATCATACAAGTGTCTCATGGGGCCTCTTTTAATAAATAAATGTTGAAAATTTAACATAACAATTTTCAATGAGTATGACTTGTATACCCACCACTAACTGCCTTGTCTACTAACATAGTCCCCACACAATATTTAATATGAATGAATGAAGTAAGTATAAAATGAGAATTTTTCCTTTTTGCAAACAAGGATATATCCCTTGTATCCCCTTTCCCTAGCACCCTGTAAACACTATTATGTTTATCTGTCTTGTCATTTTCATTTAACGTCTATGCTATGGATATTGTTATTTTCACTATGGAAAAATGAAGTGTCTTCTTACATGTGCTTTTCATCTACAAGTAGAGTGTTAGGATTCCTAAATGCAAAAATTTTGTAAATCCTTTTAAATGAAAATTTATACATTTGGGAAATAAGTTTTAAA
>NC_051418.1:21428362-21428690 GCF_015228065.2 Penaeus monodon | reverse complement strand
TGACGTTGGTAACAAGGATTTGAAGACATCGCCGACTGCTAGTGACGTCAGGAACGTCCGTTCTTGAATTCATAGAAGCGCCAAAAGCGAGTAATATTTTCGCTTGTGGTCATTACCTATGACTTCATGTAGCATCACAGAGGATCAATTATGACATTAATGAATGGGTATTAATCATACGATCATAGGACAATCATTTGTGAAATTAGATACGATTACTTATAACGTCCAACTCATTACGTTCCAGACTAATTGAGAGCATGCACCTTAGACGTCAGAGATACAGTTGTCGCGCTTGTGATATGAAGTGTCCGTTTTTTATGAATTA
>NC_051418.1:21427655-21428318 GCF_015228065.2 Penaeus monodon | reverse complement strand
ATTTAGGTTTATGACCTCAATGGCGATTACCGAAGACGTAAAACGGTCAACATCGATCCTCTGTGACGTCAAAGAGGACCACTTATGACGTCAGAGACTACTATGACGTCATATCCAAAGCGCAATGATAGCAAAATAATATTCGAAATTAGTTCGAGTTACCGTACAAATTCATTTGGATGTTGTATCATAGGACATAAAGTATGGGTAATTTTCCATGTGCGAGTACATTACATGAACACAGTGGGGGGCGGTGTTATTGCGCAATATTTGTTAAAAAAACCCATTGACGTTGGCGGTGGTACGATGATATTCTGCATGGAGCTGTCAAATGTACGATTATGATCAATAATTATGACACTACAATCTAATATATACCTATTTTCTAATATTATTGTGTTAACTAGTATTTCGTTATGAATATTTCTCAGTATACTGAACATTTCGTCATTAGGGAAATGAAAGGCTGAAATATAACGATAAAATCACAAATAAACTAAGTGGCAACTCAAGCTGCGGGTGTATAAATACCGTCACTCCGACGTTGATCAAGGAAAGAACCAGGAGTAGCAGAACAAAGAGTAGCAGTTGAAGCTTTTCGCTAAAATGGGTGTGTATTATAACATATTATCGTTATTGTGATATGAATCGATATAACAAAAC
>NC_051418.1:21426849-21427603 GCF_015228065.2 Penaeus monodon | reverse complement strand
GTACAGAATAGTGTAACAATTATAACCAATATTTTTAAATACATTTGGAGGATTCCCACCATGAGTTGTCTTGCTTGGACTAACGTAATTTGAGTGCATTTTTTTTATCTTTCAATACGTCACTGTTCATATGGCACCTTATGGACATGAATACCCAATGTCTAAGATGATATTGACTGCGAGACCGAAATGCATCACATAGTTCCATTATCTCCTATAAATGATATATCGCTCTCTTTTCCCCAGCGAGCTCAAATATGAAAGAGAGAGATGAAATACTTTATCACGACCTGACCCTCACGGACAAGGTAGTCCTTGAGGGTGAGGTCGTGTCTCACACCGAAGATAACCTGGTTTTACTGGGCGACACGTGGCCCAGTTGACTCGAGGAAGGACTCTGTTTGACTCCAAAGGGCGATGCCATTCCCCATCGGCAAGGATCCTTCGGGAAGCGGCTGCGCTGGGCCCAGTCCTGCAGCGACATCAGGTAGGTTTGGGGTCTGTATAATGGGTGTTAAGAGGGATTTAATAACGTAATATTTGTCATTTGGAGGGATGATCCCTCTAATATAAAAAGTTTTCTGGCGTCTTTTACTAAGTGTAGTCGGTCTTGTGCCAACAGCGAGTGCTGCTCTGGTTGCAGCGACGTCCGACCGCTCCCAGGATTCTCAACAACGTCATCGGGCTATCACTCGGGGCGAGGGACCTCCGTGGTCAGCTCCGACGCCCCAACTGGCCCCCACCTCGAAGTCAG
>NC_051418.1:21426530-21426824 GCF_015228065.2 Penaeus monodon | reverse complement strand
AGTGACTGGGGCGAGGACGAGTGGCCCCTGGAGCGCCCCCTACCCCTGCCGGAGTGGGGGTGCGAGCGCCCCGACCTCAAGTTCTCCAGCCTCCAACACTACTACGGTTTTGTGGCGAGGGTGACCCGGGTCCTCCACGTCGCCCTCGACACCCACTGCTACGACAGTTTCTCCAACTTCCTCGCGTGAGTAGCTCGGTATATCTATTTAGTGAATATATATATTTAAGAACTAGAATCTGGTCAGACCTAGAATCTAGTCCAGTTTGTGCTTCGAAAACTATTTTGATTATTC
>NC_051418.1:21424760-21426491 GCF_015228065.2 Penaeus monodon | reverse complement strand
TAAATTGATTTCGACCTTGCCCGAATGGCGATGTTCTAATAGTATTTAACTTACAGCTTTAGTAAGGAATACCTAGCGTCTCAAGAGGAATATGACGATCTGAAGGAATTCTACCGTGACTACGACCCCCCACTCGTGCCGGGTCGCTACACCTGCGTCGGGTTAGCGGGTGACCTCGCCACCAGACTCTCTCCCCTCGAGGTTCTTTATCCCGGCTTGAAGGATGCCACATACCAGGTAAGAATCATGAAAGAATTGCACATCAGTTCTTGTGCAAATCGCTTTAAGTCAATACTAAAATATTTTATGTTATTAAAAAAAAAATCAAAGTAACATCTTTATCATGCAGCAAAGACTTGGAAATAAATATATTTAAAATTCCTATGCACTTGATTTAGAACTAGGAAAAAAATATTTCTCCCTTCACCCGCAGACAGGGCTGATGGGAACCCCCTCACTGCAGCGTGTCCGGGCCTCTGACCAGAGGCCCAGATGTGGCAGGTCACAGAGGAACCACTGTACCACCACAAGGGGTTAAACTCGTTAATTATTATTACTAACAGTATCGTCTATATTAGGTTTCTTGTGAGGAAGAAGTGGTGGACGTGGACTGGTATTGCTCCGGCAGTGTCCCGCCCAACACTACCAGTATGAAAGAACATGTGATGCTGTGTGTGAGGGTGAGCGTGTGCGCCCGTCCGGGAGTCATGCTCTTCGACCCGGGCTACCACGTCGGCCATCCCGTGACTGTGATGGAGGACGGTCTCGCGCCGCAGTCGGGTCCTATCCGAGGCAGCACGGCCCGCGCTGAGGTCTCCAGGACCTTCCGCTACAAGTACCAACCGAACAACCCATCTTTCGTGGTGTGGGAAGTGACGGAGGAGCGGGAGGGAAAGCCGCCTCGAAACTTTAATAACCTGATCCACATCTCGAGGCCCTTTCCTCTCCAGCGTTGACATAGCGGAAAGAAGGAACCTCGTCTACGGTTTCAAAACGCTGCTGGGGAGGGACTGCACCGGCCAGCTCACCTGTGGACTCTACTTCCCGGTCCGCGAGTGCACCAAGACCTCGGTCACCCTGTTCCACCTCGTCGCCGGCCGCCTGTGCCACCGCAAAGTGCCCCTCGCCTATTTCCTCGATGAAGGATTTGTAGAGGAGGACGTTGAAGTGGCTGCGGCTGCGGTGGCGAAGGGCACAGGCAGGACGAAGGAGGAGCTACGTCACAGCCTGGTCGCTCTGGCTCGCCTCCTTCAGAACGGCGACTTCGTAAAGCAGGTAACGGAGCTCGACAAGTGTATCGCTGACATTGTCAAGAACCAAGGAGAGGCGTAGGAACACGTCGTGTTATTTTCGTAATTCGGAATGCAACGTCGTGAAGCCATAAATAAATTGGGAAAACCTGACATCTTGTATTATTCTCACAACAATTACATATGATTTTTTGTATAATAACAATTTTCAAATAACTCGTTTACTTCTCGATTTCAAAATAATCATACAGCGCATTCATTTATTCATTGTATAAATAATGAAAGTAGTTTCACTTCAGTGCAGAAATTATCAGTTCCACTTTTATCCGAACTGATCATAGAAATTACCTTGCTAAAATTAAGTAATGGACCCACAAAAATGTTTACAATGTAATATATATAACAATTTAATTATGTTCATAACGGCAGTATTGCAAAACTCAAAAATATAAGATAAAGTTTCAACCACTGAAATGTTTAG
>NC_051418.1:21419408-21419690 GCF_015228065.2 Penaeus monodon | reverse complement strand
CTAACATATTTTTTTCACTATGCAAATGTTTCTAATGGTATATCATTTTTGTCTTGAGAAGCCAACTGCTAAATGCTCTGAAATCTCTTTGTAACACAGAGAGCTTTTATCTTATTCAAAGTTCATTATTTAAAATTTGTTATTCAGAAAGTTATCGCAACTGTAAGAAAAAAAAAACGAAACCCAAATTTATTCGAAAGTTAGTAAAAAGTCAAAAACTCAGTCACGCAAAATAAAGAAATTTAATGAAGCCTTCACATATTCCCTTGTGGCCGCGAAATC
>NC_051418.1:21417321-21417830 GCF_015228065.2 Penaeus monodon | reverse complement strand
ACCCCCCCCCCTCCTCCCCCACCTGACAACACGAATCAGTCAATAAACCAGGTCTTTTCAAGGAGCAGTTACCCATTCATGTCCTCAATGACCCGTTTAGCAAAAAGAAGAAAACAATGATAATAATATTAACAGATATGATAAATATCCCCATATCAAATTATCAGTCATTATGTTACGATATGATTAATTAAAATATCATGACACCTGTTAATTCAGTTTCATTCAATGTACCCTATAGTCAAGAAGGCTAACGCATTTGAAAAAAAGAAATGATAGTATGTGAGAAAAGGGACAAGCGTTTGGGGTTAAAATTTGCATTAGCTTGGCAACCTGTCCGCCAGCTTGATAACAAAACCGGATTATACTGGTTATAACTAGAGCGGTTGAGAAAGGAAGACGTGATAACAGGAGAGAAAAAATGTGAGGAAGATGGAAGATTGAGAGACCAACATGGATTGTTCAAAATTATTTAATTTCCATTCAGCACTGGCTCGTTTTGAAATAAT
>NC_051418.1:21414825-21414986 GCF_015228065.2 Penaeus monodon | reverse complement strand
TGCTATGACACGATACATGTGATAATGAAAAGAGAACATGATTGAGAATATTGTACAGTATATTGCATATACCCTACCTTCTTCTTTGGATAAAAATACCTGCTAAATGTTATTGGTCACTCATGCTATTATTATCTCTATTAAAAAATAGATGAATAGAT
>NC_051418.1:21413445-21414788 GCF_015228065.2 Penaeus monodon | reverse complement strand
GGAGATGGAAAACAACGGAGTTTCCCCCAAAACTAAGTTTTCTGTGACACGAGATGCCATTACGTACATATTTCTTTAAATTTATACGTAAATATTCACGAATACCTATCTTTCCCGACACAAAGGTGATCTACCATTACCCATGCCGATGGCAAAAACACTGAGCAGACGAGGAAAAGCACCATAATTATCGAAATAAAGAGAATAATAGGGTGCCAGCTGACTCCCCGATGGCAGAAGGCTCACGGACGGCGCTGTGATAACACGTCTTTGAAAGGTCGGCTCTCGTATTTCTTGTAATTAAACGCTAAATACGTATTGTCATGCTGTCGCAACTAGTAAGAAATAATCGGATGTACATGGTGATCCATCTAGAACAGGTTATTTCGCCAGAAAAAGAGAGGAAGATAGGTAAAATAGGAGATATGAGGTCTGCTTGGACAAGGTTAAGGGGCATGGCTGGGTATGGGTGTTGGAGTTCGAGGATTTATAGGTATGTGTTGGGATTTGGGGTTTATTTGGGTTATTTGTGTGTGTGTGTTTGTAGTTAGGTGTTAGGTATTTGTAGCTATATGGAGTTTCAATCGTTTTTTAATTGTTTAGGTTGTGAAAACGTTTTTTTTTTATGTTTTTAATAGTGTCAGTAGATCGAAGGAATTTCTGTTCTTAATTCTTATTCTTGTGAGACGTTTTCTGAACTTGACAAACCGGTTTATGTTTCCCCTTTTTTTCTTATTCATGTGAGTGACACGTGTTAAAAAAAATTGGACAATATAGTTCGTTGCACTTTTCAGTTATTGCAATATTGCAAGTGCAAAAATAATTATTTATTATAGAGTTTTTCGAGTAAATTCTGTTTCATATGACATCTTGGTTATTATGGAGAGAAAGGAATTTATTTAACAGTTTCATTTTCAAATTAGTTGATCTTTGATAAGTGATGTCTTGAAACTACAGATATGTTTTATCTTATATCCCTTATATCAAAACACCCAGAACAAAATCTTTATACAAATACTTCCCATGAATATGAAAATCAGAGTAAACCATCATATATATCCCCATTCCTAATTTCCATTCATGAATTAAATCCCGAGAATCAAGTTATTCATGCACACTTGGCAACAGAATGAACACTTGCGCATCTGTGGTGTGAGGGAGATCAGCCAATCACAGGCTGGGGGAGGGAGGTGTGTTCAGCACATCTGAATTTCTTTCCTTTTACTCTCATTGGACAGATAGGGATGCTGATGGAGATGTATGTTAATATTTTACATTCATTTTGTGTGGTTTGGGTTATTATATATGATTATGATTTTTTTCACAGATAAGGGTGGAGAGGA
>NC_051418.1:21412842-21413151 GCF_015228065.2 Penaeus monodon | reverse complement strand
AATAAAACCCCAAGTGGGACTTAAAGAGTGAAGGAAGACCAGACTGAGTGACCACCAGCCAAGGTCACAGTAGTTGCCATGTGGTGCCTGTATACCCTTCTCTGAAGATGTTAAGACTGTTTGGGGTCTTCTTTTGACCGCTGTTTTGCTATTGATATATTGTTATTGGTTTCTCTGGAAAGTTATTTTTGAATGGCGTAGAATTTTGAGGTGGACAGTTCAGTGGGCAGAGATTTATGTAATTTCAGCCAATCATTTTTTTTAATGCATAATTGGCAATGGTAAGTCTAGGAGACTTGCTTGAGGGCA
>NC_051418.1:21412686-21412805 GCF_015228065.2 Penaeus monodon | reverse complement strand
GTGGTAGCTCTGTAGCCTCTGATAAACTGTTAGGGTTATGCTTTAATCTCTTAACTCTCTTATGTAGATAGGGAGGGATTTTTTGATAGTATATTATTCACAATTTCCTGTACACTGGG
>NC_051418.1:21412458-21412563 GCF_015228065.2 Penaeus monodon | reverse complement strand
ATATATAACTGAAGATGAGTTAAATGTATTGAGATGAATTTCAGAAGTGGACATATTCATATAGTATTGATAATCGATATGAACTGCAGTGGAACAAGTTTGAGA
>NC_051418.1:21411831-21412386 GCF_015228065.2 Penaeus monodon | reverse complement strand
AGGTTTATTCTAATATACAAAGTATAAAGATGCTCAATAAAAATCTGTATTTTTGAATATGAGATGCAGATTCACCTATTTCATAATTTCCATTGAGTTCATGCTGTCTTACCTGTATGTTTTATATTTCAGAATGGCTGAAGAAAAGGCAGCACTTGTTTTGTCGGGGAAGGAGGTGGCTCAGTAAGTGATCTAGTTAACATGTTAACTAGTGTTGGTGATAGTCATATTACATATTCATAATGTTATTTTTTATTAAAGACAGTCTTCAAATTAGATATCATGATGTTAATATAATAGCAGTTTTGTAAAACTAAATGCTTTACTCCAGAAATCTGATGTTTATATATGGATATTTTGTAAAGGTTAGCTTTATTATTAAATTTTATCTCCCTGCAGAGATGTCCGCAATAAGTTGAAAGAGCAGGTCGCTACCCTCAAAAAGGAGTTCCCCGAGTTTGCACCTGGACTAGCCATTGTACAGGTAAAGAGTCATTTAAACTATTTTAAAGAGGTAGACAGTACTTTCTATGATTAAGGTATGCAAAAGCACCA
>NC_051418.1:21411571-21411740 GCF_015228065.2 Penaeus monodon | reverse complement strand
GTCTGTTGAAATCCACCCTGTCTTTTGGTAATACCTATCTAAATACAATAAACTCCCACCCAGACATCTTGCTTCACCCCCTAGACCACCCCTGCAGCTTTTATGCAATTTGTCATTGCCATATACTCTTGAGCCAGTTACCCCCCCCCCCCCCTGGGGCCCCAAAGTT
>NC_051418.1:21410631-21411366 GCF_015228065.2 Penaeus monodon | reverse complement strand
ATATATCCAAACCTTATACCCAACAAAATCCCCTACCCAGGACTCTCTACCTTCAGGACCCTCAAGG
Source organism: Penaeus monodon (assembly GCF_015228065.2). Lineage (NCBI taxonomy): Eukaryota > Metazoa > Arthropoda > Malacostraca > Decapoda > Penaeidae > Penaeus > Penaeus monodon. The sequence continues at coordinate 21,411,299 of NC_051418.1, read as the reverse complement.
TAGCCGATCCTAAACAGTTGGGGTTGACAACTTCACTGCAGCATATAGAAATTCAGTCTTTCTCCTTGGTATAACATACAGAATAATTTGTTCATCATATGTAATTTGCTATTTGAAAATCACTCTGAAATTACACTTGCTCCATTTCAGTCAGTATCCTGATCATGGAAAGATTTTTATAAATAATCATATGAATAATTGTTAGAAAATGTTAAACATATTTATAATGTTAAAAGGATTGGTCTACAAGAATTACAGAAACCTGAAATAGCAGGCATTGATAATTCAAAATAATCATTGTAATATAATATGGACTAGTTGATCTATTGCAGTAATGAGTTATGTGGTCCTAGCAATACTTAACTCCACAATATAAATATCATGAGTAAATAAGAAAAAAAATTGGTTGTGATAGGACTTTGAAGAAAAAAAAGATTGGTTGTGATAGGACTTTGAAGGAAAAATGTTGAGTGTGAAGGACTTTGAAATATTATTATAGGTGCAACCTATATTTTAACTTTATTCTTCTTCATTATTGCATAGGTTGGAGCACGTGAAGACAGTAATGTGTACATCCGCATGAAGATAAGAGCAGCCGAGGAAATCGGAATCAGAGCCCAACATATCCAATTTCCCCAATCCATTACACAGTCACAGGTAGGCACTGC
>NC_051418.1:21409411-21410585 GCF_015228065.2 Penaeus monodon | reverse complement strand
CATGGAACATATTTGAACTGATAATTTCATGGAGAGTACTCTTATAACTGGTCTTCTTTGTCATTATTATAATTTTTGCTTGTTCCTGTTCTCTATATACCACTATTTCAGTTACTTATACCTTTTATTTATAAAAATGAATATATCTGTTTTATGTGTATCAGTATACTTTTACTTTTAATTCCTTTTTTTGCATATAGCTTGTCCAAGAGGTTAAGAAGCTGAACAATGACCCAAACATCCATGGCATGATTGTCCAGATGCCCCTTGAATCAGACAATGAAATAGATTCAGACCTCGTTTTGGACACCATTTCCCCTGATAAGGATGTGGATGGGTGAGTCTCTTTTTTCATTATTTTGGCTTTGTCTAGGATGCAGTTCTCTTTGTCTGTCTTTGAACTCTCTATTCGTCTGCCTTTAATCTTTTGAGGTCTCTCTTATTTTGTCAACAGTGCCATATCTCTGAATGTAGAATATACCCATTATTAATGAAATTTTCCTTTCTCTTTTCCACAGGTTAACAACAGCAAGTGCCGGCAAACTTTCTCATGGCATGCTAGGTGGTGGGTTCTTGCCATGCACTCCCAATGGCTGCATGGAACTCATCAGAAGGTGAAATACTATTATGGATTTTTGTTGTTACTGTATATACATTTATTTATTTTTTTATACGTTGATTTTCTCCTGTAATATAGCTTGTTCTGTATTTTGAGAATTTATTTTGAACATACTTCATGCTTAGAGTAGTTGAAGAGCAGAATGTGTTTGCATGGTTTTCCGTATAGAAGTCAACCAGTTATCATCTCTCCAAACATTTTATGTTACATAATATGACTGTAGTCTAAAATGCTTTGTATATTATGTTAAAGATATATAGCATATTAACTGGTCCATGAATTGACCAGTGCCTTACCAGAGGAGGTATAGCACTCAGCCTGAAGCTATTTATGTAGAATAGGCATAAAGACAAGCTTCCTTACATTAGATCGGGTGCCAAGATTCAGGGAGCAAGTGCAGTCGTTTTGGGCCGCAGTAAGATTGTCGGCACACCTATGGCTGAGCTCCTAAAGTGGCATCACGCTACTGTCACCACCTGTCATTCTCGCACAGCAGACCTGGAAGGAACTGTGAGTATCAAGCTTGCTTACAGTAATGTTTTTAGAGCTTTTTTG
>NC_051418.1:21408962-21409377 GCF_015228065.2 Penaeus monodon | reverse complement strand
CATCATCTTCATTTTTGTTCTGATGGTGACTTTATTTTCAGCTTGAATGCAGTGATACAATACAGAGAGTATATTATAAGTTTGTTGTCATTTTTATTACCATAATCACTTGCAATCTCAGGATTTGACGATAATCTACCATTGTTCTGTAGGTACGAACTGCTGACATTTTGGTGGTAGGGATTGGAAGACCTCAGTTTGTGAAAGGCTCCTGGGTTAAGCCAGGGGCTGTGGTCATTGACTGTGGCATTAATGCTATTCCAGGTAAGGTTTTGATGGATGGAAAGACTAGAACAGTTTTCTTTAATTAAGCATGTATGATGCAGTAATTGTAAATTATGTTTTTATATGTACTTGATAAAAGAGATAGTAGTTATGTTACCTCAAGGATTTCATTTTGCCTGAGGAAAGTTAA
>NC_051418.1:21408831-21408932 GCF_015228065.2 Penaeus monodon | reverse complement strand
GCATGCAGATCCTACCAAGAAATCAGGAAGCCGTCTTGTAGGAGATGTAGATTATGCTGAAGCCTCAAAGGTTTGTAAAATTAGATTTCATTATATAATGT
>NC_051418.1:21407434-21408664 GCF_015228065.2 Penaeus monodon | reverse complement strand
TTCAGCTCATTAGTTATATGATATATATTTTGTATCTAATCATTTAACCAAGAAAGGTAAATTTTTGGTTTGTTGTATTACCTATGTATCTATGTATCTGTTCACCAAAAAAGTTGATTTTTTTAACACCTGCTATATCTTATTGGTCAAAAGGTGGCATCTGTCATCACACCTGTGCCTGGTGGTGTAGGACCTATGACTGTTGCTATGCTCATGCAAAATACAGTCATATCTGCTCAGAAGGCAGCTGCTCAGATGCGAGTCCACGATTGGAAGATCAGATACTTGCCTCTTGAATCCTTTGGAAAAGGTTCCCAGGTTAGCTTGTCTTCCAAATGTATCTAAATTTATCATCTGTAGGAACAGGATGGTTCCACAAGATTTATTGCTACTTTAGGAATCCTACACTCTACTTGTAAATGAAAAGCACATGTAATGAAGAACGTAGTCATTTTTATCCATATAGTGAAAATAACAAATATCCATATGCATAGACAGTTAAATGAAAATAGACAAATAGACAGATGAACATAATAGTGTTTACAGGGTGCTAGGGAAAGGGGATACAAGGGATATATCCTTGTTTGCAAAAAGGAAAAATTATCATTTTATACTTACTTCATTCATTCATATTAAATATTGTGTGGGGGCATTTAGTGGTGGGTATACAAGTCATACTCATTGAAAATTGTTATGTTAAATTTTCAACATTTATTTATTAAAAGAGGCCCCATGAGACACTTGTATGATTATTATTGGGTATAAATAGGGACAAGAGGATGTGTTTAGGAGGAAACTTGCCAGAATAGCTTCCTCACACTCACTCATTCCTATTGACAGGAAGAGGGGGGGAGGGGGACTGCCAGCCAGTTTTTGAGTCCATGCTTGATGAATTTGACTTTAATTGGGCATTAAATATGCAAATACACTTGATCAAGTATCCTCTGACTTTATGGGTGAATCAGATAAAATAAATGTATATTGTACATTAAAGACTGAAACTAGGTCAACACTATCACAGTACAGCCTCCTTTCCAGTGACATAGAGGTTGCTCGTGCCCAGACACCCAAGGACATTGCAGAGCTTGCAGATGAGATTGGTCTTCTGCCTTCCGAGGTTGACATGTATGGCAAGAAGAAAGCAAAAGTGTCTCTGTCCGTGTTGCAGCGTCTTGCATCACAGCAGGATGGCTGCTATGTTGTTGTTGCAGGGTGAGTAAACATGTACCG
>NC_051418.1:21406987-21407324 GCF_015228065.2 Penaeus monodon | reverse complement strand
GCCATGTTGTCTTTGTATCGTATTTCATTAAGGAAATGAAAGGTATTAGGAATGAATAATTAGGGACTCATCAAGTCAAGAAATATAGAACTGGACTGAAAGAGTACGACTTGTAGAGAAAAATAAGAAAAAAGAAACAGTAACAATAATTATAAAGCTTATTTTTTTGCAGGCAGGCCAAGAACATGATTTTTGATAATTTTAGGATGGGACTGGTCATATTTTATTCAGTAGTTATTCAGTTGTGCCAGTCCACCGTACTGTCTTCAATCTCAGGATGAAGAGAATGTTTTTCCAAAAACCAAGACCTAACCTTAAAGTTTGCAAAGAAAATTAA
>NC_051418.1:21405838-21406785 GCF_015228065.2 Penaeus monodon | reverse complement strand
ACAAAAGGTAGATGAATTTATACAATTTTATTCGAATTATTTTGTAAGGAACACACTAATTGATAAACCCATATTTATTCATTTTGGTGGGAAAAAATTAAACTGCTAAATTACCTGAGTTAATGTGATGATTTGAGGTAATTCTAATGGCCAAAACCCCTACAAAAATTCTATAGGGGGCTTAGTAAACCTAGGGGAGATGAAAGTTTATCCAAATATCTATTATCTTCGAAGTCTGTGATATGTAGGCTACTCTCTAGAAAATTTCTAAGAAAATAAAGAGCAAGTCTTTCAAAAAATTCCTAGAGCAAGAAGTGTATTCAAAATTACTTAAAAGGAAATTGTATTTAATTGGAATTTCTATGAACAAATCACATACAATCTATACTTTGCAATTCTTCAGTTAAATACGTGGTAGTGACCATTTCTCCAAAGAAGTTTAGAAATTTCCTGGAGATAACTCCCCTGTGGTACCCCCACCACATACATACACACCAAAATAAAAGAAAACAAAATTCTGAGGGGCGCTTGTCAAAAATGCACATAACCCAGATGTTTTTTTCTATTCAGATAGCTTGACAACCATCTGAATAGAAAAAATTATGAAACTGTATCTATCTGTGATATAGAAAATATATTTTTCACTCTTTTCTGCTACATAAATAGATAATGAATAGGAATCTGTAGTAACATTTTCCTAATTTTATTGAAAATTTTTTGAGCATTTATATGTGCAATTTAACAACACCAAGAGTATATTTACCTTGTGTTTTATTTTAGCATTACTCCAACCCCACTGGGAGAGGGGAAGAGCACAACCACCATTGGTCTCGCTCAAGCCCTCGGTGCACATCTAAAAAAGAATGTGTTTGCTTGTGTCCGCCAACCTTCCCAGGGACCCACTTTCGGCATCAAAGGTTTGTATTGTGTTACACGCCTCTGAGCAA
>NC_051418.1:21405718-21405784 GCF_015228065.2 Penaeus monodon | reverse complement strand
ACAAGAATTTGACTTTGTTTTTAATTAAGCATTTTTGACTTTTCAGCTTTCAGTTTTACCTCCTCT
>NC_051418.1:21405358-21405689 GCF_015228065.2 Penaeus monodon | reverse complement strand
ATCCCTCAAAGTCACCATACAAAGTCCTAAAATCTTTTAATAGACAAAGTCCTTCAAACGATCAACCACATCATTATTGTGTTTCAGGAGGTGCTGCTGGTGGAGGCTACTCTCAGGTGATTCCAATGGACGAGTTCAACCTCCACCTGACTGGTGACATCCATGCAATCACAGCAGCCAATAACCTTCTAGCTGCCCAGATTGATGCCAGAATGTTCCATGAGTCCACACAAACAGATCAGGCTCTCTACAACCGCCTTGTTCCTAAGCTGAAAACTGGGAGAGAGTTTTCCAAGATCCAGGTACATATTTGATGTACATCCTTAAAATA
>NC_051418.1:21405047-21405318 GCF_015228065.2 Penaeus monodon | reverse complement strand
AAAATACTGAAAGTTTTTCATTTGTAATGTGAGAAGAAAAAACTACTCAACATATATTATACAGCTGAATCGCCTGAAGAAGCTGGGTATTGTAGAAACCAACCCAGACAAACTGACAGAGGAGGAAATAACAAAGTTTGTACGACTGAATATTGATCCAGCTACCATCACATGGCAGAGAGGTTTGTCTTTGGCAAACATAGAAATAGCTGTAAATTTTCTGTTGAGAGATAATTAGTAATGTAGTTTGTATATAAGCATATGTAGACTG
>NC_051418.1:21403525-21404987 GCF_015228065.2 Penaeus monodon | reverse complement strand
ACTCCCTCTCTTAGTCTTGGACACAAATGACAGGTTCCTGCGTAAGATAACAATTGGCCAGAGTCCAACTGAGAAGGATAAGACACGTGAATGCCAGTTTGACATCAGTGTGGCCAGTGAAATTATGGCTGTTCTGGCCCTGACCACCTCTCTGGGCGACATGAGGGAGCGGCTTGGCAGGATGGTCGTGGCTTCAGACACTTCTGGGAACCCAGTCACAGCTGAGGATCTTGTAGGGACTTGGATCTTTTGGAGTGGTGGTGGTGGTAGTATTAACTTGTATATTGTGGATATATAAGAAAAGTCTAAAATGTAATTTTTATGATTTGTTAGTATGCTTCATGTTTTATAGATGTAAGAATATAATATATTTACTTTTTTGTCTTCTATCACATATTAACTTACTTTTACTTTTCTTTGTATGAATTACTATATTTTTTCACCTGTTCTCTCTCCAAAGGGTGCCAGTGGAGCATTGACTGTGCTAATGAAGGATGCCATTCGACCAAACCTTATGCAAACTCTGGAGGGGACACCAGTGTTTGTCCATGCAGGACCTTTTGCCAACATTGCACATGGGAATTCCTCCATTCTGGCTGACAAGATTGCACTCAAGGTTTGAGGGCTTTATCTTTTGTTGTTTCTGTTGTTGTTAATGCTGTCTTGTGGGAATTTTAATATTTTATTTTACCTTAACTATTTTAACTAGTTCCTGCTTAGATATATCTTATTTTGATGTTGCTGATGCTGTAGTTTTAATGTATTGCAATACCTATTGCCCTACCTGACAAGCATATGGTCCATTTTTAAACCACAGCTTGTTGGAAATGATGGATTTGTAGTCACTGAGGCTGGTTTTGGTGCTGACATTGGCATGGAGAAGTTCTTCAATATCAAGTGCCGTTACTCTGGCTTGGTGCCAAATGCAGTAGTTTTGGTGGCAACCGTGCGAGCACTCAAAATGCATGGCGGAGGTCCAACAGTCTCCCCTGGAGTTCCACTTCCTGCAGCCTATACAGATGTAAGTTTTTCTCCTTTTCTCCTCTCTATTTATGTTCTTCTTTGTTTATCAATATATCATTATTATAAGAGAAATATCTCTTTCATGAAAAAAAATCCTCAAATAATTTTCTTTGGAATATGATGTATAATTTTTTTCTTAATTTTGTCTTTCACATTTCTCTTACTGTTTTACTTTTCAAGGCATAGTGCAGACTTCAGTATGAACTTTATTTCCACAGGAAAACTTGGAGCTTGTTGAAAAGGGCTTCAGCAACTTGGGCAAACAGATTGAGAATGGTCGCATGTTTGGCGTTCCAGTAGTCGTTGCAATCAATGCGTTTGCGTATGTTATCTGGGGTTTCATTTTATGCAATTACTGGTTGTTGTTGTTGTTTGGAGAAGTTTTGAACTGCTTCAGTTTGATATAGGATCTTGTATTTTGAAGATGTTGATCAAACTT
>NC_051418.1:21402776-21403487 GCF_015228065.2 Penaeus monodon | reverse complement strand
AGTTTCCCTCTCTTTCTCATCAGATCAGACACAGAGGCAGAACTTGGACTGATCAAGAAACTGGCACTTGGAGCAGGTGCATCTGATGCAGTCATTTGCAACCACTGGGCCAAGGGAGGCTCAGGTGCTGTGCAGCTTGCAGAAGCTGTTGCTAAAGCTTCCAGCCAACCCTCAGACTTCAAGTAAGACATTACTGATGGAATAATGATTTAAAAGAAATCAAGAATGCTTTGCTTTGCTTCTTTTTACCTATAAATATATATATCTTGGAAAATAGCTGTATTTCTCTATACTTTGTATGGGTTTTGTATGCTTGATAGAATGTATTTTCTATGTAGTTAATGTCACATTATTATTTTATTTTAGGTCCCTCACAGACCTTCATATTACGTGGTCTATTTTTCACTCAGGATCCATGTGCTCAGTTAAAAAGAGGTTGATAGACTGAATAAGAGCACATATTACAAGAATTTCAGATGTCATTAGACACAATATTGTATACTTCCAATTTAAGCTAGGTATATGGTTTGTATTGTGCATCATTTATGTATGCTTACTTTATCTTTATTCTTGTAGGTTCCTATACGACTTAGAGCTGCCAATTGAGGAGAAAATTAGGACCATTGCTCAGAAGATTTATGGTGCAGATGATGTTGAGATTAAACCAGAAGCACAAGAACAGATTAATCGCTACAGGAAGCAGGTGAGATT
>NC_051418.1:21402064-21402639 GCF_015228065.2 Penaeus monodon | reverse complement strand
TGTCAGATTTTTTTGTTTCCTTTTGTACTTCCCTCCCCCATATGTATGTGTGTATGTGCTTCAAGAACCAAAATACTAAAATAATGGTTTGAGAAGTGTTAAAGTCCAACAGAACATATTTCTTATTAACATATTTTTTCAGGGCTTCAATGACCTTCCAATCTGCATGGCCAAGACCCACCTCTCCCTGACATCTGACCCAAGCCTAAAGGGAGCTCCAAAGGGCTTCACCATCCCTGTGAGGGACGTCCGGGCTTCAGTTGGAGCAGGATTCCTCTATCCTCTCATTGGCACGGTAAGGACGAAGGGTGTTGGCATTCAAACATATTTTATATGCATGGTTTTTCATTCCCTCTTGGTAGTGATCTCTTATGATCTTGATTTTCCTGATTGAAGTGAAATATGAGTTCATTATTAGACCTCTTATTATTAGTTGCATGGATTTTTCATTTTTTGGTGAATTTTAAAGTTGACAATACTGATGTATTGTGTTGGACGGTATGTTTTTGGGTATTGTATTACATGCCAGAATATATCCCTTGCTTCCTTCTACCAGACATAGAGGTGATGAATCT
>NC_051418.1:21401020-21402016 GCF_015228065.2 Penaeus monodon | reverse complement strand
TGATCATTAATTTTTATAGTTATTCCTTTGACTGGAATTTTTTTGTAAGAAAAGAATTGAAAAGTTGATTATTCATTAGCAATTAAAAGTAAGACAGGTAAATTTTTTTTATAGATCATTAGAAGCCATGCAAAGGGGAAGTTTCACAAACCTGTTGCTTTGGTCGGAGGAAGAATTTTTGTGTTGTGACTGAAGTTGATCGTATATGACTCTGAATGCTAATTGTTATGGGTTTTTAACCTGTCTTTCATTCTAACATGGTTAAACATAGCACAGCAAGAGGAGGAAATGAAAATCAGTAACTTTTAACAAGGAGAGGAAGAATATTTTTGAGTTATCTAACTGCAATCAGGAGTAGATGTAGATTAACCACTTTGGGAAGGATGTAGTTATTTGATTTTTTTTATGTAAATTGGAATATGATACCTCTTTTTTTTATCTTGCAAGTGAAGTTGTTAACTACATTATAAACAGCATAAACCTGAACAATTTTTCTTTTGGATATCCACTCAGGGGTCCTCTTATATCATAGTTATCTCCTTATCAGTCCACACAATTCACAACCTAGCTTGCTGTGTGCCATATTCCTGACATTAGCATGTAGAATTTAGAGTTCTTTATCCCTTAAAAAAAGTCCATGCATGATCATGAGTGTGTCACTTCGTAGAAGGAGTCTGGGCAAGTCCCACGTCCGCCTCCGTTGGCCCGCGGCCTGCATTGGGTGCGGCGTTTCGTTCCCAAGTGAAGGCTCAATGAGGCCCAGAGGTAAGTCTTGACTATTCAAAATCTTGGATTGCAAAGCACCTCCTGAATGGGTCTGGCTTAATACCCAGAATTATTGTTTCACTCTGATGACACAGTGGTGCACTGTTTAAACATAATATTGCTTATTGGATTTGATTTCTTTGTATATATGTATATACCTTTTGAAATGCTATATACACTTTTTTTTATTTATTTATGCTCCAAGAAACAAGAGGTTTGTTATATGTGCAG
>NC_051418.1:21399263-21400843 GCF_015228065.2 Penaeus monodon | reverse complement strand
ACTGACACAGAAGGGATTCATCCCCTCCTCTAAAATCAGTTGATGACAATAATAGTAAATATTAACTCCAGGTGACATGGTGAGAGTTGATGTCATGCCAAGTGTGTATATGCTTGGCAAGCAAATCTAGACCCCATACTACCACACAAATGTTTCAACCTTGATAACTCATGGCTTTTAGAATATATGAAACAGTGATAGTGGGATTTTTGTGCAATTCTCGTTACAAATTTGTAGTATTTTTGTTTGGTTGACAATCATAACAAATCTATAGTGCTGATCAATAGTGCTGAATAACATGCAGTGAGGGCTGCCCTGCCAATATTGCTGAGTAACATGGAGTGACATACTCTGCCACCTGCTTGCCTGACAGCAAGCTGTCTGCCTCAGATTGAATGCCAGAAGAAGTAAAAATTATTGTGAGAGAATAGGGTGATAATCACAACATGATGATTATTTTTTATGGGAATGATGAAATACAGATCTGTTTGTAGTAATACTGACAAATTATAGTAATATAGAGATTTTTTACTGGGCTTTTTATAATAAACAACTACAAAATAAATACAGGAATGATGCTTACCTCAAAAGGTGACTTTTCCATATGAAAATGTGACAAATACTACTTTAGAGTAATGAGGAATGACAACCTCAACATAGCCTTGTACATTTTTTTCCTCTTCCCTCTCATTTGCCTCTTTCAGAAGTAGACTATTTCTCTTAACTAATAATATGCCAAAAGATAAAGCATCCAACTTGTCAGATAACATGGCCTCAGCTACATTTGTGTTTACAGTTAGAGACTGCCTAGAGAGAGTGAGAGCTAGCAGTTGTCACTTAATTAAGGGGTAGCAGCTCTGCTTTTGACAGTTCAGCAAGCGGCTACCTATGGTTGATGTACTAGAAACCTTGAACGAGTGAGGATTTCTACAGTGCTTTACATAAGAAAAGAAAGTTGTTGAAGACTATTAACTTTATAAAGGAACAGCTTTATTAGTATACCCAAAGTTGCATAATCTAATTGTTTGGTTTCTCTATAATTAGAGATACACTTTTGCATGTTTTACACCATTGTAAATCTGTATTAAATCTTGTAGTTTTATCATGTACACCAAGGACAAATTCTTAGTTAGTGCAGTTTATTGAATTTTGGCTTTTGCAGCTTTTGTTCACATCTCAGATGTCTATGAAAAAATCACCTAATGTATATATGATCTTTTACATGATTTGATATCCACAAATAACAATAATAGGAAATATTTATATGGTATCCTCCGAAGAGAAACTTTGTCCTGAATGCTGTATAGTTGAGCTCTATATTTTATTCTTCAGTGTTGATTAAGTTATAGTGAGGTGTTCATAAGTTCAGAGTGATAAATTTTTATTATATTAGAAAGTTCAAATTACTTTATGTTTGACCATGTCCTCACATTATATATACGGCATCATACATCAATATATAATACATATAATAGCAAACAGTGATTATGATGGCAGTGTCCATACTGTGAAGGTAAGAGTTACCAGAACACAACACAAAACTTCTTAACTCTTTGTCTCTTATTGCCATGTTTTTCCCT
>NC_051418.1:21398336-21398969 GCF_015228065.2 Penaeus monodon | reverse complement strand
ATTCTGGCATGTCACTTGATTTCAGTGTGAATGTAATCATTATGGCTTTCTAAAATTGATTTTTACCACCAGCATTTCTAAAAAAAAAAAATCCAAACTTTGCAGATGAGCACAATGCCAGGACTCCCCACAAGGCCTTGCATATATGACATTGATCTGGACTTGGAAACGGAAGAAGTTCTGGGACTCTTCTAGAATCATGAAGATTGAAAGAAAAAGAGAGAAAGAGAAGAAAAAGGTCATTTGCTCAAAATTGTTACAGGGTACAAGTTCCTTGATGTGATATATTTGTGCCATTTTTGTGTTTTATTTTGTATATGAAAAATAACAAAATGTAAGGATGGTTTACATTCTAGAAAGTTTAGTTGCATGATATATAAATATATGGAATGTATCTTTAGGCAAAATGGAATATATTGTTGATGTTGTATTTGCAAAGGTTATTTTTGTGGTTGATTCAAATACAAAGGATTTGGGTATTAAGTAGTTTTATTTAACAAACAATGTAGTGAGGATATGTTATGTGTTTGTATGCACAACAGAAACTAAAATATGGAGAGGGTTTGGAAATACTGCTAATACTTTTAGACTTCAAAAATAAACATGCTGCAGTCAACTCTAAATCCAGTAGTG
>NC_051418.1:21397187-21397713 GCF_015228065.2 Penaeus monodon | reverse complement strand
CTACCAAAAAAAGTTTTTAAGCAAACCACCTGTATATTGTATTGCGTAAATTTTTTGTTCGGGAATCAGACGACGGGAGTACAACTGGTTTTTAAGGAGCCTTTACCTAGTGAAAGAGACATCTTTGGAAATTTTACATAATGGTGTGTATTCAATCACATTTGACAGGAAAATTATCAAAAATATCAACTCCCATTCTTACTATTAAATGTTAACTCATATTTTTTTTTAATCATCATTTAAGTTTTTTACATATAGAAGTTTTTACAAGTCTTAGTCATCATAAACATTCATACCCTTTTCAGTTTGATATGTAAAAACTCTCTTATTTTTTAAAACAAATACCCCTACCAAAGGGGTTTCAGAGGGTTTCCCGATTCTTTTCCCCACAACTAAATTTCTTTAATCCTTTATGTAAAAAAGTTCATTTCTAAAGAAATTCTCAGACCAAAATTTTTTCAATTAAAAAAACTGAAGTAATTTAAAAACCCTTTCCCCTTTTTTTGTGAAATCCTTTACCAAAAAA
>NC_051418.1:21396443-21396640 GCF_015228065.2 Penaeus monodon | reverse complement strand
GTACATGATTTCAGTGTGAATGAAATCATTAGGGCTTTCTAAAAAAAATTAAATTTTTACCACCAGATTTCTAAAAAAAAAAATCCAAATTTTGCAGATGAGCACAATGCGGGAACCCCCCCACAAGGCTTGCATATATGACATTGATCTGGATTTGGGAAAGGGAAGAAGTTCTGGGCCTCTTCTAAAATTTCATG
>NC_051418.1:21396000-21396403 GCF_015228065.2 Penaeus monodon | reverse complement strand
GGCATTTGCTAAAAATTTACGGGGTAAAATTTTCCTTGATGTGTTTATTTTTTGTGCCTTTTTTTGTGTTTATTTTGATATGAAAAAAAACCCAAAAATGAAAGGGGTTTAATTCTGGGAAAGTTTATTGGGATGATATATAAATATAGGAATGGATCTTTAGGCAAAAGGGAATTTTATTTTTGATGTTGTATTTGCAAAGGTTATTTTTTGGGGGATTTAAATAAAAGGATTTGGGGATTAAGTAGGGTTTTTTAACAAACCAAAGTAGTGAGGATATTTTTTGGGTTTTTATGCACAACAGAAAATAAAAAAATGGAGAGGGTTTTTTAAATTTTTGCCTAATACTTTTAACTTTAAAAATAAACGGCCGGGAGGTTTAAATCTAAAAACCAGTATGCCC
>NC_051418.1:21394835-21395045 GCF_015228065.2 Penaeus monodon | reverse complement strand
TTTTCCCCCTAAAATTTTTAGCCCCCTTTGTTTCTTTTTTCTCCCCTTCCAAAATTCTTTTTCCTTTCCTTTTCCTTTTCTTTTCTTTTGGGGGTTTTTCCCTTCCAGGTTTTGGTTCTCCTTACTTCCTTTCCTTCTCTTTTTTTTTTCCATTTAAAATTTTTTCATTTTCTTCAATCTTTCTCAAAAACCTTTTCCCCTTTCCCTTCC
>NC_051418.1:21394441-21394714 GCF_015228065.2 Penaeus monodon | reverse complement strand
GTACTCTGAAAAAAAATTTTTTAAAAGGCCCAAGTTTTAAAAAAACCCATATGCCAATGGGGTTTTCAGAGGCTATTCCCGAATTTTTTAAACCCCACAAAATAAATTTCTTTTAATCCTTGATGTAAAATGTTCATTTCTAAAGAAGTATCTCAGACCAACAATTTTTTACAGATTAAAAAAAACTGAAGTACATTAGAAACCACTTTCCCATTTATTTGTGAAAGTCCTTTACACAAATAAATACACACACATTAGAGAACAAACACAAAT
>NC_051418.1:21393994-21394300 GCF_015228065.2 Penaeus monodon | reverse complement strand
GTATTATTATGATATTTTAGTATAAGTATGTATAATATGTATGTTATATTTTAAGTATGTATATTAAAGTAGGGAGTATATGTATGTTAAGAAAATTATATATATTTTATTTTATATATATAATATATTATATTAATTTTATATTTTATTTTAAAATATATTTTATAAAAATTTTTTTTAAAATTTTATATATATATATATAAAATATATTATAATATTTTATGTAATTTTAAATTTTAAGTATGTTATATATATGTATGGTAAGGGGTTTTTAAAAATAGTATTTTATTATGTGGGAAAATATGT
>NC_051418.1:21393212-21393902 GCF_015228065.2 Penaeus monodon | reverse complement strand
GGTGTGTATATTAGTTTTTTAATTTTATAAAATTTTAATAATATATATATAAAAATTAAAATATATATATATATAAAAATAAAATATATAATAAAATTAAAATAATAAAAAATTTTACATCACCATACTTTGAAAAATAAAATATATATATAAAGAATATTTTAATAAAATAAATATATAAAAATATATATATTTTAAAAATTAAAAAATAATTTTTATATAATAATTTTATTTATAATGATATATATATAATTTTATATATTTTAAATATATGTTATATAGAAAAATATATTAATTTTAAAATATAGAATATATATATATTTTAATAGATAAAATATTTTTAGATATATAAAATATTTTATATTTAGAATATTTTATATAGATATTAAAAAATTTTATATATATATATATTAATATAAAATTTGAAAAAATATATAATATATTAATATATATAAAATTAAAAATATATATATTATAAATATTTTTATAGATAAAATTATATATTATATTTTTAATTTTTTAAAAATAAACTAATTTTAATAAAATTTATATATTAAAATTTATAAAAAATATATATAGTATTTAGAATAAAATATATATTAAGGGTAGAAAAATATTATAAAATATATATAATATATAAAAATTTTATTTTATTTTTATATAATATAAAATATTTAAAAATTTTTTAAA
>NC_051418.1:21392614-21392765 GCF_015228065.2 Penaeus monodon | reverse complement strand
TTTATACTAATTTTTTTTTTTAATTGTTGTAAATTTATTTTGTAAAAGATTTCAAAAATAAATGGAAATTTTAATGTATTATTTTTTTTTAATCTTAAAAAGTTTTATATTTTTAGAAATAAAATTTTTAAAAAATAAAAATTTATTTTTA
>NC_051418.1:21390152-21390730 GCF_015228065.2 Penaeus monodon | reverse complement strand
CCTCCAGGCTGACCTCCCAGTGCCCCTCACGTCCATCTTGCCGGACACAAACGGAGCTACTAGCCGTGTTAATCAGCGCTTGGGGATGAGTAGGAGGTGGCGGTGGTGGTGTGTGAGAAACCTTCATAGACGACTTCGGGGAATCGTTCGCGCTCTCATCCCACTTTTCTGCATCTGAAAACAGGAAAGCCTACTGCTATCATAAAAGAGAGGCAACACTGACTACAGCATCAATCGCCACAAAGACCAGGAAAATTTCTTTCAATCTTAATAAAAATATCTACACTGTTTATGAATTTTAAAAAATCTAGCACCATCAGAAAGTAATAAACAGTCGGATAGTGACTGAATCAGTAACTAACTAGGCAAGGCAGAAAACTAAAAACCCCCAAAAAAAAAAACGTTTGTTCATTAAAATATATAAAATGTATAGAAAAGATAACAGATCCTATACTGAATATAACAGACATAACACTCGTCTTTCTTTTTACTGTGTATGTCAAATGCAATTTAAAAAACGGTAATGCAACAAGCATAGGAAAAGGCTCCTTGTATCTTAGCTTCTTCACTCTCTCTCT
>NC_051418.1:21389709-21390026 GCF_015228065.2 Penaeus monodon | reverse complement strand
TTTATGGAGCCTTTATGTTGTAAAGACATTCCACAAAACAAAAACTACAGTAAACATACATGATCCCGGACAATGAGGTTAAACGACTTAAAAACAAAGAACAAATAAGAAAAAGAATACAAAGAAAATAATATGAATGCCTTATTTTGCGAAGGAGGAGGAGGAAAGGAGGGGAAGAAGAAAAAAAGAAAAATCTATATTTTACTATTTACATATTTTGTAGCCTATGTATGTTATAAGATGAAATTAAGTGCCGGCTAAAAACCAACACAATAAATCATTAATAAATTATTCTATATTAACTGATGTCTCCAATA
>NC_051418.1:21388719-21389329 GCF_015228065.2 Penaeus monodon | reverse complement strand
AAGCTTTCTTCAATATATCTAATGTAATATAAATTATAATGAATTACTTATAAATAAACATAAATGTTGCTTCAAAAAAAACAAAACAACTCTTGGCTTTATTGTATATTTACTTGTGTGGACACGCAAATTCTGAGGTATTGTCTTCAACTTCATTACCCAAGTCGGACCACGTAGTTTGATGTTGCTTTTTCATTCACTGATGGTTGATTCGTGGGATGTTACCAATGTGCAACTGAATATATATAAAAACATTTAATACAATGCCACAAGTTAAGAGTAAAAACTAATAGTTAAGTTGATTCTACAAAATACTGCTGCCTACAATTGCAAACAAATTGATCACCAATGGCCTGATTTAGATGGATACTGTCCAGAAAGTTTACCTTGTAGGCACCCAACATGTGTTATGGCATTTACCCCAATAGCCAGGAAAATCATGAAATGTATCAAAGTAGTAGTGAGCATAAAAAAATAGAGCGGGACCTTCTTACATGAAAAAGCAAACATCAAGATCATATAGTTGATGTGGCATGTCACTGTGCAATAGCTACAAGCTTCCTACATTGGGCACTCAAGCACAGGACAAACAAATCTCCACAAATATATT
>NC_051418.1:21388114-21388374 GCF_015228065.2 Penaeus monodon | reverse complement strand
TGGACATTGCATGAATTATAAGAATTTTGTTATATGGATTAGTGCTCATAAACTGAAAATGAAAAAACATTCATGTAGACTACAAAAATATTAAAAAGGTTAAAGAAAGGACCCATTTTTCACAACATAAACGACCACCAAAGTATCAGATTTAAAAGTATCTCTGGTATCATATTGTCAATTGAGAAAGAAACCAGTTCATGTTTATCCGCTACAATATACATGGTGGAGATTTGTTGACCTTTTCCAAAGCAACACTC
>NC_051418.1:21387012-21387803 GCF_015228065.2 Penaeus monodon | reverse complement strand
GTGACAGGAGTTGGGGATATCCGTGCCTATAAAATATTTACTGCTAAACAACAGTGATACTTGACCATTCACAGCTGGTTTAACAGTTATAAATGTTTGTAAAATTACTACACATGGTTATTGAAAACAACCCACACAAAGGTAAGGGAGAAAAACCTAATGCCACTGTCAAAAATAGGTGGGCGGGGGGGGATCCATCATGAGTATATACCATAATCTGCACTAGCAAAGATATGTAAGAGTGAAGATAATAGGTGCAACAACTGCGTGCACAGACAAAGTCTGCAGCAATTGTACAGGGTTCCCACAACATTAGGAAGGTTTATGTTTCCTATGATAATGTCTAGGATTCCCAAGAGTGCCTCAGGTTACGGAGTAATTGGGACTAGTCCTAAAGGGCGTGCGCTCACTAGTACACAATTTCATAATCAGACTCGACTGTACAAATCAAATTCACCCTTATGAGGCACAGTGTCAAGCGATTTCAGCAGCCACCACACTTCATTCTGACAAAGGACCCCCACACCTAGAACCAAGTATCTCCTGGAAAACACAGCTGCGGACTTGTTCTCTTATTTAATGGTTAATAAAACCGAGGAAGTCCTATATGCCTCCTGTCGGAATATATTTGGTGGAGATCGTGTTAGCTGCATTAGGCAAGGGCTCAATGACAGTATCAATAAATCCATAATAAATCAAATAGGGGTATTTTTAAATAGAAAAATAAAGTTCCCCTGTCTTGGGAATAAATGAAGGTAGAAAGGTTTAGCGTTGCATGCACGTCACTCGGT
>NC_051418.1:21386842-21386946 GCF_015228065.2 Penaeus monodon | reverse complement strand
CACACGACCCACCCCCCCACACCCAACCAAAAACCACCTCCCAGCCTTCAAAAAATAAAAAAAATAAATAAAACCCCAAAACAAAACCCCTTCCCCCGCACTTA
>NC_051418.1:21386642-21386786 GCF_015228065.2 Penaeus monodon | reverse complement strand
TGAGAGGCCGGCGGCACAGTCACAAACCGCACAAACAACGAGGGAAAACGAGGAAAAGGAGTCTCGCATCAGGACCCTCGCTTCATCTGTTTACAAAGATGGGCGGACGACAGGGTTTGAATCGGGGGGGGGGGCGGAGGGGGC
>NC_051418.1:21386009-21386409 GCF_015228065.2 Penaeus monodon | reverse complement strand
GGATTTATTATGGGGTACAGGGGATATTTACGGGGATGCGGATTGGGTGCGAATAGGGAATTAATGGATTTACAGGGATACATTGAGGTTATGGGGACTTACGGGAAGAAAATGGGAGCGAATGGGGATTTATGGGGAGCATTTGGGGGTTACGAGGATTTACGGCATAGGAAATGTGTGCAATGGGAGTTACGGGGGATAAGATTGGGGGGTATTGGGATTTACGGGAAGAAAAGGTGCGAAGGGGATTTACAGGATGAGATGGAGGGATTATGGGATTTTACCTGGGGAATTTGGGAGTTATAAGGATTACGAGAACAAGATGGGTGCGAATGGGATTTACTGGAGAGATTGGGATTTACTGGAGAGTTTCGGAAGGACTTGTTTGACGAAATGGGAT
>NC_051418.1:21381553-21381642 GCF_015228065.2 Penaeus monodon | reverse complement strand
TGTGCCCCACCATCTCAGCAACAAACATTACCAGCTGCCCGTTTTTAAAACTATGTTTTTTCCGTTTATTGATTCAGTTATGATAAGAG
>NC_051418.1:21381023-21381471 GCF_015228065.2 Penaeus monodon | reverse complement strand
TTTTCTGATCTCATTTCAATACTTTCTTATCAACTCTTTTCCTCTTCATCACACGCTCTTCTGACCACATATCATCGTCTTCTGCAAAAACTGGTCCTTCTCTTTCTACAGGGCATCTTCTTCCTGCTGTTCACCATTGTCGCGTACTAATTCCCATGTGCATCCTGATAAAATAACTTGAATTTCCATACATGCGTCGTTCAATACATTTTTTTTGTGCAGCTGCTCGTTTTCTCTTCCTTCTTTTTTTTTTCTACATTGTTGGTACTATCACCAGTTTCTTCTTCATGACTGAGATCCAAACTTCTTAGTCAATTTCCTCAATTTCTATGTATGTCAGCCACTTGTTCACCCGAATTTGCCCTGGCTTGATCTAGACAATCTTTGCTCAGTGACAGGAAATACTACTATTTCATCCAAATTTCTTCATTCGCTGGTCGATACTTCC
>NC_051418.1:21379473-21380110 GCF_015228065.2 Penaeus monodon | reverse complement strand
GATGCTACAATCTTTCAGTTTTGTCATGTCCAGTATCATCATATTACTGTCAGTGTAAGTATTATAATTCATATAAAATCAGGAATCATGATATGTTATTACTATTAGAATAGTTTCATTATGCATGGCTTACTTTGGTAAATTCATCAACATATCATCTTTATTAACATTACTGTTTTTCACTGTGATTGTTTTCATATCAACGGAAAGTATATAAAGTATTCCAATTGGATATGAAATATCCGTCAATTCGTTCGTTAAACACTTTCATATTTTTTTCTTATTATTTCATTGCACAGGTCGGTTGTATTACCATTTGATTCCATTACGGACGCATAAGGGTTATTGTGTTATGGGAGACCAGTAAAAAATAAGTCATCCCAATTACATTCTTTATTCAAGCCTTGTTCTATAAATAGTAGGTTGGCATTTGCAAATAAAATCCCCTTGCTATTGGTTGCAACGTAGTATAAATTATATTTATCGTCGACAAAAAAAGCAAAAAAGCCAAAAATATATATCAATCCATCCTTTGTAGTCTCTTATCGATATCGACCTCTTACTCTTAATTTTCCTTTTCCCTTTTATAATGCCAGTTTAATTTAAAGCCCCATTGGTAATATACCTTCATGCAGCT
>NC_051418.1:21378761-21379323 GCF_015228065.2 Penaeus monodon | reverse complement strand
ATAAAAATGTCTTCACTTCGTATCAAAAACACATTCATCGTAATCAAGCCTCGTTCGCCCAACATCGAGGCCCTAGTGGCAGCTGTCGCAGGCGTACGAGTTGAGATAAACCGTCTGAAGGACGTGCCGCAGACAGCCGGCCGGCAGAGCTTAAACTGGATCCCAGTTCGCAGTCAAGCCTGGGTTGTAGCAGGTCGCTCGCGAGGACATCGGATAAGGCTCGTCGGGTTCAGGTAGCTAACGCTGGTTGCAGGAGTGTGCACCAGCCGCCCGGGCTTGTTCACCGACGCAGTTGCCTGTTTGGGGAGGAGCCAAGCACATCAAAGGCGGGGGTTGCACAAGTCTGTGTGTCCGGAGGAACCCTTTACACATAGCGGGATACTTCCCCCGCTATGAGGAGAACGAGAAGAAAATACCCGCACGCGCGGTTATCGGCACCGCGCGATAACCGCTGTGAGGTTAACATAAGAAAAGGTGATGCCAAAAGAAACAACTGCCAATATGATTACCCAGGAAGCGCATAATTTGATCATCTAATGAGTTCGAATAATGTTCGGTCGAT
>NC_051418.1:21377578-21378227 GCF_015228065.2 Penaeus monodon | reverse complement strand
ACAGGTGCTACTAAAAGCAGCCATAGTGAACTTAACTGTCGAGCTGTCATGGTCCCTGTCGTAGGTGGAGAAGAACTTGCCGTGAGCACTGGCTCATGCAATTCGAAGTGGTGCGCTCTCGGGGTTGAGTAGCTGCTTAACGTCATCTTGTATCTGTAGTGCAACGGTAGCCAATTGGTATCAGGTGAAATATCTCTTATGATAGCACAATATGAGGGTCAAAAATATATGTAGAATCATTAAGTAAATATGGTATTTGGTGTTTAAGCTGTAGGAAAGGTTTGTAGAGGTATTGCTAGTACTAAAACATTCGTCTGTTGCTAGCATTTGAAGAATTGCAGTGAAAATAATACCTTATTAAACAAAAAAATATTCTAAGAACATAAAACTAGATTTATCAAATAGTCTTGTACGTGTGGTCTTCGACTCACTTCCAGATTTCGTCGTCGACAAGGACTCTTTTCCACACTCCGCTCTTGAAGTCGCCTGTGGCCAGGCTGGAGGTCCATGAGGAGGTGACTCCCGGCTGGCGGTCATGGTGTGCAGCAAGCTCGTTGCCTAGGGATGGGTGTGTTGCGCTAATTAATAGCGCTGTTTATGGGCCATACAACTTTGTTGTTTTACTTGTCACAGAAAACATTTTAAAAAA
>NC_051418.1:21376957-21377379 GCF_015228065.2 Penaeus monodon | reverse complement strand
TCATATGCATATTTGCATATAAAGCATAGAATTTCCGAAGAGACTCCGTGGACAGGTTCGCCTGCTATCCGGGAAACTAAAAACTCACCAAGCCAGTACTCGGAGCTGGGGTTCCCAAGCCGTCTTTGTACTCGTCCAGGATCGGTGAACCTTTCCCGGATGAGGTTCTTCTCTAGCCTTGAAGAACACCGTCCATCCCGCCTCCTTCTGTGTCATGTCGCACCACACCTGGATGCGGCTTCGTGGCATCAGGACACCTGCGGGGAGGAGGCTCTCAGGACGCCGATCAATGAGGTTGTAGTTGCGTTACGGAAAACGAATGGGCCGCTCTTGTTGCAAAGGAAGGCATACTGAGTGAATGGCAGAGAGTGCCTATGCTACTCGTATATTTGTGAACACAAACACACACGTGTGTCGGTGCG
>NC_051418.1:21374511-21374841 GCF_015228065.2 Penaeus monodon | reverse complement strand
TAATTCTGGTTGTAATCACGGAAGGGATAAGTTTTTTTAGATGTCATAAAACGCCGCCACGGTCGCGCCGTACACCAGGTGATCAGCGCCAGTCATCAGCAGGTCGGAGTAAAAAAAAAAAATCAATACAAACATCTATTACAGGTACTAAAAAAATAGAAATCGCAGTTCCTGATTGCATCTATTTTCTACAGAAACGCTTAAAGATCGTAAAGTTCTCACCGAAAACTCTTCAACCTTCGAAGAGGAATCCGTCCTCCGTGTCTCGGTTTCGAGTCTGTAATGCAATCGTGTTTGAAATCCGTTTATAAATGGAGGATTGTCGTTTGG
>NC_051418.1:21374358-21374480 GCF_015228065.2 Penaeus monodon | reverse complement strand
GATAGAAAGTGTGGGTTTTGTCAGTTTATAGCTAGGAGACGATATACTGTGTACACATAGCAACTCGTATACCATCTATCTATTATCGATATAAATACACACACAATAACGAACATATAAAC
>NC_051418.1:21373738-21373968 GCF_015228065.2 Penaeus monodon | reverse complement strand
TTTCTTTTTTTAAATTTAAAGTAGGTGGCATTGAAATAAAATCCCCTTGCTATGGTGCAACGAGTATAATTATCTTTATCTTCGACAAAAAAGCAAAAAAGCAAAATATATATCACTATCCATCCTTTGTAGTCTCTTTATCGATATTACCTCTTACTCTTAATTTCCATTTTTCCCTTTATAATGCCAGTTAATTTAAAGCCCCATTGGTCATATACCTTCATGCAGCT
>NC_051418.1:21373278-21373598 GCF_015228065.2 Penaeus monodon | reverse complement strand
ATAAAATGTCTTCACTTCGTATCCAAACACATCATCGTCATCATAGCCTCGTTCGCCCAACATCGAGGCCCTAGTGGCAGCTGTCGCAGGCGTACGAGTTGAGATAAACCGTCTTGAAGGACGTGCCGCAGACAGCCGGCCGGAGCTTAAACTGGATCCAGTTCGCCGTCACGCCCTGGCCGTTGTAGCAGGTGCTCGCGAGGCCACTCGGATAAGGGCTCGTCGGGTACAGGTAGCTACCGCTGGTGCAGGAGTAGTGCCACCAGCCGCCCTGCTTGTTCACCGCGCAGTTGCCTGTTTGGGGAGGAGCCAAGCACATC
>NC_051418.1:21371862-21372476 GCF_015228065.2 Penaeus monodon | reverse complement strand
ACTTACTGCTCGAGCTGTCATGGTCCCTGTCGTAGGTGGAGAAGAACTTGCCGTGCGACTGGCTCATGCAATTCGAAGTGGTGCTGCTCTCGGGTGAGTAGCTGCTTAACGTCATCTTGTATCTGAGTGCAACGGTAGCCAATGGTATCAGGTGAAATTATCTATTATGATAGTACAATATGAGGGTCAAAAATATATGTAGAATCATTAAGTAAATATGGTATTTGGTGTTTAAGACTGTAGGAAAGGTTTTAGTAAGGTATTTGCTAGTTACTAAAACATTCGTCTGTTGCTAGCATTTTAAGAATGCAGTGAAAATAATCCCTTATTCAAAAAATATTCTAAGAACATAAAACTAGATTTATCAAATAGTCTTGTACGTGTGGTCTTTCGACTCACTTCCCGATTTCGTCGTCGACAAGGACTCTTTTCCACACTCCGCTCTTGAAGTCGCCTGTGGCCAGCTGGAGGTCCATGCGGAGGGTGTACTCCCGGCTGGAGGTCATGGTGTGCAGCAGCTCGTTGCCTGAGGAGTGGGTGTTGCGCTATATTAATAGCGATGTTTAGGTCCATACAACTTTGTTGTTTACTGTCACAGAAAACATTTTCAAAAA
>NC_051418.1:21371244-21371620 GCF_015228065.2 Penaeus monodon | reverse complement strand
ACATGGTTCGTCCTGCTCATCCTGGGAAACTAAAACTCACCAAGCCAGTACTCGGAGCTGGGGTTCCCGAAGCCGTCTTTGTACTCGCTCCAGGATCGGTTGAACCTCTCCTGGATGAGGTTCTTCTCTCGCTTGAAGAACACCGTCCATCCGCCTCCGTCTGTGTCCATGTCGCACCACACCTGGATGGGCTTCGTGCACAGACACCTGCGGGGAGGGAGGCTCTCAGGCGCCTATCAATGAGGTTTGTAGTTTGCGTTACGGAAACGAATGGGCCGTTTCTTGTTGCAAAGGAAGGTCATACTGAGTGCATGGCAGAGAGTGCCTATGATACTCGTATATTTGGTGAACACAAACACACACGTGTGTCGGTGCG
>NC_051418.1:21362890-21363750 GCF_015228065.2 Penaeus monodon | reverse complement strand
ATTATCTCACAGGAGGCGCATTAATCATATTAATCTTACAACCTAATCCTATTGCTAGGAAGAAAGTCCACAATATAACTGCATCGACCGATCTGTTTGTGTGTTTTGTGCGTGCGTAGATATACAGCACGAAAACACATACAAAAACACGCCTGTGATCAAATTACCTCTACAACAGGATAAGTACATTAGCTTGAGCCACGCAAGAGAGAAATATGTGATGCGATTATACGATGAAAAAATAGGAAAATTCTAGACGTTGCCGTCGCCATACCTGAAACCGGTTGTTGCTTTTTACATGGCAATGCAACAGGTCTTATTGCCGGGAATTATGATGAAAGTTGTAAAATAATGAACCCGGGATTTTTCGCTTTACCAGAAAGTTTAGGGTATTTTGAAAAAGATTTTAGCTTATTTACGGCATTTGAAGTGTCTCCTTGGTTCTTTAATTACGCAAAACTTATCTAAGAGGGACGTTTAAACACAATAACATAATTTTGCCTTCCTAAAGTGCACTTAGAAATCAAAACACCAGTTCGCCAGGACCAAGATCTTGGCCAGGACACTCACCTCACGCAAATCGCGCATCGCAGAGTCCATTATCATTTTTACTTTTTCCTTTTTACTAATATCACCCTTTTCCTTATATTCACTGCATTATGTTATGTGGTGCATTGTGTAATGAACATTTACTATCTAGTTTAGTCCTAATTTTCTTCCTTTCTCTCAAAACTAGTTGAATAACACACCCTTTTGTTACCACTCAAGGGAAGGCATGTTGACTGTGCATTCTGGAAGAGGACATGAACTCGTAGCCACCCAGGCAGAGAATATCATTGTTTACAGATCGCACACACAGA
>NC_051418.1:21362692-21362786 GCF_015228065.2 Penaeus monodon | reverse complement strand
AATCTGTAATTCTAAGAGGTGGCATAGGTCAGTGCTAGAGGTTTGCAATTGCTAGGTCCCGAATTCGTGCTCGGTCGCACCTCTCAGTTGATTC
>NC_051418.1:21359955-21360618 GCF_015228065.2 Penaeus monodon | reverse complement strand
TTACAAAGATTCCAGTGAACAAGTTGTGAGCCTTGTCATGCCTCTTTCAACATCCACATCGTGCGAGGTTACTGCACTCGCTCAGAACGTAAAGGTGTTTCGAAAGCGTTGTCCCTGCTTGCTTTTCTTTGATACCCTTCCTCCATCGTGTTGGTAGTGTCTGGTTCTGTAGAGCAGTTATAAAATCCTGCGATTCCCCCTTTCATGTATCATGTCAATTGTAGGTCTTCGGTTTGTGTTTTAGTTGGCTATGGATCTCTTTCTACAGCTCTTTCTGTTTTCATTTTCTTTTCTTTTTCCTTCTTTTTTTATCTGTGTTTTGTTTCTTAGTATCCGCTTTTGTGAATCCTTCTTGGTAGTTTGTTGTATGCCTCCTCTTAACATTAGATGTAATCTAACAATCCGTGTTCCTCTGAACTGATTGTTTCTTCCACAGATTTCAGTCTTCTTCCACGTTCATTACTTGCTAACTACAGCCTAGTCATAATTGCTTTTGGATGTAATGCTCTTGCCATTGTTATTTTTTTCCGATTTTCCTGTCTATCGTTGTAGTTCCTCTTGGTTCCAGTCAAAAATTCCTCCAGTGTATATATATAACATATATAACAAGTTGATTTCATCGGTAACACAGAAAGTGGGATGAGGCAAATAATGAACAGTAGT
>NC_051418.1:21357242-21357963 GCF_015228065.2 Penaeus monodon | reverse complement strand
TTGGATTTAGGATTAACTTGACATTAATTCATGCCTGACATGGTCGCCTTCCCTGCTCCCCGTCTATCTTAACTCTACCTCCCCGTCCACAAACATGAATTCGCTTTTAATAAACAGACGAGGTTACCATTCCCCGACATCAGTTCCCTTTATCTGCTGGTGGCATCTCCCATTAAAAGAGCCGACAACGCACCTATATAAGAAAGAGAGAAAGAGGGGGGAGGGGGGGAGAATGAAAGAGACAGATATGCAGATAGAAATGCAAAGAGGCTATAGTACATGAAAGCCATGCTTCCATCCACGTGTTAGGGCCTCGCTTTTCAATGCTACTCCAGAGAGCATGTTGACCCCTCAGTACAAAAAGGTGACCTTCGAGAGTGCGATTCCTGCTCTTCCTCTGTGTTTTTAACAAGACAATGCCTTGTCCTGCTTACCCATCAAAGCACTGCGTTCCCGCACGCAAGGCATTATATCCAGTCTGTTAAGCATGAAATACTGACCATATTTGTAATCTCTCCTCTCTTCGGCAGATTCGGAGAAAAGGGAGACTGCATAGGACCAGGGCTCCCACACTCATTATCTGGCAAAGGTCATTCTGATCTGCCATGGTCAAGGAACCCGTTTGACCTCACCATCTGGTTACTCGTGCCAACCTTAGTGGCGCCATTTCCTGTTATTATTCATTGCATGCACCTTGATATTCATTTAATGAATTTAAGGA
>NC_051418.1:21356006-21356701 GCF_015228065.2 Penaeus monodon | reverse complement strand
TTAGCAGATTTATACGTATATAAACAGATAAAGAGGAAGAGAGACAGACCTAGAATATGCAAAATCACCTTTACACAATGCAAAAAACGCTCCCAGCAGCGGCATTCAACCACGGAAATAAAATACCAAACTGCAATACCAAGAGACATCAATTTATTACAGGATACGATGCCATCAGCTGAGCCATCCTGTAAAGCACTTGCACAGTTGCTCGAACCCAAACATAGTAAGACTGTACATGCATAAGGCATAAAATCATTAGGTAAATAAGTAAACCTTTTAATAAATACAGTGGAGAAAAATTGTAGAAGTGAGTGAAGACAAAACGTAGAGAGCGATTAACAGTTAGTTATTTGGAATATGTTTCATATTCTTAGAATCTTAGTGACATTTTGATGGGTATTTAAAATGCATATCATACGAATTACGTTTAATGATATAGTTAGAATAGTTGGACTGATTTTAACAATGGGTTGTGTTTATTAATATTTTCAATATAATAATCCATGATCGCTTCTAAATATAAGTCACGTGGCTCATGTTTCGTCACATTCTTAGAATCCTTTTCTACAGTTGTGAACACCAACTACCATGTTCACTTAATGATTTGATATATACTTTTTATCCTTGTATTCCACTACTAGTCTTATTCAACATGAACAATTTCAACTGACAGGTTCTTCTATTCTTCTCCC
>NC_051418.1:21355626-21355953 GCF_015228065.2 Penaeus monodon | reverse complement strand
CCTTACACCAAAGGCATTATTCTCCTCACACCAAAGGCTTATTCCCGCAAGCATTGACGTCTCTCGCTAACGTGCTTGCCCCCCCCCCCCCCCAAAACAGGCAACTGCGCGGCGAACAAGCAGGGCGGCTGGTGGCACTACTCCTGCACCAGCGGTAGCTACCTGTACCCGACGAGTCCTTATCCGAATGGCCTCGCGAGCACCTGCTACAACGGCCAGGGCGTGACGGCGAACTGGATCCAGTTTAAGCTCCGGCCGGCTGTCTGCGGCACGTCCTTCAAGACGGTTTATCTCAACTCGTACGCCTGCGACAGCTGCCACTAAGGG
>NC_051418.1:21355368-21355439 GCF_015228065.2 Penaeus monodon | reverse complement strand
GGTGGTGTGTAAGAGCTTTTTGGGTGTCTCCGTGTTTGTAAAGGGGTGAATTGGTAGTTATGTAAAAAGGA
>NC_051418.1:21354562-21354788 GCF_015228065.2 Penaeus monodon | reverse complement strand
GTAACAGTATTGGAATAAAACAAATTTATCTATGTTCTAAAATAATGGGTAATTGAATGCTAAAAAATAGACAGATTAGTTATGAAAATAGTATTGCTATGAAGAATGAACAGATTTTATTCATATCTTGATATATGTTTAACATTTATATATAAAAATAGATACATAATATAGGCAACATAATATGCTTATATTTGTGACGATATATATACAAAATATCTGCCTT
>NC_051418.1:21353995-21354392 GCF_015228065.2 Penaeus monodon | reverse complement strand
ATCTTTCAAAGTTCTTTGCCAATATGTCTGCCATCTTTTATGATAAACAAAGTACATAATTCTTTCTAAATTACTGTCCTTCGGCATGACTTTGAAACTTAATAAGCTCATTCTAAAATTGCATCTTCATCTATTACATCTATTGCCGTCATCAGCCCAAAGAAATCCAATTTGATTTACTTTATGTTATCTGAGTAGCATGACGTAACGGTATTAATAAGACTCGTGGGGTGACTTGAATTTATTCCTCTACTAACAGTGATTAGCTTTATTTAATCACATAAAAATAAATATTTCAATGGATTCATTAGTTTTAATGAATGAATTAAAAACTTCTGTTTGTGCAGGACGACAGTCAGGATCCGTTTCAGTTACTCAGTTACAACAATCTACTGCT
>NC_051418.1:21353715-21353889 GCF_015228065.2 Penaeus monodon | reverse complement strand
CGAGATAGAATCCGCTTGAAGAAGAATGGTTATGATAAACCCTGCTTACTCCCTTGACTTGCTCATCCCATTTTATGATTAGATTTAATATCTATAGATATTCCAAATAATTATTAAAATTTGTTCTATTAGTTCTAACACTAACATTTTCTGTATCAATAAGCCTTCAAAGGA
>NC_051418.1:21351321-21352804 GCF_015228065.2 Penaeus monodon | reverse complement strand
CTTATTTGTATAAGATATTTGGTGAGTTAATGAAGTTAATGAAGCAAATAATAACTATGATTATTAGATATACTTAAATTTTAATCTTTGTACTCTATTGGAAATTCATAATAGATTAGGCTTATATAACATTCTCACTCACTTTGCTATATACACTCTTGTTATCCATATATCATTTTTTACATGTTTTATCTTTTTTTGTTATCTTTATGGCGGTCCACTCCCAAAATGTCTAATTATGGACCGCGGACACGCGATTGGCTGGTCCTCGGAGGAATGATGAGGTCATTAGGATTAGCAGCAGGATCTTCGCGTATGATCAGTGGCAAAGCTACACATATAGATTAAATATTCTGTGTCTTTCATGTGTCATCGCTTAGCTTGCTTGGTCATTAAAAAGGTTTTGAACACCTTTTAACTCTTCCATCTTTTGACTCTTCCGTTTCCTGTTTTACTGGTATATGATTATGTAAATCACATACCGGCAGGTTCGCCATATTTTTCCATGCGATTAAAAATCGTTCATGTCGCTCGTAAAATGCGAGCAGACAATCTGATCAGTGCAGTTAAAGGGGGTTAGGAAAGGAAAAGGAATAAGGCGAAATATTGTCACTCATGTTGTTCACAGCAGCAGTAGTTGAGTTTTGAGGAGAATAAATTTGTCAGGTGTGGGGAATTAACACCGATGGGAAAAACTTAGCGACTTCAAGCTTGCGGATGACATGGTTCTTTTCTCAGAAGATGAAACAGAACTTGAAACAAAAAACTGACTTCCTATATATGAAGACCAAGGTAAGATAAAAAAAAGGGTACGTGCCATGAAAAAGGACGCCGACATCTCACTAGAGCAGAAACACGATCAGCCAACGAAGGAACTGAAATAGAGGAACACACTCACCCGAACGACTGATGGCTCTCGGGAAAGAAAGCGATGGATAAGCTGGTTGGTGGAAATTCGGACAATATAACACGCCCTTGAGAGAGAAAACTGCAATGATGTTCCACAAAAAGAAAAATCATGGATGAAGCCATTCTGCTAGCAATGGCATAATGCAGACGCTAATTAATATACAAGAGACAGTAGTTGTACATACAGAAATGGAAAAGTTATTGTGAATATCACAAAAAAAGAGACAAAAATGAGGTACGAGGTAGCGCAAGAACACATGAAAGTGATCACGGCTAAAGCGGGGAATGGCAGGACAGCATGACCTCTACAGGCGAACGAGAAAGGCGAAGAAAAAAAAAGAAATTTCAGAAACTGTTGTAAGAAACTTTTGGTGGAATTACCTGCTGGATGGATCATGGGCGGCGGTTTTTACGTTCAGGTGAATTGTAGATGCGGAAAAAGACACTATATTGGTATTGTTCTCAGTAAAACGCAAAACAGCAACGTGAGAACGAAAAGCAGAAAGGCAAATGGCATCACAACTAATGAGAAAAGAAATGAACGAGCGGGTTATGAGTGAAGGTTCTTACCTAA
>NC_051418.1:21350448-21350792 GCF_015228065.2 Penaeus monodon | reverse complement strand
AACCGTCTGATTTATGAAGCTGCCTCTCATGCTGGGTAACTTCCAACAAAAAAAAACTTGTGCCGCCTCCTAATTTGGGAAGTGATAACCTTATCTCTTTATCGTATGTTTACTGTAACCGTTCTGCCCGGGGTCCTTGACTGCACACGGTCCTGGATGCATGTGGATGACAATTTATCATTCGGGTTGTCTAGGGAAATGACAACCCAGGCGAAGTAGCAAGATCTAATCGCAGAGGAATGCATATACATGTGAGGCCAAGCATGCATAGGCCAACGCGAGTCTAGGTGCTGTGCGGAAACCTGTTTAGGAGTTTTGTCGTTACGGTCTTGTCGGATGGGACA
>NC_051418.1:21349432-21349592 GCF_015228065.2 Penaeus monodon | reverse complement strand
AGACTACGTAACCGCAGCCAATGGAGCTTTTCCGATGCTGTGTATAAAAGGAGCGCGTCATGCCTTCCTCGCGGCAGTCCGAAAGGCGGATTCGACGAGTGTCCACAAGAATTTTCTCCTTCGCGTGTTGGTAAGGTGCTGTTGCTAGGAAACCGTTCTC
>NC_051418.1:21348899-21349211 GCF_015228065.2 Penaeus monodon | reverse complement strand
GGGGGGGAGGGGGATATGTAAATTTCTATGTCCTTTTTTACTTGTATTCAGGCTATTGAGTCATCGTCCATCCATATATATTTTCAATGTTTAATTTTTTTCGATTTCTGTTTTTCTCCATAGATGCTTATCCTGAAAATGTAGTCTTGCCTTCTTGATGCACCGTTTTTTCTGATCATCGTCTAATCATTGCCATCTTTTCACTTCCCTTTTTTTCGAATAAATTTTCATCCAAAAAATCTTATTCCTCAATCTTTCATTCCTTTGCATTTTTGTCTCTTTAAAATGTTACTGTTTTCATGATTCTTATCG
>NC_051418.1:21348697-21348813 GCF_015228065.2 Penaeus monodon | reverse complement strand
CTTCCCAATTTTCGTATTTGTCCTTCATTCTATCGCGCAGATAATTCAAGTGTTGCTCATATTCTAAGTCGCATTAAAATCACTGAGGATACCCTGTGACTTTTCCCTAAGCATGG
>NC_051418.1:21348479-21348652 GCF_015228065.2 Penaeus monodon | reverse complement strand
CTGAAAGAAAATCTGATCAGAGTGTATATATATTTTTACTGCCATTTTAACAAGGCGCAAAAATGTATAACACTGAAACAAATTAAGTTCATAACTATTCAATATAAACTTTCAACACTTTACATTATCTATTTCTGTATATTTACTCAAATTATCATGCTGCAGTAAGCGTA
>NC_051418.1:21347116-21347531 GCF_015228065.2 Penaeus monodon | reverse complement strand
CTGTTCTGTTTATCTCTTTTGTTTTCTATATTTCACTCTGCACAGCGCTTTTCATTCTCTACAATGTAGGATTTTCATTGATAATTTTTGCAGCAAAGAAAAAAAAGAGAGAAATAATTTTCATTTAGATATAAGAAG
Organism: Penaeus monodon; assembly: GCF_015228065.2. NCBI lineage: Eukaryota > Metazoa > Arthropoda > Malacostraca > Decapoda > Penaeidae > Penaeus > Penaeus monodon. Next base: position 21,347,393 of record NC_051418.1, on the reverse strand, counting down.
ATTAAGAATACGGAAGTGGAGAAGGAGAAAAAATGGAGAAAAAAATTGTACTCTCATTATTTATGCATTAATAATTCTAGAAATATTATGCAACAGTTCATATTTTTTTCAGTACTACATTACCCCCACCCCCTAAAAGGCACATAACATTTTTTTTTAAGATATTAAAGGCAGTATAGCAAATTGTTAAAACGGCTTTCATTATTTTCATTATTTTCTATATTCTTTTATTTTCTGTTGTATCAAGATCAATTAGATCTCACTAGACCAAGAAGTT
>NC_051418.1:21346353-21346895 GCF_015228065.2 Penaeus monodon | reverse complement strand
TGACCAGCAGCTTCTCCCGAGGATGACTCTCGCACGGGCGCTGATGGTGTGGCTCTGCGTGTGGGCGGCGCAGAAGGCCTCGGGGCTGGAGAGCAATCTGGAGGCGTTCCCTGGCACTCTGTATTCCGTGAGTCCTCGTCACTTGTGTGTAGAGTAGCAGTATCCCATTCTCTTCCCATATGGTCTGTGTATAGAATAGCGTCTCCCACTCTCTTCCTACGTTGTCTCTGTATAGAACGGCGGTTCTTAGTCTTTTATAATGTGTGGGCCACGCATGAAACTCTAAATTCTTTATGACCCACTATATGTGATGCCGCTTAAATTATTGGTAATCTCAGTTTTAATCAAATATCTCAAGTAGGATGTTCAGATGCAGTCACGAATATACCTAGATGAATTGACGCAGTGAAAATGGGTGTTACATTCTTTGCAGTTAGTAAATCGTGGCCAAATTGTGAAACACTTGTATAAAGATTTTTCGTGAATGCATTTGAAAATGGCTTTGTATATGGTATGTTATTTATGTCTGAATGCATCCAGCA
>NC_051418.1:21344873-21345669 GCF_015228065.2 Penaeus monodon | reverse complement strand
GATCAAATCTACGAAACAGCATCAAAACTAGCAACGACCAAATTTGATATATTAACTGCTGAGTAAAATCATATTACACGTTTCCTACTTACCGAGAGTAACTTTGATGTGTTAATGCATAAAAATAGTTTGGATAAAGAACATAAAGGATATTTTTAATTAATACTATATAATGCAAGATCCACATGAAATGCCACATTGAACTACTGGTTACCCATTAATTCATCTTCTTTTCTGTGAATGAATGTTATTATATGACTACTTTACTCCACAAGAAACAGCAAGACTCATATCCCAGCCATCCCCGACGGCCTTTATACCCCCCTCGCCCTCGTTCCTCCGCCCACAGCTGCGCCCCCGGTCGTCTTCCCGGACCCAGGACATCATCGACACCCTCGACGACATCGCCGAAGGAGTGCCGTACGCCTTGCCCTTCACGTCGCGGGATTCGCAGAACGTCAGGCAGGACACCACCGACGACCCTTTCCAGGGCGATAAGCATGTCTCGCCGGAAGGGGACATGGCGCTAGAACCTCCTGAAGTAGGGGAGAGGGACGTGTCTGAGGACGAAGAAGCGGGAGGGGAAGATGAGGAGGAGAACAAGGAAGGGCAAGGTGACGGTCTTAACCTGACGACTGCGCAGGAGGAGGAGGTGGCCGAGCGAGAGGTCCTTCGAAGGAAGATCTGGGAACTGCAGGAAGCCAACCGCAATCTCCTGGGCCAGATCCTGCTCAAGGACAGGCGATATCCTAACGAGACGGGCATCCAGCAGCCGTGCGTATCTGGCTCTTAAAGT
>NC_051418.1:21343779-21344152 GCF_015228065.2 Penaeus monodon | reverse complement strand
TTTCTACCAAACAAAAGAAAAAAGAAATGAGAAATAAAGAACCAAACGACAATCCGAAATTTATAACGATTTCCCTCCATTTATAACGATTTCAAAACACGATTGCATTACAGACTCGAAACCAGAGACACGGAGGACGGATCCTCTTCAAAAGGATTGAAGAGTTTTCGGTGAGAACTTACGATCTTTAAGCGTTTCTGTAGGAAAATAGATGCATCAGGAACTGCGATTATATTTATTAGTACCTGTAATGATGTTGTAATTGAATTTTTTTTACTCAGACCTGCTGACTGCGCTGATCACCTGGTGTACGGCGCGACCGTGAGCGGCGTTTATGACATCTATCCCTTCACGTGAGTACAACCAAGGAATT
>NC_051418.1:21340465-21340821 GCF_015228065.2 Penaeus monodon | reverse complement strand
CTTAGGTACTCTCTGCCATGCACTCAGTATGACCTTCCTTTGCAACAAGAAACGGCCCATTCGTTTCCGTAACGCAAACTACAAACCTCAGTGATAGGCGCCTGAGAGCCTCCCTCCCCGCAGGTGTCTGTGCACGAAGCCCATCCAGGTGTGGTGCGACATGGACACAGACGGAGGCGGATGGACGGTGTTCTTCAAGCGAGAGAAGAACCTCATCCAGGAGCGGTTCAACCGTTCCTGGAGCGAGTACAAAGACGGCTTCGGGAACCCCAGCTCCGAGTACTGGCTTGGTGAGTTTTAGTTTCCCAGGATGAGCAGGGCGAACCATGTCCCAGTCTCTTCGGAAATCTATGCTT
>NC_051418.1:21339417-21340283 GCF_015228065.2 Penaeus monodon | reverse complement strand
AATAGATATATCGCGAGAAATACAAATATAAAGATATTTTTGAAAATGTTTTCTGTGACAGTAAACAACAAAGTTGTATAGGCCTAAACATCGCTATTAGTATAGCGCGACACCCACTCCTCAGGCAACGAGCTGCTGCACACCATGACCTCCAGCCGGGAGTACACCCTCCGCATGGACCTCCAGCTGGCCACAGGCGACTTCAAGAGCGGAGTGTGGAAGAGAGTCCTTGTCGACGACGAAATCGGGAAGTGAGTCGAAAGACCACACGTACAAGACGATTTGATAAATCTAGTTTTATGTTCTTAGAATATTTTTTGAATAAGGGATTATTTTCACTGCATTTGATGATATTCTGAGAATTATCTAACTATGATTTATGTGGGTCACTTTTATCGACATTCTTAAAATCCTAGCAACAGACGAATGTTTTAATTACAAATCGCATGGATAACGTTTAACAGTCTTAACATTATGTACATATTTCAACTATGGGTTATGTTTACTTATATTCACAGAATCCAAGTCTTATAACTAAAATATGATATTCTTAGGATCCAAGTAACTAGCAAATACCTTACTAAAACCTTTCCTACAGTCTTGAACACCAAATACCATATTTACTTAATGATTCTACATATATTTTTGACCCTCATATTGTACTATCATAATAGATAATTTCACCTGATACCATTGGCTACCGTTGCACTCAGATACAAGATGACGTTAAGCAGCTACTCACCCGAGAGCAGCACATTCGAATTGCATGAGCCAGTCGCACGGCAAGTTCTTCTCCACCTACGACAGGGACCATGACAGCTCGAGCAGTAAGTTCACTATGGCTGCTTTTAGTAGCACCTGTAGAG
>NC_051418.1:21339119-21339283 GCF_015228065.2 Penaeus monodon | reverse complement strand
ACATTGACCGACCGGAAGACATTAGTCGACTGATTAGATGATCAAATAATAAGCTTCCTGGTAATCATATTGCAGTTGTACTTTTGGCATCACCTTTCCCTATGTATCCATCACAGCGGTTATCGCGCGGTGCCGATAACCGCGCGATAACCGCTGTGATGGTT
>NC_051418.1:21338709-21339029 GCF_015228065.2 Penaeus monodon | reverse complement strand
GATGTGCTTGGCTCCTCCCCAAACAGGCAACTGCGCGGTGAACAAGCAGGGCGGCTGGTGGCACTACTCCTGCACCAGCGGTAGCTACCTGTACCCGACGAGCCCTTATCCGAGTGGCCTCGTGAGCACCTGCTACAACGGCCAGGGCGTGACGGCGAACTGGATCCAGTTTAAGCTCCGGCCGGCTGTCTGCGGCACGTCCTTCAAGACGGTTTATCTCAACTCGTACGCCTGCGACAGCTGCCACTAGGCCCTCGATGTTGGGCGAACGAGGCTATGATGACGATGATGTGTTTGGATACGAAGTGAAGACATTTTAT
>NC_051418.1:21338144-21338595 GCF_015228065.2 Penaeus monodon | reverse complement strand
AGCTGCATGAAGGTATATGACCAATGGGGCTTTAAATTAACTGGCATTATAAAGGGAAAAATGGAAATTAAGAGTAAGAGGTAATATCGATAAAGAGACTACAAAGGATGGATAGTGATATATATTTTGCTTTTTTGCTTTTTTGTCGAAGATAAAGATAATTATACTACGTTGCAACCAATAGCAAGGGGATTTTATTTGCAAATGCCAACCTACTATTATAAACAAGCTTAGAATAAAGAAGAATTGGGATGAATTATTTTTTACTGGTCTCCCATAAACAATAACCCCTATGCGTCCGCAATGGAATCAAATGGTATAAACAGATCTGTGCAATGAATTATAAGAAAAAGATATAGAAAGTGTTACGAACGAATTGACGGATATTTTCATATCCAATTGGAATACTTTTATAGACATTTCCGTTGATATGAAAACAATCACAGTGAAA
>NC_051418.1:21336609-21337053 GCF_015228065.2 Penaeus monodon | reverse complement strand
GGAAGTATCGACAGCGAATGAAGAAAATTTGGGATGAAATAGGAATATTTCCTGTCACTGAGCAAAGATTGACAGATCAAGCCAGGCAAATTCGGGTGAACAAGTGGCTGACAGACATAGGAATTGAGGAAATTGAAAGAAGATGTGGAGACAGTCATGAAGAAGAAACTGGTGATAGTACCAACAATGTAGAAGGAAGAGAAAACGAACAAGCTGCACAAAGAAATGTTATTGAACGACAGCATGTAATGGAAATTCAAGTTAATATTGATCAGGAATGCACATGGGAGAGTAGTATGCGACAAAATGGTGAACAGCAGGAAGAGGCCCTGGAAGAAAGAGAAGGGACCAGAGTGTTTGCAGAAGACGATGATAGTGTGGTCAGAAGAGCGTGTGATGAAGAGGAAAAAGAGTTGATAAGAAAAGTATTGAATGAGATCAGAA
>NC_051418.1:21336439-21336521 GCF_015228065.2 Penaeus monodon | reverse complement strand
CTTATCAGAACTGAATCAATAACGGAAACAAACATAGTTTTACGGGCAGCTGGTAATGTTGTTGCTGAGATGGTGGGGCACA
>NC_051418.1:21331411-21331811 GCF_015228065.2 Penaeus monodon | reverse complement strand
TAAATCCCCATTCGTCAAACAAGTCCTTCCCGAGACTCTCCATAACCCCCAATCTCTCCAGTAAATCCCCATTCGCACCCAGTCTGTTCTCGTAAATCCTTATAACTCCCAATTCCCCAGGTAAATCCCCATAATCCCCAGTCTCATCCTGTAAATCCCCATTCGCACCTATTTCTTCCCGTAAATCCCCATAACCCCCAATCTATCCCCGTAAATCCCCATTCGCACACATTTCCTTGCCGTAAATCCTCATAACCCCCAAATGCTCCCCATAAATCCCCATTCGCTCCCATTTTCTTCCCGTAAGTCCCCATAACCTCAATGTATCCCTGTAAATCCCGTAATTCCCATTTCGCACCCAATCTCTCCCCGTAAATCTCCCCTGTACCCCATAATAAAT
>NC_051418.1:21330961-21331198 GCF_015228065.2 Penaeus monodon | reverse complement strand
GATTCAAACCCTGTCGTCCGCCATCTTTGTAAACAAGATGAAGCGAGGGTCCTGATGCGAGACTCCCTTTTCCTCGTTTTCTCGTTGTTTGTGCAGGTTTGTGACTGTGACCCGGCCTCTCATGGGGGGGAATGGGTGCCTGGGGGATTCGTGATGGGGTGTGGGTGGGTTGGAGAGGGTGTAAGTGCGGGGGAAGGGGTTTGTTTTGGGGTTTATTTATTTTTTTAATTTTTTGAA
>NC_051418.1:21330779-21330847 GCF_015228065.2 Penaeus monodon | reverse complement strand
ACCGGGAGTGACGTGCATGCAAACCTAACCTTTCCTACCTTCTATTTATTCCCAAGACAGGGGGAAGC
>NC_051418.1:21330478-21330735 GCF_015228065.2 Penaeus monodon | reverse complement strand
AAATGTCATTGGCCTTGCTATGGCAAAAGCTAACAGATCTCCACCAAATATATTCCGACAGGAGGCATATAGACTTCCTCGGTTATTAACCATTAAATAAGAGCCAAGTCCAAGCTGTGTTGTTTCAGGAGATACTTGGTGGAGGTGTGGGGGTCCTTGTGGCAGAATGAAGTGTGGCGGCTGCTGTAATCGCTTGACACTGTGCCTCATAAGGGTGAATTTGATTTGGTACAGTCGAGTCTGATTATGAAATTGTG
>NC_051418.1:21330061-21330434 GCF_015228065.2 Penaeus monodon | reverse complement strand
GTAACCTTGAGGCACTCTTGGGAATCCTAATACATTATCATAGGAAACATAAACCTTCCTAATGTTGTGGGAACTCCTGTACGATTGCTGCAGACTTTGTCTGTGCACGCAGTTGTTGCAACCTATTATCTTCACTCTTAACATTATTCTTTGCTAGTGCAGATTATGTATATATCAATGATTGTGATCCCCCCCCTCCCACCTTATTTTGACAGTGGCATTAGGTTTTTCCCTACCTTTGTGTGGTTTGTTTTCAATAACCATGTTTAGTAATTTACAAACGTTCAATGAACTGTTGAACCAGGCTGTAGAAATGGTCAAGTAATCACTGTTGTTACAGTAACATTTTATAGCACGGCATATCCCCAACTCC
>NC_051418.1:21329471-21329737 GCF_015228065.2 Penaeus monodon | reverse complement strand
GTTGCTTTGGAAAAGGTCAACAAATCTCCACCATGTATATTGTAGCAGGATAAAACATGAACTGGTTTCTCAATTGACAATAGATACCAGAGATACTTTTAAATCTGATACTTGGTGGTCGTTTATGGTGATGAAAAATGGGTCCTTTCTTTAACCTGTTTTAATATTTTGTAGTCTACATTGAATTGTTTTCATTTTCAGTTTATGAGAACTAATCCATATAAACAAAATGTCTTATAATTCATGCAATGTCCAATTGTGACTAT
>NC_051418.1:21328587-21329211 GCF_015228065.2 Penaeus monodon | reverse complement strand
AAGTAGCTCCATTTTGGCAGAATATATTTGGTGGAGATTTGTTTGCCTGTGCTTGAGTGCCAAAGGTAGGAAGCTGTAGCTATTGCACAGTGACATGCCACATCAACTATATGATCTTGATGTTGCTTTTTTCATGTAAGAGGTCCTGCTCTATTTTTTTATGCTCACTAAGCTACTTTGATACATTTCATGATTTTCCTGGCTATTGGGGTAAATGCCATAACAACAGTTGGTGTCTACAAGGTAAACTTTCTGGACAGTATCCATCGTAATCAGGCCATTGGTATCAATTTGTTGGCAATTGTAGGCAGCAGTATTTGGTAGAATCACTTAACTATTAGTTTTTACTCTTAACTTGTGGCATTGGTATTATGTTTATATACTATTTCAGTTCACATTGGTAACATCACGAATCAACCATCAGTGAATGAAAAGCAACATCAAACTACGTGGTCGACTTGGGTAATGAAGTTGAAGAAATACTCTCAGAAATTTGCGTGTCCAAACAAGTAAATATACAGATAAAGCCAAGATGTGTTTTGTTTTTTGAAGCAACATTTATGTTATTTATAAGTAATTCATTAATAAGTTATATTGACACATTTAGATATATATGAAGAAAGC
>NC_051418.1:21328068-21328191 GCF_015228065.2 Penaeus monodon | reverse complement strand
TTGGAGACATCAGGTTAAAGATAGAATAATTATTAATGATTTATTGTGTTGTTTTTAGCCGGCACTTTTCATCTTAATAACATACATAGGCTACAAAAGATGTAAAAGAGTAAAATATAGATT
>NC_051418.1:21327858-21327955 GCF_015228065.2 Penaeus monodon | reverse complement strand
AAGTCTGTTTAACTCATTGTCACAGGGATCCTGTAATGTTTACTGTAGTTTTGTTTTGTGAAATGTCTTTACAACATAAATGGCTCCATAAGTATGA
>NC_051418.1:21327283-21327721 GCF_015228065.2 Penaeus monodon | reverse complement strand
AGCTAAGATACAAGGAGCCTTTTCCTATGCATTGTTGCATTACAGTTTTTAAATGGCATTTGACATACAAAGTAAAAAGAAATGACAAGTGATTATGTCTGTTATATTCAGTATAGGATCTGTTATCTTTTCTATACATTTTATATATTTTAAATGAACAAGTGTTTAGTTTTCTGCCCTTGCCTAGTTAGTTACTGATTCAGTCACTATCCAGAACTGTTTATTACTTCTGATGGTGCTATGATTTTTTAAATATTCATAACAGTCTAGATATTTTTATTAAGATTGAAAGAAATTTTCCTGTTCTTTGTGGCTATTGATGCTGTAGTCAGTGTTGCTCTCTTTTATGATAGCCGTAGCCTTGTCCTGTTTTCCAGATGGCAGAAAAGTGGGATGAGAGCGCGAACGATTCGCCCGAAGTCGTCTATGAAGGTTTCT
>NC_051418.1:21327125-21327261 GCF_015228065.2 Penaeus monodon | reverse complement strand
TACTCATCCCCAAGCGATGATTAACACGGCTAGTAGCTCGTTTGTGTCGGCAGATGGAAACGATGAGGGGACACTGGGAGGTCAGCCTGGAGGGTACATGCCAACGGGGCCGATGGTTGAGGAACAGGTCGTGACA
>NC_051418.1:21324746-21325317 GCF_015228065.2 Penaeus monodon | reverse complement strand
CTCCCTTGTTTATTCAAATTTAAATTTAGTTCACATGATTCACTATCCAAAGATTATATTGTATAATACCATGTTGACTGGTGATTTTGCTGCTCTTGCCTGGCAGAATAGAAGATATCCCTTAATGGAGGGCATAAATGCTGAGATGATAATCACATGTTTAAAAGGGAGTTGATGTTAAAGGGTTGTACATTATTTTAAGGTTATATGTAGATTCGTAAGTTATGTAACACCTTTCCTTAATACTTCAAATTATGAATTTTCCTCCTTGTACCCATTACATTTGAAGCTTCTTTCAATCCCACCAGCATCCCATGCATGGAGAAGGTTCTCACCACGAGGAAATTGAGCGGACGCGGCTGTGCTTTGTGTGCTGTAATCCAGTCTCTGACAAAAACTTTGAGTCAATCAAAGCCTCCATGAACCACTCCCATGCCCCCCTCCTGGTGCTCCTCACGGACGTCTTGGGATACAAACTAGAGGATGGACGCTTGCATTCACAGGTCGGCAATGATAGTGCCTTTTATGTGTATATTTTGTATGCGAGGGGGTGATCTGGTGGTGGTGTATG
>NC_051418.1:21324133-21324696 GCF_015228065.2 Penaeus monodon | reverse complement strand
GCTATTGAGTTTGATTAGATAGATTGTTGATATTAAAATGTGTGAGAAAAAAAAACAAAAAAACTTCTTTACTGGTATTATTGTGTGTGTTTATGTGAGTTTGAGCATGCGATTGTACACATGATTGTACTGATGTTTTTATTTAATTTTCTCATTCCAGGTTGTTTGCAAAGCGTGCTATCATCTGCTTGATATTATAGATGAGTTGCAGCAGACCTTAACAGAGTCAAAGACAGATGTCAGAACAAAGTTTTTAGAAACTGTCCAAAAACTTAAACTGAAATATCCAAGAACAGACAAGGTGAGAACTGTTGGTCTTGATGGCCTTTCCTCACATTTTATTCTTTTTGATCATCAACACAACTAGATTAGAAATCAGAATTAATAAATAGGAATCTATGAGAGACTAGGTGCTATAACTTTATTGTCATTGTGGCAAGTTTTCCAATATTGAATTAATTTTTCCTATACCCCATGCTATGATATAAGATTACCTCCCCAAAAGACAGTTTGATTTAGCCTGAACTAAGAGCTATGTCCAGTTAAAAGCATATACATTTACT
>NC_051418.1:21320314-21324045 GCF_015228065.2 Penaeus monodon | reverse complement strand
CAGTCCTTAGGGAAAAAGGAGAAAAGAAGCTCTTAGTTGCTTAGATTATCGTTTTTTTCAATGAAAAGTGCTTTGTTATATTTAGGACCACTTTATTAAATTTTCTCTATTATGAGTTCATAACAGGTATTTTGTGTCCTTTCAGATGCTAAAGCCCAGATGTCTGCGGTGCATCCAGATGTCTCAGACATCTGCTAGGAAGCGGGGCAGAGGAAGAGGCTGGAAATCCCGGTCTGAGGATATGAGTCGGGGGAGAGGAAGAGGGCGGGGAAGAGGTAGGGCGAGATCACGTTCGGAAGATGGTCTGGATCCAGGGAGTGATAACGACAATGAGGTAAGAAAAAAAATCTTTGTTTATTGTTAAAGAAATAGTCTGTTTCACTTTTCTTTTAAAAAAAAGATGATATTGAGTAGAGGAAATGTGACTTTGATGGTAGCTGCATCTCTTGTAAGAGACCTTCTAGTGATAAGATGTGCTTTCAAATTTTGATTTTTTAAAAAGGCCCATTTATTTTCAGGGCCAGGGATTTTGCCATGAAGAGATAAGGCAAGATGCACTATCATCAAAGTCACACCTGCCTCAAACATATCAAGATAATAGTAAGCCAGATGGCTCACCTGTATTGGATCTCTCAGGTGCTCAACCCAAGTCTTCCCCAACAAGTGTTCATTGTATCTGGAACAGCAAAGATGGGAATGCGAACTGGAATGCCTTGAGCAACAGTCAGATAACTGATGAGCACAGTTTGTGTCTATATGAAAAGGAAAGAGACTGTAACTCTGTGCTTGGTGAATCCTTTGATAATTGGATAGGTCATACCTCTCAGGTAGCCTTAATGAATTCAGAAGTAGATGAATACACACATAAAGAGTGTGAATATTGTGCAGATATGAACTATTATGATTGTTTGTTGTGTAAAGGTAGTGATTCTAAGGTGTTTTACCAATACTGTGAAAACTGTTTAATGTGCCAAGGGGTTTTTATTCCATGGGGTAATAATGTTAGTCTAAATTTCATAGGAGACCAGTGCTCCATTTGGAAAATCCAAGCAAAGAATCATTTCCATGGGGAAAAGTTGGATATAGTAAGCTATGGATCTATGTTGTTGGGTAAGGAGTGCAGAATAGAAACAGCTTTTGACAAGTTGCCAACGCTAAATGTAATGGAGAAGAAGGGTGCAACCAAGACACTAGAGGAGGATTTATTTAACTGTGCAGCTGAGACACAGACAGAGGTTCCCTTGTTACTTCCTTGTCTCAGGAATGACTCACTTGTGAGTGAATATGATCAGTCTTCAGTTAAAAAAGTAATACATAACATGAACCATAAAAAAGAGATGGGAGGTGTAGGTGATAGAGAAGTGGTAGATCTTCACAGTGACAAGTTGAATACTGTTACTAGATCACCAATTGCATTACATGATGACGATGAGAGTGAAAGTTTATATGTACAAAATGAGATGTTTACCAAAGACACTACCATTGTAGCAGAAGCAGATAAGATAAATTCAGCTAATCTGATCCCTTTAACAAAAAGCAGTTCTTCCAATTCTCTATTAATGTCTAAAGCTGATGTAGTGATTTCAGAGCACAATGATGATGTCACTGTAGAAAGTGTTACATGCATTATGCAAGAGGTTGATGAAACCTCAGATATTGATCATTCGTATATTGAAGTTAGTGAGACATTGAATATAGCTTCAGAGATTCACACCAAGTATACGGAAAAGAATTCAGATGAAGTGCAGAGTCTTCTTGCAGCATCTCAGGGAGAGAATGGACAGGAACATCTCCCAGAAAATAAAGTTGTAAGTGAGCCTGGGAAGAAGACGCTCTCAGATGTTTTTACAGACATATCCATTCAGCCTTGTTTAGGGAAAAGGAGGAGGAAGCCCACTACCAAAGCCAAGGATTTATTGGTAGAGGATGAGCCAAACCACAGTGGCACATCATCTGTCAGAGCTGAGAAGAAAATCAAAGGCTTCCAGAGTGAAAACAGCAGCAAAGAGTTGGTGGAGGTTAAGGAAAACTCCATTCAGTTGAATGACAAGGGAAAGAGTAGAGATTGTCGTTACATTTGTGAATTTTGTGGCAAGAAGTTCAATTCTATAGGGGGCTTCAGGTATCATGTTGATGGACACGAAGCATCTGTTGCTAGAGTCTTCACATGTTATATTTGCTCATACAAGACCAGGAGAAAGGCAGATTTAAGAAAACACATGGTCATTCACACAGGTGAGAAGCAATACAAATGTGAAGTGTGTGGACAAGAATTTTCAGTCAACAGTTCTTACACCAGCACATGAGGATTCACAGTGGTGAGAAACCTTACAAATGTACCACATGTGGAAAGGACTTCAGAAGTGGAGGCACCCTCAAACAGCACATGGTTAAGCATACAGGAGCCAGAAACTTTATTTGTGAGGTGTGTGGAAGCAGTTTTAGCCTGCGGCACCATTACACAGCCCATTGGAAACTTCACAGTGGAGACATGCCCATCAAGTGTAAAGTGTGCTCCATTTCATTTCGGAATTACAGTGCTCTCCGACATCACCGCAAGAAGAACCACCCAAAGGAGGAAGCACATAGGCTGAAGAATCTAAAAATGAAGATGATGCGAGTAGATGACATCAAAGTGAAGCCAAGGCCAAAGGTCATTGACCCTTCCATTGATGTCTTGCAGCAAGCAATGGCAGCAGCAGTGGAATCTGTAAATTGTGAATGTGTTGACTCATACACTCAAACTTTACCTGTGAATGTTGACACAAGTGACAGTATAGTCTCCAAGATCATAGCAGATAATCTTGCTAGTAAGGATTCTGTTGTTTTAGCCATCACAGATATACAAGAAGAAGAGATTGAGAAGGTAGACACAGTCAGTAACAGCCCAAAGTACATTCAACACACACTGAGTAATGAACTTGGAGACAGAACACATGCCAGTATTGTCCACTCAGTTGATGTCAGTGATGGTGCTGCTTCAACACTTGGAGGAAGTGAAGAAAAGAGTACAGTTCATTATACAAGTGAAAATTCTCTACACAGTTCCTTCTACAATGGAGATGGAGTAAATAGTGCCAGGGACTTCATTGTTGTGAATAATGAGGGGGAGCCTATGCCAGACCTGAAGCCTGAGAATGTAAAGGTTGTCCAAACCAGTAATGAAGACACATCACCCATGTACATTGTCTTGTCGGACATTCAGGCTCAGGACTCACAGCTGTACATTGTTCTTGATAAAGATGCTCATGTTTCAGGCTAGATGTACACCCTTTCAGTTTCATTGAAATGGATGAGATTACTTTTAGAAACCAAATGTGGTTTAATAAGGTACTTGTTTTTGATATATCAGTTTTGTGGACCAAATTAAATAGATTGCTTTAGGTATAGTTACTAGGCTATTGTATGGAAATAGACAAACAGGCTTAGTATCCATTTCCAGGTATTAATGATAACAGCTTATATTTATATGTAAAAGAAGCCTAAGAAACTTATTTATTAATTAGTCATAGTCAGCCAGAGTTTTCATTTAACATTTCTGCAAACCAAGTTAGTTAAACCAGCTAGAGTTTGTAAATCTTACGTTTCTTACAAGAATAGGTTATAGAAAATAAGGGAGTAGCAGAGGAGTGACTGTGATATTTGTTGTGCTCAACTAATTTTTAGTCGTAAACGTCTATTTATGAACATTTAATCTCATAATTAGGGAATTCTATGATTAATATTTCTAG
>NC_051418.1:21319854-21320275 GCF_015228065.2 Penaeus monodon | reverse complement strand
GAGTATTTATTTAAAAGATAATTCTTTGGTATTGAATTTTGTAAATGAGTGGAAAAGATGCAGACTGTCTAATTATTTTGCAGCGCTGATATAGAAATGTTCAGTTTGAAAAGTATTTTTATATTAGCCTGGAAAATTATTACAATATTTTAGATTGTGTAAGTAGGCATTTGTTTATGCCATTGAAGAAAGACATGGAACATAGATTAAGGTTAGAACATCACATCTTTTGATAAGAATTCATTGTATTTATAAGATGATGTAAAGTGTTCAAGAAAAGTAGATAAATCATAAGAAAAAAAAAATACTTTATTTGTGTTTTAATTTGACTTAGGTTATTATCACCACATCAGTGAAACAGAAATGGAAGGTGGGCTGAAATATATTCTATAATAGGCTAGTGGGATTTATTTAAAAAAGA
>NC_051418.1:21318707-21319223 GCF_015228065.2 Penaeus monodon | reverse complement strand
GTCATTAGCATTATAATTAATGACACCTTAAGTTATTTATTATTTTTTTCTAGTACTGTGAAAATTCATACTCTGTCAAGATGGTTATTGTATGCAGTTTGTGCAATTTTTTTCATGATGACATCATGAAATAATATAATGTAATTAATAGTAATCTGTCGTTCAGTATGAAAAGTATTTCATATTGGAAATGTTTCACATCAAATAAATAATGAATCCTCCATTACTTTGTGAATAACCTTTGCAAGCAAATTCATAAAAGTTCATAACTTTCATAACACAGAAAATTTATCTAGTAAATTTTTAACATTAAATGATGAGTAACATTCATAAGATTGATGTATGTGTACAAGCATATGTACTAGTCTTGTCTTGCATGATGGCATTAAATGGATGTACACATTTAACTTTGGTATATGCTGAGCAGCCTGATATTGCTTATCATATATAAGCAGTATAAAAATGAGAAGGCTTAGTCAGGGAGATTTGTATTGATTTTACAGAAATAAAATGTGT
>NC_051418.1:21316343-21317202 GCF_015228065.2 Penaeus monodon | reverse complement strand
ATTTTTCTTTACTTCAAAAACAGGCTGTTATGATAATGGAAGTGGAGCCAGACATTGATGTCGACGATGATGGCTCGGGCAACCAGCGTTCCCTCCCACAGAAGCAGGCACAACCGGCACCCAACATCGTTTTTGACACAGACCCTGCCTTCTTCTCCCCCGATGAGAAGCTCAAAGTGGGTGTTATACGAGAAGAGGATGGTACGCAGGTGTTCCTGTGCATGTATTGTCGCATGCGGTGTGAATCCGCATTAGCCCTGAAGATGCATGTGCGTGTCTACCACATGCCAGTGCTAGTGTATGATAATGGGCTTGGTACAGTGGAGACAAGATACCGAATGGGTATCAAGCTGCAGAACACCACCTTGACTGAGTTTTCCACCACAGAGAAACCCTTTGCCTGCCTCTTTTGCGAATCCTCGTACAAATTGCAGAGCTCTCTTCAGTCACATTTCAGAGAGCACCACAGCCCTCACAAGCCCTTCCAGTGCCTTGAGTGCAAGGAGGGCTTCAGACGGCCCATTGAGCTGTCCCGCCATCGGCTGTACCGGTGCCCAGTAAGAAAAGACGCCACATTTCCTACGTCCAAAAAAGAGAGGTGAAAAAAGTGCCCTGTTCACTTTTTTCAAAATAGTTTAAATCAAGTGTGGATGAAGTGTATTTCGATTAAGATTTTGTCTCATCAAAAAGTTGTTCATGAGCTACTTTATTTTTCACTCTTGCCTGACTTGAAACAGTATAGACTATATATAATGTTGATATGCCAAAAAATTGCTATGATTTTATTTAGTGTATGCAAGTGGTAATAGATATTCCTGTAAAGTAGTAGTTTTATCAGTAAAAGTTATGTTTGTTGTTG
>NC_051418.1:21316111-21316262 GCF_015228065.2 Penaeus monodon | reverse complement strand
CATTTCAGGTCCAGAAAATGACATGATTCTGCAGCCTAGGAGGAAGTCTTCTCTCAAATCTTGGGTTTCCTGCATACCAGTCTGGGCAGCTCTCAGATTTCTGCCTGTTGCTACTTAATAATGGAAAACTGTCAAAACTGAATTTCATTTT
>NC_051418.1:21315688-21316030 GCF_015228065.2 Penaeus monodon | reverse complement strand
CAATGGCAGTGTTGTGGTTATACAGGGTTCATTAAGATATATAAGGCATTAACAATATTAGGAATTATTGTAATGTTTTCCTGACTTCATTCAGAAAAATGAGAATGAAAAGGGATGATTTTTGTATGAAAGAAGAATTCGTATTCATGATTTTTAAGTTGAAAGTATTGAGTAGCAATTCTTATGCTCTGAAATAATGTTTTCCTTTATACTCATTTATGCTTGTTTTTTATTGTGGTTAGTTTTTAAATTGTTATTTTCATTATTATTGTTTTAAATCTCTTATTAGTCTTTTAAATTTTTCACTCTTATATACATATAACTTTCACATGCCATATCATA
>NC_051418.1:21314597-21315624 GCF_015228065.2 Penaeus monodon | reverse complement strand
AAACAGTAACTGTAAGTTTTGTATGGTGTTTGAACGATCTCTTTAGTGGAAAAACTCTTATTTAGAAATTTTATCACTTTTGTTATCACTTTTTGTTATTTATTTATATATTATTTCTGGTAGCCTGACTAAGGTTGTCAGTATTGAATTTGTTTATTCATTTGTACAAATTCAGTAATATAAGAAGAGTCGTATTAAAAGGATTTTAAACTGACAGCAGAAAATGATAAGCCAAATTACAAAATTTATTCAAACATACATATGCATAACAGCTGGAACAGAATCTAAGTACAGGTGTTCCTTTTATATATATTTGATATATATTTTTGAAAATAATCTCTTGGAAATCAAATGCTTCATGTAAAACTGGATAATTTTTTCTTAATTATACTGTAGAGAAAGTTTTCTAGTTTGAATGTTATTCTGTGATTTGAAATGAGTTGTATAAAGCAATGTACTTACTGAAATGTATTGTTATATTTTTATACTAATTTTCTTAGGAATTAACTTTTTTGTTTTTTGTTTTATTACTTTTTCTGGCACAATTTCATGTCATTCTAAGAACTTCTTTTTATGTATATAAACATAACAATCATATGTAATATGTGTTGTGTTATTTAATTTTGAGCATCATGTATGACTGGTAGATATTAATATTGTACAGAAATGAAAGTCAAAGAGGGTTTTGCCTTCCCATACAAACAAACAATAGTGTCAGACAACAGACTGATCAGCTGTGAATGATGGGATAAATATTTCTAGTTAGTATGTGTGGGATGTAGTCAGAGCATGTGCCAAGTCTGGAAAGGGGGGGGGGGGTGAGATACAAAAACTTCTCTACCACAACCCCAGTAGCTCATTTGGTCTGATGAGAATGTGAGAGTGCTGTGTCTTGGTAAGGAGTCACACTGTACCAAGATGATTGGATGAGCATTCCTGTGCTTCTGAGGGTAAAATATGCAATCCTTTTATGTGTGACCTTTTAGCACATAGGTTTTTCACCTGAGTTTTTGGATTTGAAGTTCAA
>NC_051418.1:21313927-21314567 GCF_015228065.2 Penaeus monodon | reverse complement strand
CAATAAAGATGTGTATGTGTAAATATGCAACAGACTTTATTTGTAGTTCAAAATACAAAAAAGACAATTTTCTTATCATTCATGGTGCTCTTAGTGCTTGGAAATCTTGTCAAGAATAATTTCTGGCCAATATGGTCATGCAGTTGATGTTCTTTTAATGTCAGTGACAAGATATATTTCTAATGTGCTTTGTTTCACCTTTATCTTTCAGCATAACTACCAGTAACATTGCTGTTCTCTCTCCTGTCTCATTTTTTTCTTTTTGGTAAAGAATATAACAAAGGATATTGTAAGAGAACTTTTCCTGTTAAATATTTAACTTGCCAGTTTGCATGGGTGTGAAAAGATGTGTATGTTGTCTGATAAATTCTCTTTGTTTGAAGATTATGGTCTAACTAGAAGTTATTATTATTATATTGTATTGACAGAAACAATGGTTAAAACATTGTGTTATGTTCCATGAAATTGCCATACCAGATGTTATTTACACTGAAAGAGATTTATAGGAAATTCATGATTGTTTTATATCCCTGTATATTTATTCTACTTAGAATCTTACATACTGTTATGAAAGTATACAGTTGAAGACAAGAAAATAGGCAGCAAGTTGGCATATGATAAAAAACAATGCTGTAATGAA
>NC_051418.1:21313533-21313904 GCF_015228065.2 Penaeus monodon | reverse complement strand
TGCATTACAGAATTATTTGAAAACACTCATAAGCCAGTGTACAAGAAAACAATCTTACCAGTATCTGAGGGAGTCTTTTTGATGTTAACAAATCAAGAAATAAAATTTTAGATTTGAGTAAGAAAGCTTCCTTATCACAGCAAGAGAAAACTGATGACATTGACTAGTCTTCTGATATTGAAAGGTATGACTAATGCAATATTTATTGAATTCATATATAAAACTAGAATTTAATACAGTTAGATTCACATTTCAGAACTAAATTCTGTTGCTAACAATTGTTACATTTTTGTATTACACTCCTGACCTGTTACCCTTTTCTTTACTGTAGCATAATGGTAAATGGCAGACAGATTAGTAATGGTTAATAG
>NC_051418.1:21312989-21313468 GCF_015228065.2 Penaeus monodon | reverse complement strand
CCCAGTATTCATTTGGCATTTGCAGTCACATGTTTGAGCAAGTGGGAATATTGATAATGAGAATTTATTGTTTACAGAAAATTACATATTCTAATCAATCTAGACCAGTGTTGCCAGCAGAGCATCACTTCTATGCTTGCCATATCGTTGCTTGTAGTGTCATTTTCCTCACAGCCAGACATCCCAGAAAGGTCTTTGGTAGTAGTATATACTTTATATTACAATGAAAACTAACTACAAGACTTACTGATTTTTTTCATTGCTAAATTACAAGAGAAAAGGTCTTGATAACCGAGCTACATTGATTCTCAGCTTTTTACCCTATACATAGAAAGATTGCCCAACGCCCCCTCAATGGATATCATGCAGTTCAAAAGGGGAAGGCATCCAAGCCCCAAGGGAGCACTCGAAGATGGACTCCCATATATAAACCAACTATTATTAGCAGTAGATGTTTGTCAGGAGAAAAGAAAGGTTGA
>NC_051418.1:21312240-21312851 GCF_015228065.2 Penaeus monodon | reverse complement strand
TGAAATGAAAACTAACTACAGGACCTATATAGTTAAAGGAGTGTTGAACAGATGTTTTGATTGGCGTACTAGACATTATCAGGGCAAGAAATTGGACAGACAAAACATTTTTTATTTTTGTGTGAATAAAGATTAAGAGTGGAAATAATCTTTGTTCATAGATGTCATGTGGCATCACTTGAGAGTATACGAAACGTTCCAATGTTATCGGAATGAAATACAAGCTGCAAATAAATCGGCTTCATAATTGTGTTGTTGACGAGAATCAATCATTACATTTTCAGAATCCCTTCATGAACATTGAATTGAATGGATTTTGTAGAAGAGATCAAATTCATTTTCTTAAATGTCTGGTAAGAAGTCTGATAGTGCGATTAAAAATATATACAATGATAAAGAAAAGATAGGGAAGGGTTCCCAAATTATAAACATTTTCTTTCTCCGTTTAGTTAAATGAGTAAAGGCCAATAGCCCTTTAGAAATATTTACTGCCAATTAAAAAAAGGGATATCAAAGATGGATAAAACGATCTACAAACGTGAGCTCGATTATAAACTGAAAAGAGTAACCTTAAATAAATTCTGTTCATAAACATCTAGAACGTGAATATT
>NC_051418.1:21310403-21312214 GCF_015228065.2 Penaeus monodon | reverse complement strand
TTAACTGACGCGGATCAAGAAGTTTTAAAAGTCTTCAAATAACTGAAGAAAGAGAAATTGTCTAAGCTTTGAAGCCAATTTTCAGAGACGACAAACTCTGAATACATTGATTAAAAGATATCCTATTATTTGATGATCACAAGAATAGTTTAACAGCAACCTTTTATGTAAACATAACTCATCAGGAGCTGAAAATGCATCTGCCTTCTGAAAATCCGCATTGGTGAATCTAAAAGGAATTTTGAAATGGTAGAAAACAATTAAAAACGTATCTTTGAATATATGTTCCATGTAAGCATTACACATCTATTACCGTTATATGAAAGCTACTAAAATTTATGTGCTATAACTTCAGTAGGCTTTGTCAATATCAAAAATATAATAGTTTATGCTATAATATGTTGAAGAAATTTCCGTTTTCTATTACATTTTGGGTTATTCATCTTTACAAACTATAATTTAACGTATCTCTATTAAAAGCATTAGAAATCATGAAACTATAAGATAAATAACCCTAAAAATATATTTAAAAGTTATATAAAGTAATAAAAATAAGATTCGAAAAATGCTTGCCCCACGTCGGCTGGAACGCTCAACGGCTCGCAAATGTAAACAGTGTGAGCTGAGCCAGTGAGCGAGATGGAGGAGGAGCTGCGGTGTAGTCAGTGTACCGGGTATTACCACGTGCCGGTTATATTAGTGTGTCGTCATGCTTTGTGTCTAGCTTGTGCAGGAGCACTTCAGAAACCTGCAGCTCCGCCTGCACGTAGTGAGGATGAAGGGAGTGTTGCTCCTGCCGAAGATCTCCACGAAACATCCGAGGTGGATAAACTGTCCGTGTTGAGCGACGCTGACTCGGGCGTTTCGTGTAGTTCTCGTCCAACAAGCCTTGTCGGTGCTCCTGAAGGAGGCAGCAGCTCGGATCCGCCCCCGCCGCCGCCCGTGTACACCATCGCATGCCCGCAGTGCTCCGTTCTGACGCCGACAGACGAAGCGGGGGCGCAGGGGCTGACGCGGTTCAAGGTGCTGGCGGCGGTGGTGGACAAGCACCTGGAGAGGTACCAGGTAGCTGAGCCGTGCCAGCTTTGCGATGCGGCCACGGCGCCCCGACCCGCCCAGGTCTTTTGCGACCAGTGCTTAGTGTTCTACTGCGGCCCTTGTCGAGAAGCATGCCACCCCGCCCGTGGCCCTCTGGCCGCCCACTGGCTCGTGAGCGTGGCCGAAGGAAGGGCGCTCCTGAGGGCGCGACGGAGGGAGAGGGAAGGGCGCTGCACACACCACCCGCAAGAGCATGTGTCCATGTACTGCCTCACCTGCCGTCTTCCAGTGTGCGTTCTGTGCCTGCACCACGGACGGCACCACGCACACGACGTGCACGCGCTCAACGCCGTCACCAAAACACATAAGGTGAGTCCTGACACTTTCCTTGCGTTATCATTCCGAGTACCGAATTTCAGCCCTACTTTGTTTCATCAAATAGCCTTTAACATGGCATTAAGGCTGTCAGGCACCATTGCTTGCCGCTGCTGTACATACACCACTGTCAACCAAAAGTCGGACCAGAGAACCTGACAGTCGTTCGAATCTGTCAGTCTCTCGGTAGATTTAGGTTCGAGAATTCAGTAATGTTACTGTTGAAATATCTGTGGGCTTCTGGGCAAGTGGTTAAGCGAGCAGTTCTTTTCTTTGGATTGGACAAGATGCAAGATCGGACAAGATGCAAGATAAGAGGTAATGCAGTCTATCTCTAATAGCTTTTCTTGTGACCTGTGGCTCCTTTTCTTGTCTTCTGTCTTATTTGTGTCCTTAAA
>NC_051418.1:21309952-21310045 GCF_015228065.2 Penaeus monodon | reverse complement strand
CCGCGTACGTGTGTGCGTGCTCTGTATGCATATGTATACGGCTAGGCTCATGAGTACGTATCTATTTTCGGTATTCTGAATATTAATTAACAA
>NC_051418.1:21309304-21309649 GCF_015228065.2 Penaeus monodon | reverse complement strand
CCTCGCGGATAGCATAAGAGAGAAAAAAACTGCAGATGTTCTGTATTGTCAACTACACATTTCAGGCGGGTATTAACAAACGAAAAGGAAACCCCACTCAGCGGAATCAAAGAATAATTCAGTCGCCGTCAGTACCAGTAAAGACACTGAATGAAGGCGGTAATGCGGGCTCGCTGTTGGCCGTCAGTCTGGGGAACAGGTGAGGCGGCCGAGAGAGTGGCTGTGCAGAAATGCTTCGTTTCGGTTCGGGGTTTCGAAGCACTTGCCACTGTTATGGAGTGTATTTACATGGGTCTCGCCTTTTTGCAGGAGTGCGAATAGTCAGTCGGGTCTCGCTTCGAAGTT
>NC_051418.1:21308804-21309054 GCF_015228065.2 Penaeus monodon | reverse complement strand
GTCTTGCTATTGCAGTGCATAAGGATTAATTTATTATTACCAACAAAATATCACCCTCATTTCCACTTCTTTCACTTGATAAGCCTGGATCATGAACTCGAATATTGTTTATAATAAAAAACACTTTCCCGCGTAACGAATTCTGAGTGAGCGCGCGTTTACACAGGGAAACTCGAGCCGCGCGCTGTGAGCCGTGAGTTTTTGCTCTTGGCTCGCCCCTTTTTATCTCTGGCTCTCCTTTATACCGCCT
>NC_051418.1:21308381-21308739 GCF_015228065.2 Penaeus monodon | reverse complement strand
TATTCCCTTTTAGCTTGTCTTTATCTCTTTTTTTCTCTAATTTCCGTCATTTTCCCATTTTTTCCGTCTCTTCCGTATCTTCAGACTCGTCTTTATCACCTGTCTTCATGTCCCCTTTCGTGTCCTGTCTTTCTTTCCCTCCCTGTTAGATCATCTTCGTTTTTTACGCCCAGTCCCTCTTCTGTTTCTCCTGTCTGTTCTTCAGCTTGGTTCCTCCCCTTTCCTCTCTCTGGCTTTATATTGGCCATTTTTCTCACTTCCCTATCATTCTGTTCTTCTTTATCTCTCATTTTATCTACTTGCCTTCCATTCCTTCCTTTTTTCCGCCTATGGACGAGAATTGACTGAAGGGCGGTAG
>NC_051418.1:21308181-21308340 GCF_015228065.2 Penaeus monodon | reverse complement strand
ATGGCCTGTATCGTCTATGTGCGCTTTACGCCTGTATGTTTTTGTGCTTTTTATTTGATTTCGATCATTTAATTTTGCCATGCCCCCCCCCCCCCCCTTACGTTTTTTTCCTTCCTGTATTGTGATTTTTTGCTTGATTGTTGTTTTACGGCCATGTTT
>NC_051418.1:21307873-21307939 GCF_015228065.2 Penaeus monodon | reverse complement strand
TATGTGTTTGTTGTTCCTTCGCTCCCGTGTTTATTTACATCATGCAGGCGAAGCTGAGAGGGAAAT
>NC_051418.1:21307602-21307711 GCF_015228065.2 Penaeus monodon | reverse complement strand
CCTGTTATACATACGAGGTCCGGGATTGCATTTGTTTGTTTGCGTCGTTGCGCTTGCCGGCTATGTATAGGAGGCTTCAGCGTTGGCCATTATCTGCTCATAACACGCT
>NC_051418.1:21306986-21307486 GCF_015228065.2 Penaeus monodon | reverse complement strand
AGTGGATAGATTTGGGGTAGAGGAGGGGGAGGATAGGAGACCGGGGGTGTCTGAAAAGGATGGGGGGAGGGGGAAGAAGTTAGTTTGACTCAGGGACGAGGTGGGGAGGGGGTGTAGAAAGGAGATTTGTGGGGAAATGGAGGGAGGTGACTAGTCTCGGGGGTAGAGGTGTAGCTATGCTAGGGTCGGGGGTTGGGGAGGAAAAGAGATTCATGGGGAAGAGGAAGGAGTTGGCTAGACTTGGGGTATGTGGATGGGTGTACGAAGGGTGGGAGTTGGGGGAAGAAAAGAGATTTTCGTGGGAAAGGGAAGGTAGGTGACTAGAGAGGAATGGGAGGCAGGGGAAAGACTCGCCAGACGACGTGACGGTGGGGTGGGGGTAGCTCTCGTATGCAGGCTTCAGCGGCGTCGAGCGTGATGGACGAGGAGCTAAGGATGGCTTCGGGAGGGAACGGATGGCCGGGCGACCGAGGGCGTGAGTGGGGGGGGAGGGTATTGGG
>NC_051418.1:21306557-21306762 GCF_015228065.2 Penaeus monodon | reverse complement strand
CTTATTCATTCATTTATAACACAGAGTAGTGCTGTCTTTAGATGGTTATTACTTATCGTTGTGGATATCCAATATTCGGTGTACGTGGAAATTATATTATATATTTTTTTCTCTCCATCCTCTTTTCCCTCTTTAACTCGTTTCCCCTTCGTCACCCTCTTTTTCCCTCCCTCTCCCATTCTTCCTTTTTTTCCTTCTCTCCTTT
>NC_051418.1:21306059-21306401 GCF_015228065.2 Penaeus monodon | reverse complement strand
ATTATATGCATCTCCCGATCTCTTCCAACTCTTCCCTCATTATCGTTCTTTTCTTCGCCACCCATTCATCGATACGGCGGGTGATTAACGCTGTCCAATCACGATTAGGAGATTAAACCGCCTTACTTTTTTTTCTTCTTCTCCCTCCTCTTATTGTTAATTTCTGGGGATTTCAGGGGAAGTTTGTGATTGGCGGATTAATCTGTTGGTGTTTGTGTCTTTCTTGTAGTTGTTTCCCCATTTTTTTGTTTGTTTTCGTTTGGGAGTTCTGAAATTGTGTTTGATTTGCAAGTTCAGTGTGGGTTTTATTGTCAGTGTCGACACGACTTTTCTTGCTGCCAA
>NC_051418.1:21305615-21305971 GCF_015228065.2 Penaeus monodon | reverse complement strand
CATTAGGCCTTCTCGCTTTACATCCTCATCATCAGTCTCCTTGACCAGCCCCCTTGACATTACGGCACTCGAGACAGCCACTCAAGCGATGCCCAAGTGGTGACGAGATCAGCTGTTCGTCGAGGCGGCCCCAAAGTTAAAATTAGCCCCGTTAGAGTTTTTTTGTAAAGTATCAAAGCGGGATTAATGAATGTTGTTTATCGAAATTCATTAGTGAGCTTATATTTTTTTATGATTGTTTTTATTAAAGCTGATTTGAGGTTGTTATTGATTCGTTGCCCCGGCATTAAAGGCGGATGAAATGGCAGCGTGTTTGGAGTGCTGGATTTGGATGTTCGTTTTACTCTGTGTTACTG
>NC_051418.1:21305272-21305469 GCF_015228065.2 Penaeus monodon | reverse complement strand
GGGGGGGGGATATGGGAAGATAAGTAGGAAAGGGGTGAGCAGTATAAGCAGTTGTAGGAGTAACCTACCGGTAGAAGTATATATGAAAAGGACGAAGGGAAAAGACAGAGAATTGAGGGAGGATAGAAGACATTAACTGAGAAGAAAAAGTTAAGAAAAAGAAAATAGGTAGAGAAAATATAACAAGTATCAATAGT
>NC_051418.1:21305041-21305236 GCF_015228065.2 Penaeus monodon | reverse complement strand
TGTGCCAGTGCTTGCCGTGGCGCCGGCGAAGCAACAGGTGGGAAGTTAGCGGCCCTTCGCCGACTCCGAGCGGGCGGGCGCGGCGGGGCCAGTGCCACAGGTGAGGGGCCGTCGCGCTGTCCCGTGGGCGGATCGGGCCGGCGGGAAGGGTTGGGGTCGGACACGCGAGATTTTGTCTGTGGCAGTCGCTATGCG
>NC_051418.1:21304548-21304621 GCF_015228065.2 Penaeus monodon | reverse complement strand
AGTTAATCTTCCATTAAAAAATAATTTCAATTGAAAAGATCAGTTGCGTCGCTTGTTAACGACTTTTTTTGAT
>NC_051418.1:21304019-21304382 GCF_015228065.2 Penaeus monodon | reverse complement strand
TCTGTGTCTCGTGTGTGTATGTACTTGAAATTCCTGTCAGAGAGTGAGCTCTCTTGTACTTAGGTTGTGTAAGGCGACCAGCATGCCAAAACTTGTTCTGTTTAAGGTAGTCTTCCATTAGGGCAGGTTAATTGGGATTCAAGGGATCCAGCGGCTTCCATAGCGGGGATCCGGGGAAGGCTAATGAAGCAAGAGCGAGGAGAGATGAGGTGACACAACGGCTGGCATCGCTCTGGCCTCGTCATCGTGTTCGTCTTTGTAGATCTTTGGCTTTTTACTTTTACTATTTTTTTTTTATTCGTATTCTCTTTCTTTTGTGCTCTCCCCTCCTTAGCTCTTGCAATTTATTTCTTATTCATCCAT
>NC_051418.1:21303597-21303815 GCF_015228065.2 Penaeus monodon | reverse complement strand
TTCCCTCCTTCCCTCCTTCCCCGTGCGCCCTTCCAGCATCATCTGAGCATAGGCTTACCTATTTTTCTTTTTGCATTGTCTTACACATCATTAATCGAGTAGTGTCAGGAGATTTTCGGCTCCAGGGAACTTTTCCGTAAGGGCGATTCGCGTATCAGCAACAGGTTTCCCAGTTGACGGTCGTGTGATGTGTGTTCAGCTGTGTCGAGGAGGGGCGA
>NC_051418.1:21303251-21303553 GCF_015228065.2 Penaeus monodon | reverse complement strand
AATGGATGAGCTTGGAGAGAGACAGAAGAAAGGAGAGGGAGGATTAGATTAGCTTGTCGGAAAACGTGATAAAAAAAACAGTAACAAAAAAGGAAGAACAAGAAATGAAGGCAAACTAATAGAAAAAAATAAGGAGAATGTCAAAACAAAGCATTAGGTGGAAGGGGAAGAGGAAGAGGAAGAGGGGAGATACCGAGGGATATAGTATTCCAGTCCCGTGGCCGTTAGAATGCAGTAGCCATGACGCTGACCATTTGAAGAGGTCGCGGCGGCGGGAACTGCAAGCGGCGGTTTCAAGTCCC
>NC_051418.1:21302822-21303032 GCF_015228065.2 Penaeus monodon | reverse complement strand
GGTCAATTCTGTGTAAATTACTCGGTCCATTCTGTGCAAATAACTTTTTCGAGGTCGCTACCGAGCAAGCGCACGCACCTGCACCCAACCTCACGGGAACAGTCACATGGTTAGAGACGCGAATGTTGCAGTATGTAGCAGGTGTGTTGTTTACAGTTGAAGGCGCTTCCGTTATTAGAATCGGTCATGGGGCTGACGAGGAAGTAGTTT
>NC_051418.1:21302585-21302761 GCF_015228065.2 Penaeus monodon | reverse complement strand
ATATATATAGAAGGTGCGTCAGATTCGTTAACAAGTTGCCGATTAGTGTTTTTTCACATGTCGGCACTGACCGTTTTATGTAGACGGATTGATCCCGCGAACGGCGTTGCTGGCGATCGAGTCCGTTGTGGCAGCGGGTCGGCCTTGTTGCTGCCTCGGAGTTTCGAGGCTCTGCT
>NC_051418.1:21302060-21302211 GCF_015228065.2 Penaeus monodon | reverse complement strand
ACGCCAGCTGTCCAACTGCAGCCGTGTTTACATCTGGCTTCGATAATCAGCGCGGGGGTCGATAGTCGGGCGATTTAAACCTTCGCCGCGTTTCGAATGTGATTATATCGATTATAATTGTGGCTGTTCTCTCGTCCGTAGGTTTTTCCTC
>NC_051418.1:21301143-21301493 GCF_015228065.2 Penaeus monodon | reverse complement strand
TAGTTCCCGATACCGTGGGAATCGTGTGAATTCAAATGGCGTCCATTACCTCCTGCTTTTCTTTCAGTGTTCCCCTTCTCCCCCTCTCCCACCTCTCATTTCTCTTCCACTTCTCTACTTCCTTGATTATTATTTTTTCTTTTTTTTCAGCCATTTTACGATCTGCTTCGTCATCATCGCGGCGCTAACAAAAGGGACCGATAATTGGCAAAGTAGTGAATATAATTGGATTTTTAAAAACTTTGCGAGTAAATAGAAGGGAGCAAGCTGTTGGGGGGAGACTCCCGTTCCCAACCAACTGCTATTATCATTATTTATGTGTTATTATTTGTCTTACAAATGTATCTTGA
>NC_051418.1:21300701-21300832 GCF_015228065.2 Penaeus monodon | reverse complement strand
TTTTTTGATCGGGTATACTTTAAGTATTACGATTCGCGCAGAAATGTGGGTCATTCCTTCTACGCAAGTTGAAATCGGGAACTATGTGTCGACTGTTTTTAAAGTCGGTCAAAAATCACGAAATTATGCGC
>NC_051418.1:21300474-21300637 GCF_015228065.2 Penaeus monodon | reverse complement strand
TTTGTGGTGAGCGTGGAGCGGTAGTGGGCTAGAATGGGTGTTGTGTTATCATTGATTTTGTTAGTTTATTTATTTACATTTTTAGCACATTTCCTTGTTTAATATTCTTCTCATGTACCTTATGGGGATATTAGCGTTGGTAGGTCAAGTTTTGGCCATCGAT
>NC_051418.1:21300083-21300427 GCF_015228065.2 Penaeus monodon | reverse complement strand
TCTTTCTTCGACCTCCTCCCCCCCTTCCTCCTTTCCACCCTCCGTATACGAGGCTTTTCCGCTTGCCCTTCCTCGCCATTCCTCCTCCTCCCCACGCTACCTCTTCTATCTTTTATTTTTCTCCCTCCTCCCATCTGTTCCCCTTCTTCCCTCTCCCCCCCTTACCCCTTCCTCCCGCTCTCCTCCCTAATCTCTTCCTCCCACTCCCCCCCTCTTCCCCCATCTCCCCCATCTCCCCCACCTATCATCCTACCGTCGTTCCGATAACAATTTGAGTATGACGTGGCGACGACGCGGCTGACGACGCCAGCCACGAGCGAGTGTGGGAACGGCGAGGGTGGACG
>NC_051418.1:21299906-21300046 GCF_015228065.2 Penaeus monodon | reverse complement strand
TCCCTCCTCCCTTTTGGCTTGGTTCGATTCGCTTATTCAAGTTTTATTCTATTTTCGTTTTGGTTCGTACGGGTTGATTTGGTTGACTAGGGAGGAACTGTTTTTATCCTTTGTTCTCGCTTTTTTTATAGCATTAGTCG
>NC_051418.1:21299620-21299872 GCF_015228065.2 Penaeus monodon | reverse complement strand
CTGATTTTGATGGTGTGTGTGTATTTATGTTTGGTTTTTATCGCGAGGATTTTTTTCTCTTCAATATTGTCCATCTTCGCATTTGGCGTTCAGGGGTTCGTCGCGGCGTCACAGCGTCACGGACGGCGTCGGGCGGCGTGTCAGCTGACTCTTGACAGGTTTGACAAGCGTGGCGTCCAAAGCGGTTCGGCGCCGCCATCTCCAGAAGGTCTGCGCCAGTGTCGTCTTTGTTGCTGTGATGTGGAAGTTTGG
>NC_051418.1:21299246-21299500 GCF_015228065.2 Penaeus monodon | reverse complement strand
AGCAGCGGCTAGCGAAATCGTTGCTTGCGGCGGTCGATAGGTCCGCGGATAGTACGCTACGCGGCGTGACTACTTAACCAAATTAGCGGCGCGTTTTTGGTGTTCGACGAAGGTGTTTTACGGCGCTTGATACCTTTTCTGCTTGAGTTCCTGCCTGCTGCTCTCTTGCTTGGTCCAGTCGCGTGTTCTGTTTGTTCGGTTGTTTGCTTGCCTTAGTTCTTGGACCTTACTTGTTTGCGTGATTTCTTGGGGAT
>NC_051418.1:21298960-21299055 GCF_015228065.2 Penaeus monodon | reverse complement strand
TTCCTCTGCGTCAATAATCCCTCTTTCGCCCCCAATTCTTCACTGCTCCCATCGCCTCTTTAAATCTCCCCTTCAATCGGTCCTTTCTCCCTCCC
>NC_051418.1:21298803-21298920 GCF_015228065.2 Penaeus monodon | reverse complement strand
TTCCCCGTTTTCCGCGCCCGTGCACTTTATTCGTCCGCGCCTGTTCCCTTTTCTTCTTTTATTTTCTGTTGATCCTATCTTCCATCTTCTCTCTTTCTCCATGCGATCTAATCTTTG
>NC_051418.1:21298436-21298622 GCF_015228065.2 Penaeus monodon | reverse complement strand
TTTTTTTTCTTTCCCCCATCCCTTCCTTATTTTCTTTTCCCTCCCCTTCATCCTACTCTTATTTCCTTATCCACTCCATTTAACCTCTTTTCTCCCTCCCCTCCCTCCTCTCCTTCCCATCTGTCTCCCAGTTTCACCATCTGTTTGATCATTCCGGATCTTATCTCGTGCTTTATTCTCCCTCTC
>NC_051418.1:21297714-21297859 GCF_015228065.2 Penaeus monodon | reverse complement strand
TTGCTGGGGGAAGTTCTGGGTCGGGGGAAACAAGGGACCTTTGCTTAAATGCACCATAAATTCGGTTGGTATCTGTGTTACATTTCGTTTTTGTTTTGTTATCGCTCGCTGTTCTCATTCTGAATTTGTATCTAGATGACATGAA
>NC_051418.1:21296748-21297509 GCF_015228065.2 Penaeus monodon | reverse complement strand
CATCAATACTCGTATAGCAGTGATGTTACCATTAGTTGTATTTCGAAATTACCCGAACGAGCGGGACATGGAGGAAGGAAGGGGGAAAAGAACGTATAGTTGTTATTGTTCTTGCCTAAATGAAAGAGGAAAGAGAAAGGATAGTTAGATAGTGAGAAGGGAAGCAGGGAGGAAAGGTAGGAGGGGAGAATTTAGAGGAAGGGGAGAGGGTGGGAGAGAGGGAGAGAAAGGGTAAATAGGCTGTAAAGAGAGGAGGGGAAGAGGGATAGGACGAAGGAGGAGGTCGGCGGAAGGGTTAGAAGGGGGTGGAGAAAGAGAGCGAGAGAGAGAGAGAAATAGGGTAGGGAGGAAGTGGGGGAGGGGAGGGAGGAAGGAAGGGGGGATGGAAAGAGATACCAAGGGAAGTAGTAAATAAAAAGGAGAAAAAATGTGAGAGAGCGGTAACGAAGGCTAGGGAAGTGAAAGGAACGTTAAGGAAAAGAACCCAAGTGAAAGTATAGGAAAAGGAGGGAAGCAAAAAGAGAAAAGGGAGAGACGGTTCAAAGAAATTATAAAAAAAGAGAATAAAGTCAGAAAGAAGGGCGAATACAGAGAATTGGAGAGTTGTAAGGGGGTAGGGGGCGAGGGTAATGCGTGGGACCGGTAACCCGATACCCGGTGTGCTCTCCCGGCCGGTATTCCGCTCGCTGCGCCGTCGCTACCGGAACGCAGTCAGGCTCCATCGGGGCCAGATGAGCGGCGGTCACGCTTTTTAGCCGATT
>NC_051418.1:21296550-21296683 GCF_015228065.2 Penaeus monodon | reverse complement strand
TCCGCTGCCATTATATATAAACATCACTTGTAACTTTTATTATCGGGGATGTTAGTATACATATATATATTTTATGGTAGACAGTTTTAAATTGAACAAGGTCAGAATATTGAGTAGGGCCTCCAATCGCGAC
>NC_051418.1:21296338-21296526 GCF_015228065.2 Penaeus monodon | reverse complement strand
CGGCGGCAGGATGCTGTCCCACTGACGTCTAGGGTGACGCTCGCCAAAACCCGAGACGAGAGAGACACGCGAGGGCAGGCTGACCCCGTTGCCGACCTTTCTCCTCTTCGGACCTCTTTGGATCCCCCCCCCATCCTCCCCTCTCCCTGCTTTGTCTCTTCAGTCTCTGATTTCTCCTATCCCCATTT
>NC_051418.1:21295813-21295969 GCF_015228065.2 Penaeus monodon | reverse complement strand
TGCCTTGACCACGTGACAGGACTGCGCTTGTTTACCTTCGTCGTCGACGTGGGCTGGGGGGGGGGGGGGCGTGCTCGTGCCCCTTGCTCGTGTCTCGCGGTCCTGGCCTTCCGTCTCGCTGGTTTTCGAGGCCGAGCGCTGGGCTCCTCATATTAA
>NC_051418.1:21295091-21295192 GCF_015228065.2 Penaeus monodon | reverse complement strand
GCGAAGGAGCGCAAGAATAATGATGGTTATTTGCAGAAAGAGCGCGCGAAAAGGAAGAAGGATGAATACTGTGAAAATATCCAGGAAAAGCGGGGATATGT
>NC_051418.1:21294897-21294965 GCF_015228065.2 Penaeus monodon | reverse complement strand
GATAGATATACAGACAGACAAATAGGCAAACAGGCAAGGAGCGAAAGTGAAGCAGAGATAGAATGACC
>NC_051418.1:21294464-21294561 GCF_015228065.2 Penaeus monodon | reverse complement strand
TGGCGTCACATGTGTTCTTTCGTCGCGCGGAGCCAACTGGAGCCATGTGGTTCCGATATTACTCTTCTATGTAAACATTTTTGTGTTAGCAGTGGTC
>NC_051418.1:21293978-21294108 GCF_015228065.2 Penaeus monodon | reverse complement strand
GGTTTCCCCTCAACATTGTCATGATACCAACTGACCCTTGAATGTTACATAAATACGGTTACCGGAAGGAAGCATATCCGTCACCCCCCCCCCCTTCCCCCTCTGTAACCTGTGCCCATCACTCACGGTT
>NC_051418.1:21293687-21293926 GCF_015228065.2 Penaeus monodon | reverse complement strand
CGCACTAAAGGTGTATATATACTGGTGGAAAAGGGGGATATTCAAGGGTGGGTGTAAAGGGTGGAAGGACGGGTACATTAAGGGTAAACTGGTGGTACAAGGGAGTATTTGATGGGATGTTAGGGGAAGGGTGGGGGGAGTGAAGTGGCGAGGGAGAATGTGGGACGCGGTCGGCTGGCATTTATATGTTTCCTTCTTTTTCCTTCCAAGCTCTTTCTCTCTGTCTTATCTCCCCGTTC
>NC_051418.1:21292531-21293523 GCF_015228065.2 Penaeus monodon | reverse complement strand
GTTTCATTCTCGGCTTCTCTATCTCCTTTTCTTATTCTTCATATGCATTTTTCTTCCCCACGATTATTTTCTCTTCACATTTTCTTTTTGCACGCTATTCGTGCGCACATACATATCCTACGTGTATGTTTTGTGTTTGTGTGTCTTCCTCCCTCCCCCCCATTTTCCTCCCTACCTACCACTCTTTTCCTTTCCCCACCGTTTTCCTTTATCCTTCCCTTCCCATCTCCTGGCTCTGACCCCGTATCCTCCCTCCCTCTGCTCTCCTCTCGTCCTCCCTCCCTCTGCTCTCCTCTCGTCCTCCCTCCCTCTGCTCTCCTCTCGTCCTCCCTCCCTCTGCTCTCCTCTCATCCTCCCTCCCTCTGCTCTCCTCTCGTCCTCCCTCCCTCTGCTCTCCTCTCGTCCTCCCTCCCTCTGCTCTCCTCTCGTCCTCCCTCCCTTAAACATTTCTTTCGACTCACCTACAGTCATGTCACCTTTTCCCTGGTCAGTTCGCCTCGAGGTTTCACGCTCACTCCACGGCCAACTCAACAACCTGTTCATTTGCATAGTGGGCCGCCCCCTCTTCTCCCTTCTCCCTTTTCGTGTTTTTCCTCCACCTTTCCTTTTCAGTCTTCCCCCTCTCCACTTTGCTATCTTCTATCTATCTCTTTCCCGTTCTTCTCCTTTTCTTTCTCTCTTTTTTCCCCTCTCATCCCTTTCTCTCCTTCTCTGAGCGCTGCTCCTCTTCCTCCATCCATATCTCCTCCCATCCCCCCATTTCCCCTTTCCTCCCTCCTCTGTTCCTCTTTTCTCCATCGCCCCTTTCTTTCCCTCCCCTTTTTTCCTTTCCCTCCTTTTTTCCTTTCTCCCTCCTTATTACCCCTTCCTTCCTTTCCTCTTTTGCTCTTCCCCCCTTCCCCTCTTTTCTCCTTTCCACCTCCTCTTACTTTCTCCTCTTCTTGTCGACTATGTGTTGAGTAACTCAAAAGTGTGTCGTTGTCGGAGGTCAA
>NC_051418.1:21292131-21292234 GCF_015228065.2 Penaeus monodon | reverse complement strand
TTTCGTCCGTTCGATTTATTGCAGAATGTTTGCTTGCTATTGAGGTCGTGAAATATAATTTTTATTCGTTTTTTTTTTGGATATTTTTGTTGATTTTGTTGTT
>NC_051418.1:21291799-21292018 GCF_015228065.2 Penaeus monodon | reverse complement strand
CCCTTTTTCTCAAGCCTAAATAACCTCAACTCTATTCTATTTTTAACCGTATCTTCCTGAGATTTGATCAGTTCACCAATCGAGCAGAGAGTGACGTCACCCCAAAGCAAGGCAGGCAAGCAGGCAAACGCATGCAGGTTTTCCATCCCACGCAAAGACAGGCGTGTGTCATAAGGAGATGGAGGATAGACGAGAAAGGAGGTGGAGAAGGGGGCGAGA
>NC_051418.1:21291469-21291640 GCF_015228065.2 Penaeus monodon | reverse complement strand
CGACCTCGTGGAAGAGCGAGAAAGAATAATAATTGGGATAAGAGATATGTAGATAAGATAAGTATGCGATGAAAAAGGATAAAGGTGGGAGGGAAGGGAATTAGAACGATAATATGGAAAGCTGCGTAGATATGAAAGAAGTGTGAAGAAAAAGGTTTCTTAATAAAATGT
>NC_051418.1:21291230-21291371 GCF_015228065.2 Penaeus monodon | reverse complement strand
CACCCCATATACCTTGGCTTGATTGGTCTCTAATCAACACACGCACATCCCAGCACGTGTTGCCCTCAGCGCTGTCGGCTCGCGGTGACGAAACGCCCGCGTGAAGGCTTGTGTGCAGGTTTTGTGGGGGTAGGGGGGCTC
>NC_051418.1:21290836-21291064 GCF_015228065.2 Penaeus monodon | reverse complement strand
CGTGCGCGCGAGTGTGTTTTAGAGAATTTTCAGACTTATGAGTGGTTGTGTGTATATGTGAAAGGAGAGTAGATTGTTTGTGTGTTTGTTTTTGTTCGTGTCGACGTGTGTGTGGCGGTAGATTTTTTGTGTCCGAGGGTGAGGCGAGACTTCACTTGTGGCTTCTGTCTGCCTAGGTGTGTGGGTGAGGGAGGAGTAAAAGGAGAGGCGCGAGGATAAGAAGAAGCG
>NC_051418.1:21290542-21290650 GCF_015228065.2 Penaeus monodon | reverse complement strand
CTCTCAGTGCCGCCAATCAGCCAACCAATCGCATGTCACCTGCAAGAAGCACAAGCGACAGATGCCACAGAGGACATCAATAACCCCCCCCCCCCGTCCCCCTGTGCC
>NC_051418.1:21290233-21290316 GCF_015228065.2 Penaeus monodon | reverse complement strand
AGCGCCTTCTCGTAGCACACACAGCCTGTCGAGTTCGCACGGATATCGGGCCGTTCTGGAGGAGGAAGATGTCCGGGGTTTTA
>NC_051418.1:21288769-21290020 GCF_015228065.2 Penaeus monodon | reverse complement strand
AAATAGAAGAAGAAAAGGAGAGGAAAGTTTAGTAATAGGATCACATGTGAGTTTCGTTTTACCGCCTTCAAAGTCAGGCATTTTGATGTTCTATGCGCGTTTTCTATCTCCCTTTCCGCTTCATTTCTTTCTTGCACATTTCCCTCTTCTTTAGTTACTCCTTTCTCTTTTACTCCCTCATCATTCCCCACATTCCCCGCCTCTCATGCTTCCCCATTACCCTTTTCTCTATCTTATTCGTTATCATTTCTCCTATTCTCCAATTTCCCTCTAATTCCTCAGTCATATCCTTCATCCACCCTTCGTCCGTTATTCTCCTCCCCTTTCCTCATTCTCCCGCATTCGTTTCCCTTCGAAGAGGGAAGGAGAAAAAGCGTCGAGTCAGCCGCGCGCATTTTGCACATGTTGCATCGCAAGCTTTTAGGGCGAGGGGGCGGAGGAGGGGGAAGGGAAGGAGAGGAGGAGGAGGGGGAAGGGAGGGAGGGGGGAGGGGAGGGAGGGGGAAGGAGGAGGAAGGGAAGGGAGGGAGCGGAGGGAAGGAGGGGAGGAGGAAGGGAAGAGAGTGAGTGAAGGAAGGGGAAGATAGGGAGAGGGGGGGGAAGGAGGAAGAGGAGGAAAGGAGAAGGAGGTCTGGAAGAGGCTTGGGGAGAAGAAAAGGGAAGGAGAAGGGTAAAGGGAGAAGAGGATGAGGAGAAGGAAGTGAGAGAGCGAAGGAGGTGAGGGAGGAGGAAGTAGAGAGAAAGAGAATAAGGGAGCAGAGAGGTGGGAGGAGGTAAAGGAGATGGAGGGTGAAGGAAGCGGGAAAAGCCGGGGAAAGACAAGGTGGTGGAGGGAGAGGGGGGGGAGCAGGTGAAGGGAAGGGAAAGAGGAGAGGAAGGCAGGAGGGGCACAGCGAAGGAGAAAAGAGAGGAGGGCTTAGCTGAAGTTTCTTTTCTTTTCTTTTTCATTTTTTTCCTCTTTTCTCTATTTCGTCTTTTACCCTCCCTTTCATCTTCGTATCTCTTTTCATCCTTCACTTTTTTATTGTTTACTTTTTTCCTCCTCTTCCTCTTCATCCTCAAGCTTCCTCCTTAACGATATTTCATTCCTTATTTTTCTCTTCCGCTGCTTTTCCCCCGGTCTTCTCCTGCTTTCCATCCCTTCTTCCATCTGAGGCTGATCATTCGGCCTTTTTTTACAAATACTTCGAATAATGTCACGAAGTTTGTTAATACCGTCTTGAGGCAAAGCGTTTCTTTGGGTTAGCGGGTC
>NC_051418.1:21287414-21288505 GCF_015228065.2 Penaeus monodon | reverse complement strand
ATACCCAGTGTTTTATAACCTCGTTATTTTTTTCCTTTATTATCTCACACTATTCATTTCACACTTCCTCTTTCCTCTCCCTCTTTTTATCTGCACTTGTTTATTATATTTTGCTTCTTTCTCTGTGTGTTTCCTTTCTACCCCAGATTAAATTCCAAATCACGATGAGGTTAATACTTGGCATATGGCTTTCGTGTTCTCGAGTAACTGCGGTCTTGATTGATTGATACTTAGGAGGCAATTAAACGAGATTAAAACGACAAATGCAGAGAAGTGTGGAAAAATCGTTGTATGGCGTTGTTGTAGAGGGTGAAAAGAAGTCACGGTATATAATTCGCAGTGAATTCCGTCGCGGAAGATATATGGATAGCTGTCATTAAGGCCCAAACCCCGCCCACTGGATAGGCAAAGGAAGCACCTGATTGGCTGAGAGGAGGCAGCTGTGGTCACGTGACCCCCCTAGGGAGCAGCTGCGAGGGAGCGCAAACACACCTGCACCGACGCCGCCGCTACAACGCTACGTCACTACACCGCTACAGTGACACACTGCTGCACACCTGCATTATTACAAAACTGAATGCATCACTGATAGAATACTACATCGCCAAACCGCTACACATGTAAATCGTTACACATGTAAATAGCTACGTCGCAATGTACTTGCGTCGCTACTTCGCTATGTCGCCATCATCGTCATCGTTGTCGGAAATTGGTTGAGCATAGCAGCAAGTGAGGAGGGTGGGGGGGGGGTGAGAGGAGGTGAAGAGGGGTGGTAGAGTGTATAGGGTATGCATGTGTCCTTGACGCTTTCGGTGTTGGTTTTTAGTTTGTGTGTGTGGATCGTGCGTGTGTGCGTACGTGCACGCGCGCCCGCGCGGGCGGTTACGTGACATGTACGATTGTGCGTCAGTTGATTGCAGTGAAAGCAAGAGGAGAAAATTATTTCTAAATTTCATTTCGTTATTTTTCTACCCCCCTTCCCCTGTCCCCCCTTCTCAGTCTTTTATTGCGTGAACTCTCCCCTCCCGTCGCTTCCCTCTTTCTGTTTGCCATTGATGAATCAGATATTGTGGCTCTGAATCATCGATTCA
>NC_051418.1:21287087-21287167 GCF_015228065.2 Penaeus monodon | reverse complement strand
ACGCACGGGGTGAAGGGTTGAAGCGAAACGTTGAAAAGTTTGACATGAAAATGACTCTCAAAACGGGCGAGCGAGCGGGT
>NC_051418.1:21286638-21286742 GCF_015228065.2 Penaeus monodon | reverse complement strand
CCTCCTCCTGTTCGATGCCTGTCGCGGACGGCGAAGCGGGCTCGGCGGAGCGTGAACTGCATTGTTGCGCGGCGTGTTGACGCTGCTAAATTGCGTGTCGCTCT
>NC_051418.1:21286293-21286448 GCF_015228065.2 Penaeus monodon | reverse complement strand
TGCAGAACCAAGGGAGAATGTGGTGGGCACGTGATGAGCGTTGATGTTTGGTGTATGGGAGAGTATGGTACGCTGGGCGAAGGGTGGGTATGGGAGAGGGCAAGTAGTAAGGAAGGGCATGGTGGGTGTGCGGGAGAGGGAAGCAAGTGTGCTAG
>NC_051418.1:21286168-21286264 GCF_015228065.2 Penaeus monodon | reverse complement strand
GTGAATGAGAAGAGATCAGTCTTCCAGGATTGCGATACTGAAGGTAACAGAAGGCCAAAGGTCGTGGCGGATGTGGGAGATGGGGGAGGGGAGAGG
>NC_051418.1:21285889-21286101 GCF_015228065.2 Penaeus monodon | reverse complement strand
AGACTCGCTAGAAAGGGGTAAGAGCAAGGATAAGTAAAATATTAAGAAGTAGGAAAAGTAGAAGGAATAGGAGGATAAAGTAGGAGCAGGAAATGGGAGGAGTCAAGGACGCGAAGGGGCGGGGGGGTGGAGCAGGATTCGAAAGGAAAGTACCGGCTGAATGACATAGTGGGACGGGAATTAGAGGAAGCGGGGCTCGAGGGAGGAGGGGG
>NC_051418.1:21285704-21285771 GCF_015228065.2 Penaeus monodon | reverse complement strand
CACGAAAATTTGAGTGGGATAATGCGACAGATCAGACTTCATGATTTCAATGAGATAGATAGAGAGC
>NC_051418.1:21285376-21285662 GCF_015228065.2 Penaeus monodon | reverse complement strand
CGAGGAACAGAGCATGAAAAGGGAGAGGCAAGAGAGCCCAGGAGACAGAAGGGGGCGTGAAGACGAGGCGGAGGAAGTCGCGAGCAAGA
Source organism: Penaeus monodon (assembly GCF_015228065.2). Classification (NCBI taxonomy): domain Eukaryota; kingdom Metazoa; phylum Arthropoda; class Malacostraca; order Decapoda; family Penaeidae; genus Penaeus; species Penaeus monodon. The sequence continues at coordinate 21,285,573 of NC_051418.1, read as the reverse complement.
GAGGCCCCTGGCGACGCGTCCTGCTGCCTGCGAGTGGATGAGTAGCGACGGCGGCCTCATTACCCTCCTTGATGAGATGCTAATTACCGTCGCGGCGTCGGCGGCGCCCGGGACACTTTTCGGTTCCGAGGGTGCTTATTTTGTGATTATTATTATTGTTGCGGCTCTTGTTCGTGTTTTTATCCTCCACCAACACC
>NC_051418.1:21285075-21285245 GCF_015228065.2 Penaeus monodon | reverse complement strand
GAACTCGTTTTCTAAGCTTATATTATTTCCTTTTTTGCAGTGCTCATGATATATATTTTTTTTCGCTGGACGAATTGCGTTAGCAATTTGATAAATGAATAAGAAAGTTTTCGCCTCTGCCTTTTTTTGTTGTTGCCTTTCTTCTTTATTTGAGAAGAGAGCAGATATCA
>NC_051418.1:21284811-21285037 GCF_015228065.2 Penaeus monodon | reverse complement strand
CTTTTATGGAGAATGTTGGAGGTAAAAAATGTATGAAGCTTTCTTGATTTTCGTCCAGGCTGAAGGGATTTCGGATTTTCTGTTGGGCGTTTTTTTAGAATCGTAATTATCTGGTTGGCTGTTTGTTATATGTGGGTGTCCTTATTGTCGTAGCTACGTTATTGCTATTTTTAAGAACAGATAGTTACAACAGGAAGAGATAATGTTATTTTCATTCCTATTCTAC
>NC_051418.1:21284387-21284636 GCF_015228065.2 Penaeus monodon | reverse complement strand
TATTTTTTCCCTTCCTCTTCCTCCTTTCCCCGTCCTTTCTCCCCCACTAATTCTTTTTCTACTTCCCTCTCTCGCACCATTTTACCCTCTTCCTCCTTCCCTTCTTATTTACGACTCCCGAATTCCCAAAGGGCAATAATACGGCATCGTCTCTATAGACAAATTATTATTAATCGCTATATGGCAACAGGCGACCCCCTCCCCCTCACATGTCTGTTGCCATCCTATCCCCCCCCCCTTCAGGCGTTT
>NC_051418.1:21284016-21284176 GCF_015228065.2 Penaeus monodon | reverse complement strand
AGCGAGATATATTAAAGCAGGATATCGTATACAGCATGGAAGACGCGTCTAAAAATATTCTTTCTCATTTATGATAATTAAGTCCCAGGCGGATGTTGCAGGTGTATACAGGTGTACGAGGCGCTGGAGGTCTCGTTGCATCTGTGGTAATTCTCAGCAA
>NC_051418.1:21283571-21283665 GCF_015228065.2 Penaeus monodon | reverse complement strand
CGAAAAAAAAAAACGGTTACTTATTTATGTTATTTGTTGTTTGAATGTTTTCTCCTTGCTGGATTTATGTAGAGCTTTTTTGTTTGTCAAGAAC
>NC_051418.1:21283314-21283516 GCF_015228065.2 Penaeus monodon | reverse complement strand
GCTTGCTTGCGCTTTAGCTGCAGAGAAAGCCCATTCGTCCTCTTGTAAGCTGTTCTCAGAAAATATATTCCTTGCTACGTACAATGTGCAAGAGTAATCGAGTTTTGTTTAGCTCTTCATTCATCGACTGTTGCTGGGGATTCCTTGTGCTGAATCGCCGAAGAAGTGAAAACACTGAAAGCACTTGGTATTTTGCCTGCAT
>NC_051418.1:21283114-21283181 GCF_015228065.2 Penaeus monodon | reverse complement strand
TGAGACGCGAAGTAAGGGTTTGTTTGAATGAAAGGGTGATAAGGGTGGACGGAAGGAGGGGTGGGCG
>NC_051418.1:21282658-21282811 GCF_015228065.2 Penaeus monodon | reverse complement strand
ATGTAGGAACGGAGATAAGAGGGAAAACCAGAATGTGATGAATAGATGTCACTGTCGGAAGTAAATCTTGGAAATATGTACCTCTGACATACGTCCAGTTTGAATGCACTTACTCCACATTTCACTCCGTTTTAAGCCGTATTATTGTCGTAT
>NC_051418.1:21282382-21282473 GCF_015228065.2 Penaeus monodon | reverse complement strand
AGCAAGATTGACGAGCATTCCATCTTCTGATCGTGACTCTTTGCGCTTCTCTAATTCTCCTCTGATCTCTCTCGCGCGTCCCTGTAGATGA
>NC_051418.1:21282206-21282326 GCF_015228065.2 Penaeus monodon | reverse complement strand
CTCCTTCTTTCTACTGTCTCCTTCCCCTTTGCAAGTTACGGAATTTTGTAAGAAGTTTGGACGTTTTGGCGGTGATTAAGGTCAGAAATTTGCGGCGGTGTTAGTGCTCTGTTTGAGTGG
>NC_051418.1:21282082-21282162 GCF_015228065.2 Penaeus monodon | reverse complement strand
GTCTCCTTTAAATTTGGGAATTTGAAAATTTATTTGTTTGTTGAAAAGTGAATTTTGGGGTTAAAGTTTTGGAGGTTGAA
>NC_051418.1:21281370-21281902 GCF_015228065.2 Penaeus monodon | reverse complement strand
ATGAGTATTGGGTAAATGTCTGTCTGTTTGTGTGCATATGTTCCCATTTGAGCTCTTGCAGTGGTTTGGGGTGTATGGAACGTTTTGTTCTTTCGTTAATAAACGTTTCTCTTTTATTGTAAACTTTTGTGTCGCTGAACTCTATTCTTATCTTGTTAAACTGAAGTGGTAGACATTTATCAGATGGATCCTACATTTTAAGTCCTTTTGTATTTGCTAAAAGTCTCTTTCGTGTTATTAATCTCGTCTCAACTATTTTCATTGTCAGACATCCTTTTATATTATTAAGCGCTCTCTTTATGTGAAGAAACGTTTCATCCTTTGTATCATTAAACGTTTTCATTATTTGCGTAAACGTTTCCCGAGCCTCCCGTCTCTCCCTGTGTTGGTTCAGCGATGATGCAGAGGCTTGATGATAATTCCTTCGCGGTTTAGCCTTGTGGGCGAATCAGCTTCGTTCATTGGCCTTGAATCAAATGTCGTTCAGCGGAATTATAACGTGGAGGGGTGTGTGTGGTTGGGGGGCGGAGGT
>NC_051418.1:21280953-21281061 GCF_015228065.2 Penaeus monodon | reverse complement strand
GCCAAACCCTACAGCCATTACCCTTATTGTGGCTTCCCCGCCACTCCTCTCTCTACTCTACCTGCGCCCACCGCCGTCTACTCCATTTCACTGCGGAGGAAACGGGGA
>NC_051418.1:21280743-21280835 GCF_015228065.2 Penaeus monodon | reverse complement strand
TGGTGATGCTGAGCTCGGGGAGAGCACTGAAGGAGGCTGCGTCTTCTTCATCCCGTTTGAGGAGTGGCCCAGGAGATGCGCCGCGGGGCATG
>NC_051418.1:21280227-21280489 GCF_015228065.2 Penaeus monodon | reverse complement strand
GAAAGGCTGGGGAAGGAAGGGAGGGTAGGGTAGAGATTCTCTCGAAGGGAAATGGAGAGACTTAATTAGAGGTAATAAAGTAAAAAGAAAAAAACGTAATATCTCAAATTCACTTTCCTCCCCAACCCCTTCTCCTCTGTGCTTCCCCCTCTCTAGGAAACCGTATATTCCTTCTTTTCTCCCCCTCCCCTTCCTGTATCTCTTGGTGCCCTCTTTTTCCTCCCCTTTCCTTCTCCCCCTTTCCTCTGTCGCCCTCTTTCTC
>NC_051418.1:21279905-21280177 GCF_015228065.2 Penaeus monodon | reverse complement strand
CCCCCCGCTTCCCTCCATCCCCCCCGCCCCCCTCCCTTCCCATGGTCTTCGGGAGGAGGGTTGACACCTCGCGGCGCCTCGGCATCGTCCCGCGAGCTGATCGGCGCGGTGCGTGAGTGCGCGCGCGCGGCCCGGGAAGACGAGCCGCGGTGCCAAGGTTGGTCGGCCTTCTTGCTCGCACGTTAATTGCGGCGATGAGGGCAAGTGGGCGCGTTTAGCCGCGGTGTCAGAGCTTATTGCCTTTATATGTTTATGTGTGTATCCATGCTTAG
>NC_051418.1:21278748-21279363 GCF_015228065.2 Penaeus monodon | reverse complement strand
TCAGAATGTAAGAATTAAGGAAAGAAACTTGTTCATATTAATATGTATCCATTCACGTTGAATTATATTTTTTGTATAAACCGTTCATCGTGCTAGATTTTCATTGAATGATTATTAAAAGCCCAAAATCGAAAAGTTCAAAAGATCAGCAAACAATTTCCTATCGCTAGGAAGGTAAAGCCGAACACGCAGCAGTTTGTCCTCAAGCACTCGCAGTCCTGACGATCCCTTAAGAGATATAGAGACATCTGAGACGTTTATCTTATGGAGGCGTGTCGGGCGTATGCGAGGGTGGACGGTGGGCGTGGTTTGGGGAGAGGGGGAGGGGGAAAGGGTATGGAGTATGGGGTAAGGGTTAAGGGTTGAGGGGGGGGGGGCTAAAGTAGGGTGAAAGGGGAGGGGGAAGAGTTAATGCCTTAATGTAACAGGTTTTTTTTTCTTATCAGGAAGCGCCTGAAGGAGGGGAGAGGTGCTTATCCTTTGAACCCTAAACCCTAAGACTTTAACCCTTAGACTTAATCCCTCAGACTTGAACCCTAAACCTCACCTGGCAGACCATCAGCAACGCGTGTGGGCTTTGGTGTCATGAGGACTCCGCTTTTATGTTGCTTTTGT
>NC_051418.1:21277764-21278570 GCF_015228065.2 Penaeus monodon | reverse complement strand
GTCCTTTGTTCCATCTCTTTCCACCTCCTTCTTCCCTTTCCTTTCATCGCACTCTCGCTTTCTTTCTTCCTTCCTCCCTCTCTTCCTCCCTCCCTCCTTCCCTCACTTCCTTCCTTCTTTCCTCCCTCCCTTCCTCCCTCCCCCTCTCTCTCCCTTTCTCCCATCTTCCCACACTCCCCTCCTTCCACTCTCCCTCTCTCCCTTCCTTTCGCTCTCCTGCCATTTCGCGGCGGCGGCGGCGAGGACCCGGATGAGCGAACGTTATTCGGATAATCGAGCGCAATCCTCCCATTTTCATACGAGTGCATGGGTCGTTCCCGGAGATCTGATCGAGAGCCGGTTTTCTTCCCTCGCCCTTCCGTTCCCCCTTTTCTTCCTCTTCCCTATCTCTCCCCCCTGCTCCCTCTTCCCTCTTTCTTATCTCTCCTTCCTCCTTCTGACGCCCCCCCTCCCTTGCTCCTTCTCTCCATCTTTTCCGCTTTCCCCCTCCTCCATCCTTCCATACATAGTCCTTCCCTTTCTCCTTCCCCGCCCTTCTTTTCTTCTTCACCTTTCTCCTTCCCCTCCTTCTCTCCTCTCTCCTCCTCAGTCCTCATTTCCTTCCCTCCTTCCACACATCCGTCTCCCCCCTTCCTCCTCCTCCCCCTCTTTCCATCTCCCCTCCCTCCACCTCCCCCCCCATTTCATTTCACTGCAATCCGGCGTCGGAAACGGCATGCAATACCAACGGCTGCAAGATCGGTTCTGAAGGATATATACAAATGCAGGATCCAAGGTGTCTTTTTTTTTTTTAGAAATGGGGGAAG
>NC_051418.1:21277036-21277571 GCF_015228065.2 Penaeus monodon | reverse complement strand
CAGGAAGATGGGGAAAATGAGACGGAAACCGCGGTTGTAAAAAAAAAAAAAGACACGAAGCAGAGATAAAAAGTATAAATGGAGAAAGAGAAGCTAGGGGCAGAGGGAGAACGGTTCTGAAAGAGATAAAAACATGTAAATAAAATAAACAAATACAGAGGGATAGAGCAAGACCGCGACACACAGAGACAAAGGGAGTAAGAGGCAAGAAAAGGTGAAGAAAGACACAGTAGATATTGACAGTCACAGAAACAAGAAGAGTGTCTGCAGGAGTGACAGAGGCAGAGACACAGAGACACATTCTGTAGTGTGACAAAGACAGACAGACAGGCAGATCTTGTGGTGACTGAGAGAGCAGAGACAGAGACAGATCCTGTGGTGGGACAGAGACAGATACACAGACAGAGAGAGACAGATCCTGCCAACCCAAAAGGAGCACTTCATTAATTGAGGTCAGAGGACGCAAAAATTCCTAGCGACCGGTTCCGCGAGTTGCATCCCACTTGCACTTTTGTTGTACCGGCCGGCCAGGTGA
>NC_051418.1:21276329-21276398 GCF_015228065.2 Penaeus monodon | reverse complement strand
TCAGATGAAGTCAATTAGTCTATATATAGATTAATAATATTCCTGAATTTGGGAAGAGATAAACAGTCA
>NC_051418.1:21276149-21276275 GCF_015228065.2 Penaeus monodon | reverse complement strand
AAATTGGAATACAGCAATGGTAAATTTTTTTTATGTGAGAAATGGGTTTTGAATTTTTCGTTCTTTTGGAGAAGAATTTTGCAGCGGTGATTGCATTGTATCGTCGAGCCGTGGTGAAACGATAGA
>NC_051418.1:21275486-21275938 GCF_015228065.2 Penaeus monodon | reverse complement strand
CACCTTTATTGTTTTTTTTTCCTTTTATCATTCTCATATCACAAAATCCACGAGCTTCAAGATAAGGCCTCATCCCGTATCGAACAGGAAACGCTAGGCTGATAAGTGACCCAGTTGGCTGAGGATTTAAAGTACAAGGCGTTTGTTGCAAGACTGTTTGTCGGCCGCATATGAGTGACGCACGTGCAACTCTGCAACGTGTGGGAGGGAACGATTGTTGCAGATGAAGAATGATAGATGGATAGATTTTTTTTTTATGTACATTCCGTTGGTTAAGAAAGTGTTGTTTTATTTTCAATTTTATGTGCGTTCCATTAAGAAAGTTTGCTTTATTTGGTTTCTGTTTGTTTATTTTGTGTTTTATTCGTCGATTTGTTTTTTTCCATATATTGATATAATTCTTCACCTTTATATTCTACGTTTCCGTTTTTTTATCCATCTTTTTATTCCTA
>NC_051418.1:21275160-21275225 GCF_015228065.2 Penaeus monodon | reverse complement strand
TCCCCCCTACGTGAGGTTCCGAAGCGGGGAATGGTAATGGATGAGACAGGAGGGAGGAGCTAGCC
>NC_051418.1:21274700-21274893 GCF_015228065.2 Penaeus monodon | reverse complement strand
AGTTGCAGCATTGCTCTTTGTGGGTGATTATTATAATATATTTTCATTGGTGTTATTATGGATTTGGCTTTGTAAAGACTTCCTTTGTGTCCTTGACATATCCGCAGAAGGCGCAGATATCGTGCGATCTCAATAGAATCAAATAAACATCCTTGAGTTCAATGCAGATAAAAGAGACACGTCACGGGGAATA
>NC_051418.1:21273744-21274063 GCF_015228065.2 Penaeus monodon | reverse complement strand
ATTTCATTCAATCTCGCCAAAAGGATCCGAGGCACTTCAAGGAGAGGGCAGAGGGGGGGGGGAGAAGGAGAAGGAAGGTGGAGGGGCGGGGGGGGGGGGTGAGAGGGAGGGTGAAGGATGGGAGACGACGGGGGGGGGTAATGGGGTAAGGGGAGAGACGGAAGGGAGGGGAGAGGTGGGGAGGAGAGGAGGTTTAGTAAGGATTGAGGGGAAGGGGTGGGGGTAGTAGGGGGTGATGTGCAAGGGGGTATGGGGTTCGGTAGGGGGAGGGGGGGTAGAGTTCCATTTCGCATACAGGTTAGGTGAGGTAAGATTTTTT
>NC_051418.1:21273567-21273635 GCF_015228065.2 Penaeus monodon | reverse complement strand
TTTTCTCTTTGATTCTTCTGATTTTTTCTTTGCTGATCGTTATATTTCTGTATATCGCTCTCCTCATG
>NC_051418.1:21273431-21273501 GCF_015228065.2 Penaeus monodon | reverse complement strand
TCGTTTTTGTGTAGACGCCAAGGAAAAGACAGAACAGCAAAAACAGGAAGAGGAGGAACATATATGAAAA
>NC_051418.1:21273206-21273380 GCF_015228065.2 Penaeus monodon | reverse complement strand
AAATAACGAATGATGTATAAAAGTGAACCATACAGAGATGAAATAGGATGAGAAATTATGAATTAAAGAAATAGCAGGATATCGATGAGGAGATACTTAAACAGGAAGAGGACGAGGACAACGAAAAATAAAGCAAAAACAATGAATAAATGAAAGATAAACGAGATTATTTTC
>NC_051418.1:21272489-21272741 GCF_015228065.2 Penaeus monodon | reverse complement strand
TCTTAAACACCTTCCATCTATATTAATATCAATCTGCAATCTTATTAGAAAGGGGAATGAGAGAAGGGGAGAAGGGGAGAAGCAGGGGAAGAAGAAGGGGAAGAGGAGGAAGTTTTTGGTAATTATGGGAGCATTTCCCCTCTGGTTCTTCCTGTTCGTTTTCGTATTCCGGAATTTGATTACATTGTCGTAAGATTTTACTTTCAGTTTTAAGGTTGACGTTGATTGTCATGCGGCTTTGATTCGTAAGCA
>NC_051418.1:21272089-21272448 GCF_015228065.2 Penaeus monodon | reverse complement strand
TGACTCTTCGTTCGTGGGATTTGAGTTCCATGTTAAAGAAAAAAAAATAATGGGTTTTGATGTTGAAGTTGAATCGTCAGATTTCGGTCTCAGTTTTGAATTGAACGTTGGCTGAAATATGACTGGTTTGATGAGATTTGGGTTTCAGTCTGAGGTTAAAGTAGATCTTCTTCGAATTTCGATTAGATAGGAAGTATTACGATCCAAGAATGACTAATTATATAAATTATTCTAGTCTGAGGGTCCGAGACTGTGGTTTGTGTAAGATTGTGTGTAAAGGATGGGAATGGGGGTGTAGAGTGGGGGGGGGTTGGGGGGTGAATGGGTTGGTTAGGGGAGAGGTTCTGTTTGTTGGAGGT
>NC_051418.1:21271747-21271920 GCF_015228065.2 Penaeus monodon | reverse complement strand
AACGAAGGTACCTGAATATGAATTAAAAGTAGAACAGGAAATTAGAACCGAAAAAAAGGGGTCAAAGACAAATAGAATAAGAAACGAAAGGAGCATTTTGGACACGGTTGCGTAGGCTAAGAGGATATCTAATCCTCTGTGAGGCTCTAAGACCTTGTTAATGATTCTTTGCT
>NC_051418.1:21271246-21271624 GCF_015228065.2 Penaeus monodon | reverse complement strand
GTTTTTTCTGGCCTTTCACCTCACGTTATCCTATCTTTCATCTTTTCCACCTTACTTGTTTTAACCTCTCATTTATCGTTTCCTTATCCTCCCTCCCTCTTCTCTCCACCACCTTCTCCTACCTTCGTCCCCCGTTCCCCCCTTTATTCCTATTCTCCCTCTCCCATCCTCCAACTCTTTCTTTCCTTCATCCCCTTACATCCGCTCTCTGCTCCCACCTCCCCCATCCATCCCATCCCCCCCCCCCCCGTCAAGAACGAGTTTAAGCTCACCGAATCAACACCCAGGCTTCGTTCGTCCCTTGAATTCACAGGCGGAACCCGAGTGCAAAATAGTCATTACGAAAAGTTAAGAGTCTGCGTCATCTACTGCTTCCTC
>NC_051418.1:21270825-21270919 GCF_015228065.2 Penaeus monodon | reverse complement strand
GGAGAGTGAGACGCCATAGAGGGGGAAGCCAGAGGAGGTATAGATGGTAAAGTAGAAGGAAGGAAGCGTAGGCGTCGGTGCAGGAGCAGGGGAT
>NC_051418.1:21270589-21270782 GCF_015228065.2 Penaeus monodon | reverse complement strand
AGTTACACGCAGTGAAGAGTAGTGAACGGGGAAGTAGCAGGTGGCGGAGAAGGGGAAGATGACGAAGGGGAAAGGAAGAAAGAAGGTGGCGAAGGAGAGCAAGACGAAGAAAATAAACTTAAAAGATTACGATTAACAGAAGTGGTAAGGCGTTCAAAAAGGCAAGGCCATGGTGAAAAGTCTTTTAAAAAGA
>NC_051418.1:21269759-21270374 GCF_015228065.2 Penaeus monodon | reverse complement strand
CAGTGTGTACGTGATACACATTTCATGGTTATTCTGGATTCTCTTGGCAACGTCATTCACGTACGGCGGAGGAAGGGAGGGAAGGGGAGACTAGAGAAAAGAGGTTAAGAAGGCTAGAGAAGGGAAAACTGAGAAAACATGGAAAAGGTAGAACGAAAATATAGGGAAAGGAAATAGGAAAAAGAGAAGAAAACGAATATGAGAAAAACAAAAACAAAAGAGAAATGACCTTAGGAAACGAAAAAATAAAAAAACGTAAAGGAACCGAAGAAAAACGCCTAACTAGGTGAACGCCGCCTCAGCGTGACTGGCGTCGGCAAATAGCATGTTTAAGGGAGCTAATTCGTGACTGGATAACTGATCTTACATTAACTGGACCGCATCCTCTTAATGACTGGGTGTGTCTGGGGGGTAGGAGGGGGAGGGGGAGAGGGGAGGAGGCATGTGAAGAGGGGATTTGAGACCCCCCCTCCTCCCCTCACTTCCTCTCTCTTCCCCTCTCCCCCTATCTTCTCCCCCCCCCTTGGTACAGTCGTCTAGCCTCAAATTTCGAGAATTTGAGTCATTCAGTTCCGGAACTGTTGGAGTAATGAGAGGGTTTGACTAATCCCAGGG
>NC_051418.1:21269124-21269328 GCF_015228065.2 Penaeus monodon | reverse complement strand
CTACCGATGCTCTTGGCGCCTAATCCCCCTGCGACTCAGGCGCCCCCGTGGCCCTCCTGTGGCCCTGGAATGTCCTGGCCAGTTATTGCCTCCCGCCGGTGGCTCTCCCGACGAGTCCTCTCGCCGAGGGAGGATGCCTTGTACATGGCAGGCATGCTGAGGCCTCGGGAGGACTGGCCGTGTATTTCATAACGCATGGTGGGA
>NC_051418.1:21268449-21268818 GCF_015228065.2 Penaeus monodon | reverse complement strand
GGAACGACAGGGGAGGTTTAAGGAAGATAGAATGAAGTAATGAACGAAAAAAGAGACGGATCCATAAGTCGAACAGGGATGCGAGTGAAGGCAATTTGCGACCACCCTCGATGCCACTTGAACCCCCTTCCCCCTTCTTCCCCACCACTGGCCCCCACTCTTGTCCCAGCTCTTCCCCTCCCTCCATCACATTGGGTCCCCCTCTTCCACCTCCCTCCTCCTTCCACCCGTGGGCCTGCTGGTGGTCTCACACGCCCTTCCGTCCACACTTAGCGTGTATATCCACTTGTGAGTTCACTTGTTCCACATTTATTTCGTTAAGGGGTGGGGGTGTAAGGAGGGGTGTGGTGGGCCGGGCTAGGGAAATAC
>NC_051418.1:21268027-21268221 GCF_015228065.2 Penaeus monodon | reverse complement strand
TAGAGCAGACTAAAGTAAGAAGAAAGGGGTCGGGGGAACGTTGTGAGGGGAAGAGAGGTGTGTGTGTGGGGGGGTGGATGTAATCTGCGCGGATTTTTTGCGTTTCGAGAATAGTGTTTAGTGTTGTGAGCGCGTGTTTTCGGGGCTTTTTGGTCCGGAAAGAAGATTTGGGATTTAAAAAAACGGGGTTTGCG
>NC_051418.1:21267802-21267951 GCF_015228065.2 Penaeus monodon | reverse complement strand
CACCCTTTGTGATCGAGATAATTTGTTGGACTATATGTTAAGTTATCTGTGTCCGTTTCTCCTAATGATCTAAAACTAATGATTAGGAATACCATTAAATCCAGAAAAATGAATGTGAGTAGAAGAACCTTAGAATAGTCAAGAACAAG
>NC_051418.1:21267303-21267708 GCF_015228065.2 Penaeus monodon | reverse complement strand
AATTGTCTCCCATTTGACGCAGTGTGAGTAGTCCCTGGCTCCCTCGCTCGGCCTCCAGCCATCGCCTTATAGAGCACGACCGCCGCGGCAGTAGCAGCGACGACCGCCATCAGCAGCAGTAGCGTCAAGGCGACCTGAGAGTTGTAATGAGATTCAGAGAGCCAGATCGCTCGCATTCTTTCATTTTAGAGGGGGGAGAGGGGGGGAGGGAATGGGGGGAGGGGAGGGGATGGGGTTGAAGGATTGGAAGAGGGGAGGGGGAAGGGGTTTTGGGAGAGGGGAGGGGGAGAGAAGGGGAAGGGAGGGTGGATTTAGTTCCCTAGGGTAAACGGAGAGAATTCAGGAATTGTGCGTGCTTGTGAAGGACACGTCGAGGTTGTTGCCTTCAGCTAAATATATACATAT
>NC_051418.1:21267147-21267278 GCF_015228065.2 Penaeus monodon | reverse complement strand
AAGCGTGTGTTTGTGTGTGCATATTGGTATGTGTATAATTGGGTCTTCTTTCTGTTTTGTTTTTTTGCTTCGTCTGTCTTTATAGAGAAAGAAAATATCCTTTCGTTTTTCCTCCTCATTTTAACCCTTTT
>NC_051418.1:21266807-21266989 GCF_015228065.2 Penaeus monodon | reverse complement strand
CATTTCCCTTCTGTCTCCGTCCCATTCTTTTGAGCGTGGAGTGAAGCATCGCAGGTGTCTCGGAACTCGCTCATTGTCGACGAGGAGAGCGCACTAACATGTCTCGCTCGCTCGCTCTTGGGTATATAAATATTTGCATTTTATCAGGTTACATAATGCATTCTCGGACTATTTATGGAAAA
>NC_051418.1:21266615-21266777 GCF_015228065.2 Penaeus monodon | reverse complement strand
AGCGGGAAGGGGGAATAAAAAAGGTAGGAGAGGGTTAGGGGGAATAAAAGTGAAGGAGGGCGAGGAAGAGGGTGAAAAGTGGAAGTGGAAGAGAGGGAAATTGAAATTGAAACGTTTATTTGGCTTATATTTTTTGTGTTGCGCGGGGGAGGGGGTAAGCGG
>NC_051418.1:21266370-21266520 GCF_015228065.2 Penaeus monodon | reverse complement strand
AACTGGAATTCAAGACAGAGTAGAGACAGGGTTTCGAAGAGCAAGAATGAGTTAGCAATTTTATCGCGCGGCGCTGACGCAGGGGGGGGGCTCATTCCTCCCCTTCGTAGGGAATGTCGCTGCTAGACAAATGACGCTCAGCCAAGGCCT
>NC_051418.1:21265694-21265792 GCF_015228065.2 Penaeus monodon | reverse complement strand
TCTCCCTCCCCCTCCCCTTTCCGGAAGTGTGGGGAGGAGGGGGGTTATTTGGGTCCGGGGCATTTGTTGATATCTGTACCATTCTGTGGACGTAGGCG
>NC_051418.1:21265202-21265363 GCF_015228065.2 Penaeus monodon | reverse complement strand
ATGTGTCCGTACCTCTCCTCTCCTGCTTCAAAGGAGTGGAGAAACAAGATAGAGCAATAAGATAATAAGCTGTGCAGTGCCTGTTTGTTGTGTGGATGAGACAATCGCCCATGCATACTGTCGCTGATTAGACTTCCCTTTGGAGGAGTTTCATCAGGGCC
>NC_051418.1:21264853-21264934 GCF_015228065.2 Penaeus monodon | reverse complement strand
ACAGAAAAAAGATAACGAAGAATTAGATGGATTAAGACAAATAAGAATGAGGAGAGTGGAGAAAGAAGGCGACAAAGAGAA
>NC_051418.1:21264393-21264649 GCF_015228065.2 Penaeus monodon | reverse complement strand
GTAGAGAAAGACGAATAATAATGGAAAAGGAAGGACGAATGCAAAGAGAATCAATATAGACGAATACGAATCCGAAGAAGGAAGAGAGATATGCAGGATTAATGTCGCCGCGAATTAACGAGGAGAGATAATTAGCCTGAAGCCTCCTCACAAGCGGTGGCTGTGTGCGCCGGTGGTCAGAGGCGCAGGTAATGACAGGCGTGGTCAGTGCCGGTGCGTCGGCGCCAAGTAAGGTATGGCGTCAAGGTTTTGCCCC
>NC_051418.1:21263251-21264097 GCF_015228065.2 Penaeus monodon | reverse complement strand
GACCTCCGCATCAGCATCTATCTGGCCGCACCTCCCCGTAATCTCTACCACCACCACCTCCCCCATCGACGCCGCATCTCTAACCTCTTCCCTCGCCCTTCCAACAGTTGTTGTTTTTCTTCTGTCTCTTCCATCGTCTTCCACCACCCCTTCCACCGCCTCTGCCTTTAATTCTTCCATCATTTCTTCTACGGCCTTATCCACTGTGTCTTCCACTACCCCTTCCACCTCCTACCCCCTCCCACCGCCTCCTCTACTACCCCTTCCACCTTCCTTCCACATTCTATGTTTCCTCGAATGTAAATCTCTTTTTTTCCCCATTTCTCTTACAGCATTTTCTCTAGATTCATGAGTGTGTCTATCCCCGTTCACTTGTTTTTCTTTCTCTCTCTTTTTCCCCTTCTTCACGCTTTGTTTATTTGAATTTTGACGCTCATGTTGCTGTTTCCGGTTTTGCTTCTATTTTTGTTGATTTTTTTTTCTGGTTCTCTCTCCCCTTTGTTTTGTTCTTTCGTTGCTTTTACGTGTTTAATTTAATTATGCTTTTTTGTGGGGGGGTGTTTTTTGTAATATTCTTATCAACATCATCATCACATATCCGTTTTTCATATTCTCTTTTCCTTTTTTTTTGTTATTCTCCTCCTCCTCATCATCATCACATATCTGTCTTTCACATTCTCTTTTCCTTTTTTGTTATTCCCCTTCTCCCCTTTTCACTTCTCATTCCTGCTCGTCCACCTTTCCCCTGCCATTCTCTTCTCTGTTCTCCTCTCTTCCCACCTCCTTCTTTTCCCATTTTCCAACCCTTGTATACACCGCCAAGGCGTAAACGTGCGTCTGTGCATT
>NC_051418.1:21262882-21263017 GCF_015228065.2 Penaeus monodon | reverse complement strand
GCCTACCCCCTTCACCCCCCTCCCCTTACACGTTGCAAAGACGACGTCGAATGTTGCAATATCATCAGGATCAGCATCAGTTCCGCCCAGTCCGCTCGGCCGACCCGGAGATGCCCCAGAAAGGAGTCCTTGGAA
>NC_051418.1:21262308-21262689 GCF_015228065.2 Penaeus monodon | reverse complement strand
GACCTTCCTCTCTATTTTTGGATCAAGTGGATTTCGAGAGGGATTTGAGGTGACATTTTTGGCCGCACACTTTTGCTTTTGTCTTTAATGAATGGCGAGGCATGTGGGAATGTGTGATCTTTAAATATTTATTTTGTATTTGTACTGTTCTTTTCTTTATCCGTTGATTAGATAAGTTTTTAATCGTATTTTTATTTGTATATATATTCTTTCTTTCTTTTGCGTGTCGTATGTATAACGGTCATGGTTTATTTATGTTGGTCGCAAAAGGTCGTGTCTTGGGATCCCAATGGATAGGAGGGGGGGGGGGAGTATGGGGCAAGGGGATGATGGGTATATAAGAGAAGGGGGGGGGGGTGGACAGCTGTGTTGTACGGGTGA
>NC_051418.1:21262120-21262192 GCF_015228065.2 Penaeus monodon | reverse complement strand
TGCCCGGGCAGCGGGGGGTAGGCTAGGGTAGGCAGGTAAAAGGGGGTAAGGGGCAGGTAAAGGGAGGGGGGG
>NC_051418.1:21261708-21261867 GCF_015228065.2 Penaeus monodon | reverse complement strand
GGGGGGGGGGGGGGTGAGAGGAAGGGGTGTTCTGTTGATTGTTTGTGTCGTGTGGTTTGGAAAGAAAGTTGGTGTGTGTGTGTGTTTTGTCCCGTTCTGTATTTAGTGTCGGAGTTGTTGTTTATAACAGATAGAATCAACCATCTTTACTTTATTTTA
>NC_051418.1:21260823-21260914 GCF_015228065.2 Penaeus monodon | reverse complement strand
CAGGGAGAAGACAAGACTTCTTAGTGTTAATTCGCTGCGTGAACTGCTGCTCCTTTGTTTTGCTTTGTTTGCTCGCCCTAACTTACACGGT
>NC_051418.1:21260199-21260497 GCF_015228065.2 Penaeus monodon | reverse complement strand
AGTGATTGGCGGAGGAAATTGCTTTAGCGTGGCTTGTTTCTGGGATTTGTCATTATTATTCCTGTAGCTTTGTTGGTAATGATGGTATTTATTTGTTTTAGTGTTTTCGTTTTGCTGCTGCTTGTTCCTTTTGTGTTATTGTTATCATCGTTGTCACCGTCAGTCATATCTTTAACGTTTTGCCTTTTTTTCATCATCATTGTCGGCATTGTTACACTCCCATTCCTTCTTTTTCTTCTTTTTCGACTTCCCCTTCTTATTCTTTCCTCTCCCGCTCCGTCTTCTCCCTTTTCCCCTT
>NC_051418.1:21259418-21259589 GCF_015228065.2 Penaeus monodon | reverse complement strand
GACCTTGCCATGGGGGTTGTCCTCGCTGCATTTCCCTCCCCATTTTGTTGTTGTAGTGGTAGTAATGCTGGTTCATGTTGTTGTCGTGGCTGGAATATGACCTTATAGTGTAGACCTATAGGCTGACCTTCATTTTCCCGTTAGTAGGCCTCTAGCGATGCTTCTCCTGGG
>NC_051418.1:21258991-21259107 GCF_015228065.2 Penaeus monodon | reverse complement strand
CAAGTCTACCCCTGCTCCTGGAAAGTGCCGCGCCAACCTTTGCTTTGTCAGCCTTACTTCTATATGCAAATTACCTGTCACCCGTGTAAAAGGGGAGGGTGGCAGATCGGGGAAAG
>NC_051418.1:21258381-21258630 GCF_015228065.2 Penaeus monodon | reverse complement strand
TTAGATCGTATTGGGTATCTTGGAAAAAAAGAGAGGAGGGGGAAGGGTAGGGCCGCGGGGTGGGGGAGATGGGGAAAGGGTAAGAAGCGAAGGAGTTAAGCGGGCAAGGGGAGAGGGGTGGGAGGGAGAGGAGGAGGAAAGGGAGATAGGGAGGGGGGAGGCGCCCCTCGTGAGCTCCAACAATGGGACTGGCAAGGACGCCGACGTTCATTCCCAGTTTTTGTTTGACAGTCTTCAGTTTTTTGCGAC
>NC_051418.1:21256683-21257096 GCF_015228065.2 Penaeus monodon | reverse complement strand
GAGGGTAGAAGCATTCTTTACTCGGTACTGAGACATCCATAACGGTAAACAAAAAGATTTACTGCTTCCACCATCCCACCGCCTAGCCACGTCTACCGAGTCTCTTTCTCGCTTGGCCTTCAGTGCGTGTGGTGGATACACACCGCGTCGATATACGTTTGCGTGAAGGCCGTGTGATTCAGCAACACTCCTCGGTCAACAGAGGACGTGGGGCGCGGCTGGCAGGTTAATGAGATGCGTTAATAAGGGATTTGAGCACCTTTAATCGAGCTCCGGCGACCGGGGCGGGATTACGGGAGGATGCTGGGGCGCCGGGAGTCTCATCTCGCGGGGAGGAGAGAGGAAGGCCAAGGGGAGGATGAGGCTGTGGCCCAGATGGTGGAGGAGAGGAGGTCGGAAGTTCACCTGCAGGG
>NC_051418.1:21256346-21256590 GCF_015228065.2 Penaeus monodon | reverse complement strand
GTTAAAAGGAGGAAGTGAGGGGAGAAGAGAAAGAGGGGAAGGAGGGAATTAGAGAAATGAGAAGGAAGTGTAGGAGAGGGAAGAGAGATATGCAGATGGTGTGAGGAAAAAGAAAGTCGAGAAAACTTGTGATAAATGATGATAATGAATACTGGAAGAGGGAAAAAAAGGGTAAGGGGAAACAAAAACGGAGATTGGTTTTAGATATCAATAGCCAAATAAATATAAAACGGCAAGTCGTAAT
>NC_051418.1:21256029-21256248 GCF_015228065.2 Penaeus monodon | reverse complement strand
GTCATGGAAAGAAAAGGGGAGACATGCAATATTGCGCAAAGTAAAGCAAGGATGCAAACAAGAAACATAAAAACGTCTACAATTCGCGTCGACTTCGCTGTGTATTTAACCCAGCCGTTAGCGGGGGGGGGGGGGGATAAAAAAAAATGTCATTTATCTATTTTTTTCTTGCTGCGTTGTTATTAAAATGTCAATTCCGGGGATGTTGGTGGTGTGCTC
>NC_051418.1:21255660-21255943 GCF_015228065.2 Penaeus monodon | reverse complement strand
AACGTAATTCTTTCTCTTCGTCGATCGACCTGTAGCCTTTGCTGGAGAGTTGATGGAGGGAAGAGAGTTGGTGGAGAGAAGGAAGGGCAGGTTGGAGGTGAAAAGGGAGAGGAGAGGAAAGAGGCCAAGAGGGGAGATGGAGGAGGTGGAGAAATATACGGGAGAGGAAGGGAGGTCAAAAGAGGAGGAGGGAAGAGGGATTAGAGATAAGACAGCGATAAGGGAGGAGACAGAAGGAAGGAAGAGAGGAGCTTGGAAGAAGGGGAAGGGTGCGAGGAGATAG
>NC_051418.1:21254926-21255618 GCF_015228065.2 Penaeus monodon | reverse complement strand
GAGGCGGAGGAAGAAGGGGCGGCGATGGTGCGTATGGAAGAAGGCGGAGGGGCAAGGGGGTGTGGATATATGGGGGGGGGGCCTTAGATGAGCGTAAAAGTTTCCGCATTTTGACATGGGCCTCGGATTCGTAAAGTTCGTGATTGAGCGGTGTTTTGTTGAGCGCGTTCGGATGTTATTATATCGCGCGTTTTCTCTTGTTTTGATTGTTGCTGTGTTTTTTTTTCAGATTAGGGTGTTGTTTTATTATTCTGGCTTGATTTATGCTGTTCTTTTCCTTGTTTTGATTTGCTTTTCTCTCCTGTGTTGCTTATTGTCTTTGCTTTGTTTTTTTTTCTCAAGTTTTGATTGTTGTTTTTGTTCCGCGCAGTTTTGATTGAAGTCCTAATTGTTGTTTTTGTTTGTCATGCTGTTTTCGATTTGTTTCTCGTGCTATTTTCATTGATTTTGCTTTTATTCTTTTTCTTCTTTTTGCTACTATTCTGAATAAGATTAATTATTTTATAATTATTACTGATATTTCATCATATTACTGATATTAGTAGACTGTTCTGGCGACCTGCAGGCATGGTGCACTAGAAGCAAATAAATAAGCAAGCAAACAGACTGGATGGAAGGCGAGCAGGCAAGCAGGGACCCAGTAGGTGATATCCGCTGGAAGTAGAGACAGGGGAGGATGCAGGAAGGGCCTA
>NC_051418.1:21253525-21254294 GCF_015228065.2 Penaeus monodon | reverse complement strand
TGAGTGAGTGAGTGAGAAGGGGGGGGGAGCTCAAACAAGAAACTTCGTAACAGTTATGTATTCAGGGTTTTATGCTGTGAACAGAAACACCAGAGAGAGAAGAAGACTTTTTCCCCAAAGCAAATTTGATTTTCTCTTCGGGTCTGAAAGTTTGACTGCTGCCTCACCTCTCGCCTATTGTATTTTTCATGTAATTTTTCTAATAAACTGGTTTGGCCTATTATATATATTTATTTTTTTTGTCACCAGTAACCTCTGCTTCCATTGTGGTTATTATTTTTTTTTCGGTAAGAAGAGATACTGACTGTGAATATTCTGCCTTTTGCTTATACTTAAATCTTAATCAAGTGAGGACAAGGAATGACCCCTCTACGATAAGGTCAGAGAAGGTCATATGGTGAAAGATTGGTTACTTTTTGCATGATAAATTTGGCCGTTTGATATATAAAAGGTCAGAGGTTGTATACACCCTTGTTGTGGGAGAGAGGTCATTATGGGTAGGGTATATTTGACCTCGAGTTCTTAAATGGACAGAGAAGGTCGCTGAGGGGAAGAGGGGTCATGATTGGGAAAGTGAATATATAAAAGCTTAGTTCAGGAGGTCACATCTGGCGAGGATAATTTACGTAAAGTCATAGCTAAGTTCAAGCGAGGTCAAGATTTGCAAACCAAATATGACCTTCGCATAGACCATAGAAGGCTTACAGCAAAAATAAAAATAAAGGTCAAATCATAGAGAGGGACGAAAAGTCTATCAGTAATAATAATT
>NC_051418.1:21253063-21253495 GCF_015228065.2 Penaeus monodon | reverse complement strand
GGTATATACGTTTTCCGTGGCTTAAAAAAAAATGGAGATTTATGACCATAAACGCTTACGATTATACTTGGTTGTGAATCAGATTTTGGAATTTAAGAGTTAAAGCGTTTAATGATAAGCTCTATCGTGTAGATTAGAGAGTCGAATCTTGATGGTTGATTATTTGCCAAGGGTGGCGTGAGGGTGAAGAAAAAGGGGGGGTATTTTGTAATTAGCAGGTAATTGGACCACTTGTCTGAAATGGCGTCAAACACGTAATGGGAAGAAGAGAGAGGAGGATAATTATGAAGATGGCAATCAGTAAAGGCGACTTAAAAATTCAATCTGGGAAAAAGAAAGGCTTGATGTCTCTTTCTCATGGCGTGGGGGGGGGGGTGAGGGGTTGGTTCACGTGGTGGGGGGGTGGCTGCTAAGTGGAGTTTTTTTTTCGTG
>NC_051418.1:21252550-21252848 GCF_015228065.2 Penaeus monodon | reverse complement strand
CAGCCCATGCTCTTTTTTCTCTTTTTCACTGTTGACATACGAGCAATATCTTTCAGCGGTTGGCGGAAACGTTCGGCATTCCGTCTCTTATTTTGCCCGTTGGTCTTCCTTTTGGTGAGAATAAAAAGACAAAAGAGAAGGGAAAGAGGGAATCACAGTGGGAGAAAGAGGTTGGGAAGGTCGGGGGGGGGGGGGAGTGTTGAGGAAGCATGGGAAATTTCCCGTGTTATAAACGTGTGAAATGTCTCAACGTCTTTTGTTAACTAATCCAGTCTGTCTCATGTTTACGCCATCTTCG
>NC_051418.1:21251942-21252327 GCF_015228065.2 Penaeus monodon | reverse complement strand
CTTACCCGTTACAAGAGTCCCCCTCCCCCCGTTAGCAGCGGTAAGTGAGATTCTCTTGCGCCCTGTACATCGTCCCCGAAACCGCCGCCCGGCCATTCATTCGAAACAGGAACCGCCCCGCATCCTGAGCGTCGGCAGGGCTTCCTATTCGCGGCCTTTTCGTAGAGGCAAGACGAGAGTAACCGAGAACCGGCGTCATTCCTCTCGCTGGAAAGTAGCCCATGAGTGTTTTTTTTTTCTGCCTCCTGAATGAACCTCGTGTGTTTCGGCCCAAGAGTAGCCTAAAATCGTCCCCTGAACGGAATCCTCCCCCCCTCGTCTCGCATCTCGTCGGGCTGTGGGCATGGAACTGCAAATGTGGAAGAGCCTGCCGACGATGGCAGGG
>NC_051418.1:21251272-21251628 GCF_015228065.2 Penaeus monodon | reverse complement strand
CCGCCTCTCCTTGACATCATTTCCCTCCCCTTTTTATCTGAACAGTCTTGCGTTAATTTCCTATCTTATTACGCTCTTTGAAATTGCAGTTTGCACGGGAGGAGGTAATTATGCCAGCGATTACTATTGCCTGAGAGGATTTAGCCCTTGAATCATGCTTTCATGGGTAATGGGGGAGCAAGCAGGCAAGCAACGTTTTAGGAGCAAGCAAACAGGGAATTGGTAATGAGAAAGAGGCAAGCAAGCAACACTATTCTTTTGTGGGCAATGGCAAGGAACAAGCAAACAGGCTACGCTTTGTTTAATAGATAGTGAGCAAGCTAGCTAAATTATGCGTTTATGGATAGTGAGAGTAC
>NC_051418.1:21250642-21251022 GCF_015228065.2 Penaeus monodon | reverse complement strand
AAGTATGCTTTCATAGAGAAACAGCAAGCGACGTTATGCCGTCACTCATCCTACACTGGTTAAGCCAAGCAGTGTATCATTTGTCAGAAAGAGTTATTTTGTACTTTGGAAGGAATTTGAAGGAATGCATGCTAGACTGAACGTTTTTTTTTATAGTTTTATGAATGTGGAGGTGTATTGTACGTAGGTTGGGGGCGGGGGGGGGGATAGGAGTGAGGGTGATATTGGGGGTAGCGGTGGGGGTAAGCGGGGTTGAGGGTAGAATTAGAAATCAATATTGATGTCTGGGGACACTTGCATTATATAGGAGCACGCGTGCAAGCTGTGCAGACAGCTGGCTAAAGGCTATTTGTCACGCCCGTGAACGCTGTGGGTGGGTG
>NC_051418.1:21250024-21250229 GCF_015228065.2 Penaeus monodon | reverse complement strand
TGTGAAAATCGAAAGGTAAACTTTTGATTTTCGCTTCCATCACATAGTTCATATTCATGATCATATTTATGTCCAAAAATGATTTTTATATCATTTTTCTCTGTTTGAAAGTTGTCCCACCCGACGTAAATCCAATCTGCAGCGGAGGTCATCGTGAAAATTTGATAAGAAGATCCCTTTCAGGAAAGCGGTTTTCGGAAAAAAA
>NC_051418.1:21249654-21249791 GCF_015228065.2 Penaeus monodon | reverse complement strand
AATTTCCATTGTACATTTTTGTTCATTGCATTCTTCTTTTGTTTCAAATTTTTTCCCCCTTTTTTTAAAATTATTTTGTCTGGGTTTTCTTCCATTAGAATATATTATAACAAATTTTATGTGGGTGTAATATTAAA
>NC_051418.1:21249070-21249309 GCF_015228065.2 Penaeus monodon | reverse complement strand
TGTCTCCTCTCACGAGTAAAAGGGAGAGTGCCAGTCTGAAGCGTCGTTGAATGGAAAGGGAGAAGGGAAAGGCGAGGAGAGATATTGGGCGTTCGAAGGGGGAAAAGGGAGAGATTGGAAAAGGGGATAGTGGCAAGGGCAATGGGCGTTCGATTTCCTATTCCGTGGGCAGCGGCGACGGCGGTTGCACCCTCACAGCCTCCGTCAGAGGGGGGAATCTTTTTTTTTGGGGGGGGGGG
>NC_051418.1:21248485-21248900 GCF_015228065.2 Penaeus monodon | reverse complement strand
TGAACGGGGGAGAAAGGAAAAGAGGGAATAGGCGAGAGAGGAAAAGAGGGAATAATGTGAAGTAATGGGGAGTAAAGAGGGCTAGAGAGAGGGAGAGAGGGAGGTAGGGAGGGGGATAGGGAAGAGGGAGGGAGAGATGGGTGAAGAGGAGAGAGAAAAGAAGAAAGTAAGATGAAGCATTGTAGAAACAGTATGTGGATAAAGAGAGGTGAATGGAGATGGACAAGGAGGAGGAGAAGGGGGAGAGGGGAGGGGAAGAAAAGGGTTCCTTAGACGCAAGAGTGAAAGGGTAAAGGCGCGATCATCCCTGGCGCCGCCCACCGTCGCTCGAGAATCTTGGGAGGAGGAAGTGGCGAAGTTCCCCTCCTGTTGTTTGCACTTCCATCGCTTTGTCTCCCCTCTAATTGCCCTCCGG
>NC_051418.1:21248268-21248431 GCF_015228065.2 Penaeus monodon | reverse complement strand
ACCTCCGCGCTCTCCCCTCTTAATTGTCACCCGCCCGTAGCGTCTATCTCAACCCCCCCCCCCACCCCCCATTTGCCTTTTCCCCTTGTCTTTCTCCTTTTTCCCACTTTTTTTTTAGCTCCTTGTTTTCCCTCTTCCCCTCTTCCCTTTTCCTCTTCTAACT
>NC_051418.1:21248093-21248179 GCF_015228065.2 Penaeus monodon | reverse complement strand
ACGTAAAGCCGTTCTGTTAGTTAGTTCAGTTAGTTATTCATCTTTGCTCAAGATGACAAGCGAGAGGGAGAATGTTGTGTGACGTC
>NC_051418.1:21247904-21248032 GCF_015228065.2 Penaeus monodon | reverse complement strand
ACGGCTGCTGGTAGGGGTAGAAAATAGGAAAGGAAGGAGTTCAATGATTGGGAACAGGGGAAAAAAATGAGATAAATGGAAGGATGGAGGGATAGAAGGTAGATGAAAGAACTGGAGATTAGGAGGGG
>NC_051418.1:21247181-21247840 GCF_015228065.2 Penaeus monodon | reverse complement strand
GGGAAAGGAGTTGGAGAGAAGAGAGACAGGGGAAGAAATAGGGATAGAAGAGGGGGGGAAAGTGGATCGAATAGAAGGGAATAAAGCGAAAGGGAAGCGAATAGAAGGGAGCAAAGATAAAGTGAAGAGATAGGGACAGACGATCGAGGGAAGGAGGGGGTAATTGGCATAGAGAAGCGCGATCCCTCTCGTTCGTCATGGCCGCCGGAGTCATTAGGCCGCCGCCGCGTGTGGTCTGGGCGTCGGGCGTCGCGTCTGGGGTCCTTTGCCCTTTTTCGCTCCCTCTTCGCTCCTTTTCTTCCCTTTCGGTCCCTTTCCTCTTTTTCACTTCTTTTTCTTCGTTTTTCACTCTGTCTTTTCTAGATTTTCTCCCCGTTTCATTTGTCTTATTCTCGTCGACACTTCTCCCCCCCCCCCCTGCACCTCATCTGTCTCTTTTTTTTTCTCTCTACGCTTCCTCGTCTTATGCAAAATATATATATTTTTTTACCCTGGCCTTCTCGTTTTTCTTTTTTTCCTCAAATATTTAGTTTCCTCATTACTCGCCTTACTCTTTTGTCACACATTTTTGGGAGGGGCGATAGAGGGGGGGGATGGTTCTCCTCGTGAGTGGTTTGTTAAACAGACACGCGCTCTCTTGCTACGACGACTCGTGCACT
>NC_051418.1:21246558-21246895 GCF_015228065.2 Penaeus monodon | reverse complement strand
TTGGGAATAAATGTGGCACCAATAAAGCCGTATAAAGTTAACAAAGTGCCATTATGGTTTGTAAGGGCTCGGGCACAGGGGCGCGGAGTGTGGCGGAGGGGCCTGGCACCGATGGATCGCGCGGTTGGTGCCATACATGCCGATGTAGGAGTGCGTGTAAAAAGGAGTGAGGAGTGAGGGTAAAAAAAAGGGGAGGGGGGGCGGAAGAGGAGGGGAAAGTGGGGAAAACTAAGAGAGGGTGGCGATGAGAAGGGGTATGGGACGGAGGGGGGGAAGGGGAGTGGATGTGGTAGAGACAGGGGTAGAGATTCCGATATTGTACTCCGGATAAAACAAG
>NC_051418.1:21246363-21246500 GCF_015228065.2 Penaeus monodon | reverse complement strand
TAATAAAACGTTAATGGATAGGTAATTGTTCTGGACATTCTGCTTTGGGGAAATCATAAACACACGCTGTTTACACGCGTGTGTTGGGACGTGTATTCACAAATGCATTCGAAAATGAGATTCCGAAATTGCAATCA
>NC_051418.1:21246091-21246214 GCF_015228065.2 Penaeus monodon | reverse complement strand
CGCCGAAGCAGAAACCAGAGAGACAATGGGATACAAAGCGAATAGAAGACAATAATATTCAGGAAATATAAAGAGATGTATAAAGGGGACGAGGAACACCGAGCAAACGAGAGAGCATTCCCA
>NC_051418.1:21245856-21245941 GCF_015228065.2 Penaeus monodon | reverse complement strand
GTATGGGGGGCAGTAAGAGCTCAACACACCGTGGTTAAGGCGAAGGCTAAACACTAGAGCGACGTAAAACCAACGAGTTTCGACC
>NC_051418.1:21245725-21245791 GCF_015228065.2 Penaeus monodon | reverse complement strand
AATGTCAGCTCAGAGGTAAAATTATTTGGAAAAGAAGCGAAGGAAGGGGAATGGGAAGAGAGAGGG
>NC_051418.1:21245528-21245661 GCF_015228065.2 Penaeus monodon | reverse complement strand
GGAAAGGGGGGGAAAGGTTGACACACTAGCTATTGACGGAATACCAGTTGCGCTAATTAGAATAGTCATTAGGAATTATGCTCCCTCCGTGCAACCTCCCTGTCTCCTTTCTTCTTCCCCCATCCTCTTCCCC
>NC_051418.1:21245079-21245499 GCF_015228065.2 Penaeus monodon | reverse complement strand
CATTCTTGTCTTTTCCTTTTTTCTCCCGACCTTTTCTGTCTTCCTTCTCTCCCTCTACTTTTCATCTCCCTTCCTATACTCCTCTCTCCCTCCCTCCGTTCTCTGTTCTCCTTCCGTCCCCCTCTCCCTCGCCCGTTTCTCCCCTTCCCTCCGTGTTCCCCTTCCCTCCATGTTTCCCTTCCCTCGGTGCTCCCCTTCCCTCCCTTTCCCTCCGTGCTCCCCTTCCCTTCCTTTCTCTCCGTGCTCCCCTTCCCTCCCTTTCCCTCGGTACTGCCCTTCCCTCCCCTTCCCTTGGTTCTCCCCTTCCCTCCCTTTCCCTCCGTGCTCAGATCGTTGAGTAAAGGTAATCGCCCGTACGCCAATCTCCCTCCCGCCTTGTTCGCCTTTTGTTTGTTCGTTTACACGGCGGCCGAGGGTGAC
>NC_051418.1:21244339-21244706 GCF_015228065.2 Penaeus monodon | reverse complement strand
TTTTGTGTCTGCTCATTTGCGAGTTGAAGCGTTCAGGGAATTTAATGAGGTGACGAGAAGAGGAGAGGCACAGAGGGGAAGAGGAGGGGAGTGGGGGAGAAGGAGGGAGAGATGAAGAGAGAAAAAAAAGGTGATAATCAGAGTAACTGATTTGATAAATTGAAAGGAAATGACAGGTAATAAGTGAATAAGTACGAGGCAAATAAACCAATAAAATTGATACCGAAAAAAACTTTTAACATTAAAAAAAAAAAAATCCTACTTAGTTATTTTTTCCTCCCAAGGCCTCTCACTAACCCACTGGCGACCAGAACCGTTTTGCGCCCAGCTGGTCGCACAGGAGGAAATGGGTGGTGGGACGATCAGC
>NC_051418.1:21244145-21244254 GCF_015228065.2 Penaeus monodon | reverse complement strand
CATTGAAGAGGCGGGGGGCGGGGGGAGATGATCAGCTGTGCAAGTGATGGTAAAAAGTTATCGGCTGTGCAAGGGAGGAGGTGGGAGGGAACTGTGTGAAGATGGGAGG
>NC_051418.1:21242079-21244120 GCF_015228065.2 Penaeus monodon | reverse complement strand
GGGAGGAGAAAAAGGAGGGGGTGGTCAGCGGCGCAAGGAAGGAGGGAGCTGTACAAAGATGGGAAGGATAGGGGAAGGGATGAAAAGGGATCATCCATGTGGAGGAAGGAGGGAAAGGAGGAGGGGAGAGGGGGTGATCAGCTGTATGAGTGAGTGGGGGGGAGGGGAGAAGGTCACTAGTTAAGGGAGCTGGCGAAGGGAGGGGCTAGAAGGGAGCTGGCCGAGGGAGGGGGTAGGAGGGAGCTGGCCAAGGGAGGGGGTAGAAGGGAGCTGGCCGAGGGAGGGGGTAGGAGGGAGCTGGCCGAGGGAGGGGGTAGGAGGGAGCTGGCCGAGGGAGGGGGTAGAAGGGAGCTGGCGAGGGGGGGGTAGGAGGGAGTGGCCGAGGGAGGGGCTAGAAGGGAGCTGGCCGAGGGAGGGGGTAGGAGGGAGCTGGCCGAGGGAGGGGGTAGAAGGGAGCTGGCCGAGGGAGGGGGTAGGAGGGAGCTGGCCGAGGGGGGGGGTAGAAGGGAGCTGGCCGAGGGAGGGGGTAGGAGGGAGCTGGCCGAGGGAGGGGGTAGGAGGGAGCTGGCCGAGGGAGGGGGTGGAAGGGAGCTGGCCGAGGGAGGGGGGAGGGGGGAGCTGGCCGAGGGAGGGGGAGAAGGGAGCTGGCCGAGGGAGGGGGTAGGAGGGAGCTGGCCGAGGGAGGGGGGAGGGGGAGCTGGCCGAGGGAGGGGGGAGGGGGGAGCTGGCCGAGGGAGGGGGGAGGGGGGAGCTGGCCGAGGGAGGGGTAGGAGGGAGCTGGCCGAGGGAGGGGGTAGAAGGGAGCGGGCCCGAGGGAGGGGGTAGAAGGGAGCTGGCCAAGGGAGGGGGTAGAAGGGAGCTGGCCGAGGGGGGGGGTAGAAGGGAGCTGGCCTAGGGAGGGGCTAGAAGGGAGCTGGCCGAGGGAGGGGGTAGAAGGGAGCTGGCCGAGGGAGGGGGTGGAAGGGAGCTGGCCGTGGGCGGGGGTGGAAGGGAGCTGGCCAAGGGAGGGGTAGAAGGGAGCTGGCCGAGGGAGGGGTAGAAGGGAGCTGGCCGAGGGAGGGGGGAGGGGGGAGCTGGCCGAGGGAGGGGCTAGAAGGGAGCGGCCGAGGGAGGGGGTAGAAGGGAGCGGGCCAAGGGAGGGGGTAGAAGGGAGCGGGCCGAGGGAGGGGTAGGAGGGAGCTGGCCAAGGGAGGGGGTAAAAGGGGAGCTGGCCGAGGGAGGGGGTAGAAGGGAGCTGGCCGAGGGAGGGGGTAGGAGGGAGCTGGCCGAGGGAGGGGGTAGGGGGGAGCTGGCCGAGGGAGGGGGTAGAAGGGAGCTGGCCGAGGGAGGGGGTAGGAGGGAGCTGGCCGAGGGAGGGGGGAGGAGGGAGCTGGCCGAGGGAGGGGGGAGGGGGGAGCTGGCCGAGGGAGGGGATAGGAGGGAGCTGGCCGAGGGAGGGGGGAGGGGGGAGCTGGCCGAGGGAGGGGGGAGGGGGAGCTGGCCGAGGGAGGGGGTAGGAAGGGAGCTAACCGAGGGAGGGGGTAGGAGGGAGCTGGCCAAAGATGAGAGGGAGAGGGAAGGGGGTGAAGAGTGACCAGCCATGTGGGAGAGGAGAAAAGCGGGGGGGGGGGGGGTCGTCTGCATAAGCACGCGTTCTCCGTCGCGACAAAAAGTGTGGTCTTCGCTTCCGGCGGAGATGACCCGGAAGTGGGAGGCTGCTGCTCCGCCTTTCTTTTTCTTTGCTTTTCTTTTGTTTTTTGCTTTTTTTATTTGTTTGTTTTTTCCGTCTTTTGTTTTTTTCTCTCTTTTTCTCTTTCTTCTTTTTTTTTTCTCTTATTCTTCCTTTCAGCTATCTTCTCTATTTGGTAACCTATGCACATTTTCACTTTTTTACGATTTGACTTTGATCATCACCCCAGATTGTTGCATGCAATCATCTATCATGCAAAGCCCATTTTTATCTGTTGATTCAGCGTGTGGTTTGGCCGCGTTGTTTGATGGTCGCCGCCGTTCCTTATCTGCCGGCCTTTATGGCGCGGTTTATGGAGGCTTGTCGTTTTTA
>NC_051418.1:21241873-21241979 GCF_015228065.2 Penaeus monodon | reverse complement strand
TCGTCCTTCCTTTCCCTTTTTCTCGTTCCTTTTTTCCCCCTCTTTCTTTTCATTCTTATTTCTGTCTTTCTCCCCCCCCTCCACCTTTTTCCCCTTTCCCCCCTTT
>NC_051418.1:21241204-21241356 GCF_015228065.2 Penaeus monodon | reverse complement strand
TTGGGGCGGCGCCCCTGCCCTGGAGGGGTTTTTCCTTTTTCCCTTTTTCCTTGCGTTTCCCTTTTCTGTCGTTGGCTCTGGAGGGGGTGTGCTTTTTTGACATTTGGGTTTTTGATTTTTTGTTTTGGTGTTTGTTTTGGGGATATGTCTTT
>NC_051418.1:21240594-21240692 GCF_015228065.2 Penaeus monodon | reverse complement strand
TCGTACCTGTGTATACCTCCTCGGCTCAAGACTCAAGGCGTTTCTCCCTTCCATGTAAGGTCCGCCGCTTTCTAGTTGCATTCCTTTGATTTTTATTA
>NC_051418.1:21239889-21240081 GCF_015228065.2 Penaeus monodon | reverse complement strand
TCGTTTGCACAAAGTTTACTGATTGACGAAAAAAAACCGTAAGAATAGCTGAAAAAGGGCGTCGTTTGGCCAACTGTTGTCCCCCTTGTGATTCGAAACGTCAATTAGACGGTAATTGGATGGATATATTCGGGAATTTTGTAGACTGTAGCCATTTTTTAACCCTTTTTGTATTTTTTCGTGGTTTTGTAT
>NC_051418.1:21239429-21239823 GCF_015228065.2 Penaeus monodon | reverse complement strand
AATGGGAGTGCGCGCGCGCGCTTGGTATCGCATGCGAACCAATATCCAATTACGAATCCCTCTCTTGTGTGATATATTGGAAAAAGGCTCAATTGGGAACCAAGAGACAGACAGATTGCCGCTCGCACAAAGAAGCAACAATAAAACCGACAGTAACGAGAAACACTCGACTCGAACGTCTGTTTATTCCAGCATCCTTGCTGGCTCTCTCCACCCCCCCTCCTCCCCTCTCTTCTCCCCCCTGTTTATACCGTTCTTCCCCTTCTCCCTCCCCCCCTCCATTCTCCTCCCTCCTTGCCTTCCTCTTCACATCCTCCAATTTCATTCTTCCTCATCTCCTCCTTTCGTTCCAAAGCTCCTCCTTCTTTGTCTTCCCATAGTGGCGGGGTGACGA
>NC_051418.1:21238771-21239011 GCF_015228065.2 Penaeus monodon | reverse complement strand
AGATGTAATTAAACTTGCGCGTGTCCAGCTAACGGACCGGAATGGCATTTTGAATCGTTACATTATTATTTCGAAATTACCTGTTTGTTAACACGTCCGGGCGTGTATACGTGGGGTTTGTATGGGCGGATGTGTATGGATGTATAGGGATAGGTGTGGGAAGGTGTGGGCGGGAATACTAGTGTGTTTGGGTTGTATTTATGGGAGTTTAATAATTGCTACTTCTGTTTTATTATTTAT
>NC_051418.1:21238394-21238539 GCF_015228065.2 Penaeus monodon | reverse complement strand
TTGTGCTTCAAAGTTATTAGTTTTTAGGGATATTCATGTGTGTAGTTTTTTTTTTTTATCATGAGGCATTCTTGTTCATAAATATATTATTTTCAAAACGATAGTCAAAGGGAATGCGCTTAATTATTAATCTTCATGCTGCATA
>NC_051418.1:21238059-21238340 GCF_015228065.2 Penaeus monodon | reverse complement strand
CATAGGCCTATAACGAATTAAAATTACTCTCCAAGATCGAAAAGTACGCCGTTCTGAAGGTAGGCCTATGCGATTTTCCCTCGCATGGGCGGATCACCATCATCATCATTCTCGCTTTTGACATAGGCCTATATAATTCGAGGGGCGATATCAACAGTCGACGCTGGCTTAGGATTATGTAAATGAGGATGTTCACGCGGTGTCGCTGAGCCTACGTGCCTCGTGGTTTTTGTTTACTCAATTTCGAGGTGGTGGTTTGAGGCAAGAGATTGCGTGGTTTG
>NC_051418.1:21237309-21237587 GCF_015228065.2 Penaeus monodon | reverse complement strand
GAAAATTTGCAATAATGTTTCAGCACTTGGCATGTTCACTGCAGAATGCAAGCGGTAATTGGTTCATGTTTCAAAACGCCTCCAACAATTGTTTAGCAGTTCATGTTGAATATTATTTAATTGTCATCTTAATACTATTATTGCTATCAGTTTCTTTTTTTCCTTTTTTTTTGTCATACGTGTTCTTGTTATTACCTTAGTGGCTATTATTGTTACTATCGTGATATTATTCTTCGTATTATTGTCTTAATAATTATCATTATTATATGATATTTTCT
>NC_051418.1:21236980-21237260 GCF_015228065.2 Penaeus monodon | reverse complement strand
AAATGAAGCATCATTCTTTCTGAAGCCTAAAGCTAAATTAGTTGAAGCATTGTGTGTGTATTTGGAAAAGAAATATTTAGTCATATTTATGTGCAGTGTAAGTTGCCTTGGGTCAGGAATTAGAAATTACCGGATCGTAGTGTGCAATACGAACCCTGAGTGCAAAATGTAAACTAGTTTAGATATCCGAAGGGGGAAAAGGAAATTGAAAGTGTATTAAATTACAAATGAAAGATAAGAGTTTCATAAGATAAAGTACCGGAATACAGCCTTGTGGGCG
>NC_051418.1:21236459-21236923 GCF_015228065.2 Penaeus monodon | reverse complement strand
TCCTCCCGTTTACACGTACGCCCGCACCCTTGATTTGCTTCGCGTGGCCTCGGTTGGGCGTGCGGGCGGTCAGGTGAGCGGTTGTTCTGGAAGGAGCACAGTCGCTAGCCGTCTGTACGAGAAGCAAATTGCAAATTCCTGCAGCTCTAGATTTCAGGCCACGCACACACGCCAGGCATCAGCTGTTGCACCTTGCATGCCTTGCCTTGCGTGCCTCGATTTCCGCTAGGGACCCGAGCGAGCGGATTTCTGCTCGCTGGGTTTCCATTTAGCAGTGCCTAGCGAGGGCAGGGGAGGGTTCGGCAGAGGGCGCGGATGTGCATTGTGCAGTGCCGGTGGGGAGGGAAACGGGGGTAGAAGAGGGGGGGGGCATCGGAGAGAAAAGTTGGGGGATGGCGGAGGGATGAGGTGGGGGTATACTGGTGTTGCGTTTGTGTTTGGCTCTGTCAGTTGGATGGGAATGC
>NC_051418.1:21235012-21235911 GCF_015228065.2 Penaeus monodon | reverse complement strand
TTAGAGGAAGAAGAATCTCTTGCATCTCACGTGTTCTTCTGTAAACAAGGGCATGCGAACCTGGATGAGGGTAAACAGGAGTAAACAAGAATAAACAATTTATTCAGCTTCTTTTACGATGAGCTTCAGGGCCCATGAAGGAGCAGGGCGTTTCTTTCAGGAGCCGTAAGATGGTGCGAGGACGAAACATGTGGGTTATAGGCTGCTAAATTTGAATTAGTGGCGTGTGGATGAAGGTAGGCCTATCGTGAAGAGGTGCGAGGCTGAAGGTAGGCCTATGCGAGGGGTGCTTATAGCCTTCTTATGGATCAAAACAGAATCAGAACCGTGTGGCTTGATGTTAGTTTTGCAATGATGGTCTTGGTTCTAGAGAGACTATGTCGTTTTATGTGGGTTATATTTAATTTTATGAGGGTACTGTAATTAAGATTTTGGTTGCGGAATAGCTGTGTGGTTGTGTGTGTCGTTTTGTGGTTAATTTTGGGTCTGCGTGTGGTACTGGGATTTGAATCATGGATGTCGGGTAGCTCTGCGTGTCTGTGTGATCGTAAGCCTGTTTTCAAAAGCAGTTTCATGAAGCAGACTGAACAGGGAGATGACTGATACTAGTTTGATCGCATAAATTCACATTCCGTTTTGATTGTTGTTAGTTATTTGTTTATTTTATCACAATAATATATTCCCATTTCAAAAGAAAAAAAATGCTATAAACTTTTCATTTGCAAATGCTTCACTTTATTGCGGCAATGTTCAGGTTTGAAAAGACTTTAAACACCAATTTTTATGAACGTTACTACCGTAGTTCGGGCGGCGTACCGTAGTTCGGATATAAACAAAGCTTATTTTTACGAGAACAGCTGATCGTATGTTGGGTTCTGGGTTCCTCTCCTGCTGTACCC
>NC_051418.1:21234671-21234879 GCF_015228065.2 Penaeus monodon | reverse complement strand
GGCGCGATTACGCACAGGCATGCTATTTAGAATGACTAACGCTCGACTGATAAGAAGATAGTCAAGGTAAGATAAAATCCAATGTGGAACCGTAAATATTACTTCTCGTACGGCAACCCTCGAACTTAATATTTTCGTTTTTATTTCCCTCCCGAGGTCGCTTCGCTTTTCCAGAAGACCGAAAACTCCCTCCACACCTCTCCCCAAC
>NC_051418.1:21234453-21234562 GCF_015228065.2 Penaeus monodon | reverse complement strand
CAGTTCCTCTCCTTCCTCGGTTTCAAACATCAAAGCTTTCCTCTCCGGTATGGTAACAGTGGTCGGTGTACTATTATTTGTGTAATGGAAATTTGCATATCATCGGCAT
>NC_051418.1:21233452-21233879 GCF_015228065.2 Penaeus monodon | reverse complement strand
CATTAACTTTACCCCTTACCCCCCTATTCCTACATTTCGCTAGTTATATTCCCGCATCTGTATTCTGTGTTATTATTTATCGTTGTAATTGGGAATATTTGAGTTGTGCGGACTGATGGATTGTGGTAGTTAATAGATATAGAGGTGAATGGATGCAAAATACGTTGATGGATAGATGCACATATATAAATGAACACGTAGAGATAGAGTCAGATAGAGAGTTGGAAATAGATATATTATCGTGTATAGATAGAGGTATAGAGAGAATTTGAAAGATCTGAGTTGCTTTTGTCTTCCCGTTCATTATGGCTATGAGTTTGAGCAACAACTAGAAGTAAAACTAAGAATATTTGAACATCTCGTGACAGCTCTGTTGAAATGTTGAACACCTGTGGTCACCGGGGGAAGGTGGGGTAATGAGAGTAAA
>NC_051418.1:21233360-21233428 GCF_015228065.2 Penaeus monodon | reverse complement strand
AGAAAGAGACTGGGGCGGGGTTGGGGAAGATAGGAAAAAAAAGAGGGGCGTGAGTTGAGGTTGAAGGG
>NC_051418.1:21233046-21233155 GCF_015228065.2 Penaeus monodon | reverse complement strand
GTGTGGGGGGGAGAAGACCTCAACATCCCCCCGCAAGTTCCTCTCGTTACCCCGGCCAGATGTGAAAGAGAGGGATCAGTCGGCGCTCTTTTGTATTTGCATGCGTGTC
>NC_051418.1:21232641-21232902 GCF_015228065.2 Penaeus monodon | reverse complement strand
CTGCGTGTGTGTGTCTCTTTCTGAGAATGAGTGGGAGAGGAGAGAAGAGCTAGGAGAGTGTGTGCTTGTCTCTTCGTGTATATGTTTTTGTATTTGTGCGTTTTTTTTTCTCTCTCCTGTGTCAGTAGCTCTTCTTGCGTTTGCGTTTCCTATTTTTGTAAGTTTATCGATGTGCGCGTAAATGTTTTTGCACACGTGTTTATATAAGCGTGAGCGTTGTCGGTGGCTGTGTTCCCACGACTAAGTCAGAGCAGTGAAGTT
>NC_051418.1:21232157-21232310 GCF_015228065.2 Penaeus monodon | reverse complement strand
GAGAAGGGGAGGGGGCGAGGGGGTAGAAGGTAGACGGGGGAGATGAGTAGAGTAGACGGGCAGCGTGGGAGATACTCGCAAAATTATTAGTCTTAACCGTAATTATGTGGCGATTATGTACTTGTTATCTCGCTCTCCCTGTCGTTGGGTCGA
>NC_051418.1:21231836-21231903 GCF_015228065.2 Penaeus monodon | reverse complement strand
CAAATAAATGATTAGCAGGAGATGGAAATTCTCGTGACGTATATAGAGGGAGGTATTGAGTTATGGT
>NC_051418.1:21230826-21231550 GCF_015228065.2 Penaeus monodon | reverse complement strand
GCCAGGCGTGGCAACCCCTCTGCATTGCCCTTCCCTACCATTCATCCCCCTGACTTCGCCAATCCTTCCCTTACCTCACCCACTCCTTCCCCTGTCTTCCCCAACCTTCCCCTACCTACCCTGGGAAAGTTCCGTGACGGATGACAGGAAAACACAGCGGGCCCCTTTTGTCAATCCAAAGGGCGGGCCGGGGCCCGGGGGATTGACGTACATGAGGCTGGGTGGTGTGGGCCCGGGCAGGGAAATGTGTTACGGAGGGGGAAGAAGGAAAGGGGAAAAAAATACGGGGGGGGGATAAAGGGGGGGGAGGTGGTAGGAAAGGAAAGGGGAAAAAGGAAAACGGAAAAAAGGCCCCAGAGGGAGGGAGGGGGAAAGGGAAAAGGGGGAAAAGGGGAAGGGGGGGAAAGGAAGGAAAGGGGGCAAAGGGGGGAGAAGGAAAGAAAGGGAAAAAGGAAAGGGGAAAAGAAAAACAGGGGGGACGGGGAGGCATGGAAGGGAAAATTACCCGGGGCGATAGGAAATTTTGGGGAAGGGGGTTAGGGAAAGGGGGAAAGGAAAGGGAAAAGGGGGGAAAAAGGGAAAGGGGAAGGGGGGAAAAAAGGAATTTCCCAAACGGGGCCTTTTAAATGACGGCAGTGGTTTCCATGTCATGTCACAGATTAAAGGGAAAGGGTTTTTTGGCGGGAAAGCTTTTTTTTTTTGGTGTTTGTTTCTCGAAATTTCG
>NC_051418.1:21230341-21230701 GCF_015228065.2 Penaeus monodon | reverse complement strand
CACGGGACAACACACACGCACCCCTCCCGTTTGATACCCCGCCTCCCCCCCTCCCCTCCCTTTCCACCGCCCCCTTTCCCCCACCCCTTTATCCTAAAACCAAATTTCCCCCTCCCCCAAACCGCTGGGCCCTTTTTCCCCTTTCCCCCATCCTCCCTTCCCCCCCCTCCCCCACCTCACCTCCTCGCCCTTTTTGGTCCATGGGGTTTCCCAGGGGGGCCGTCCCCCTTGTTAAAATAATTTCCTGTCAAAATATACCGGGTTAATCTTTCATTCCCCTTGTTTTTAGCCCCCCCCCCTTTAACGGGGGCCCGCCCCCCCCCCAATTAATTTAACCCCAAAAATCATTTTTTCCCCTTT
>NC_051418.1:21229749-21229964 GCF_015228065.2 Penaeus monodon | reverse complement strand
ACCCCCCCAAACCTTTTTAAAATTTGGGCCCCATTTTTTTTTTCCCCTTTATTTAGTAAATTGATATAAGTGCTTTTTTGGGTTTTTTTCTTTTTGTTATTGTTGTTATTATCAGTGCAATTGTTACTCACGGTTTAATATGTTTTTTCAATATTTTCATTGTTAAATGTTGTATTATTTCGGCATTAGATTTCTTAAAAAAGTATTGATAATAG
>NC_051418.1:21229621-21229712 GCF_015228065.2 Penaeus monodon | reverse complement strand
TATCCCAAAGAAAATTGGCATAGTGGGGTTTCCCAAAATCGGCATCAACGGTCCATTTTTTTTTGCAACTTTTAAAAAATTGATTTAATGA
>NC_051418.1:21229462-21229589 GCF_015228065.2 Penaeus monodon | reverse complement strand
AAAAAAAAAAAATGACCCAAAAGGGAATTTTAAACCAAACCCCGGTTGGGGATAATCCCTGATGGAAACATTTAAAAATGCAAATTTTAAATTTTGAGGGTCCCCCCCCCCCCTTCCTTTTCTTTTT
>NC_051418.1:21229009-21229426 GCF_015228065.2 Penaeus monodon | reverse complement strand
TCTTCGTTTTCCCCTTTTCCTTTTCCCTCTTCCCCCCCCCGTCTCCTCTTTCTCCTGCCCATCTCTTATTTTCCCCTACCATCCATTCCATCCCCCTCCCTTCTCTATTCCCCTCCCCCCTTCAATATTCCCCTCCCCCTCCCTTCTCTATTCCCCTTCCCCCTCCCTTCTCTATTCCCCTCCCCCCTTCTCTGTTTCCACTCCTACCTTCTCTTTTCCCCACCCCTTCCTTTTCTGCCCCCCTCCCTGTCCCTTCCCTCTCGCTCATGTCCTTCCCCCCATTCTCCTTTACCCCCCCCTTTTCCCCCCTTTCACCCCTCCCTTTCCCCCTTTTTCGTTTTCCCCCCCTCCCTCCTTTATTGGGGGCCCTCTAAACTCTTGATTGTGTGCCCTTTCCCTTTTAGCCCCGTGGAGTAC
>NC_051418.1:21228908-21228982 GCF_015228065.2 Penaeus monodon | reverse complement strand
AAGTAAGTAATTTTGGGAAAAGGTAAGGGAAAAAAAAGTTTGGTAGGGGAGGGGAAAAAAACCCCCCCGTTCTT
>NC_051418.1:21228576-21228817 GCF_015228065.2 Penaeus monodon | reverse complement strand
AAAAATCCCCCTCCCGCGTGTATTTATATCATCCTCATCTCGTCTTCCTCTCCTCCTCGCGTATTACCGGCTGTTCATCATCTTTATCCGTTATTCATCTGTTTTCTCCCATGTCTAATGAGCAAGGTTATTCCTCTCATCCGTCCTCCCCAACCCCCCCCCCCTTACTCCCTCTCTGATTTACCTTTTGGATAATTGCATTTAATCCCTCCCCTATTTTCCTCCTTTTTGGGTACCATTT
>NC_051418.1:21228121-21228270 GCF_015228065.2 Penaeus monodon | reverse complement strand
AAGACTGCCCCCCTCCTTCCCCAGGCGTCCTTCCCCTTTGCAACCTGCACTTAGCGGCGTCAGTGTTCACGCCTCGTTTCTCGACCATTCGTGTGTAAATGTTTCCCGTCGGGCGTCTGGCTACGCTTGATGGCCTTCGCTATTCCCTT
>NC_051418.1:21228002-21228073 GCF_015228065.2 Penaeus monodon | reverse complement strand
CCGGGTTGGTCTCGGTTCACCTTTTCCTCTTTTCGATATTCTTTTTAGCGATTATAGTATAACCTCACGTA
>NC_051418.1:21227311-21227751 GCF_015228065.2 Penaeus monodon | reverse complement strand
GTACCCTGTTTATTTTTTTTTATACAGGAAGAATAGATAATGCATGCGACAAATTGTTATTATTATGTCATCACGACAAACACAGATTAATCAAAATCATCCAAGGGTAAGGTTAGGTAATTGATTTTCTTATTACAGTAATGCAATTTCCATTATTACCGGCATTTCCTAATCCATTTTAGTTGCATGTTCGATTTAGAATATAATATTTTCATATTTGCTGATTTACCTCTTGTTCATATTCTCTCCTCCCCCCCCCCCCACACACACACACCAAACTTTGCCCGCGGCTTGCCCGAACGCAACTCAAGTTCCGAAGGTTTGAGCTAAGTTTGCCTGCTCTCGCCTGCTTTTGCTTGCTCGTGCTTGCTGTTTCCCTTAACAAAGCCACGAGTGCGACTTGGCCCGGGATAAGTCTGAAGGCTTTGATTGATCTGGTT
>NC_051418.1:21226034-21226802 GCF_015228065.2 Penaeus monodon | reverse complement strand
GCTTTTCCCTGGCTAGAACACCTCCCGTGGGTATCGTTTTAAAGGCTCAGCCGGCGTTTGACTCGGGAGCAAACAGCGGAATGGTGTGGACAAGGAGGGGGCGGGTCTCGGGGGACTGGGGGAAGGGGTGGGGTGAGGAGAGAGAATAGAGAAGGGAAAGTAAATGGACAAGGAAAATTAGGTGAGGAAAGAGAAGGGAACGAAAGGATGGAGAGGAAAACGAGTAGAGAAAAGGGGAAGAAAATAGGACAGCTTTCAAAGTCCCCAAGACGATGTGAAAATGGGGAGCTTGATTTAGAGGTGAGACCCTTCTTAAGAGCCCAACGCCTTTATTTTAACCTTTCATTTTCGTAATGTTGTTATATTGTCGTTACAGTTATTTTGCTAGAGCAAAATAACTGTAAAAACTGCTTTTATATTTTTAAAAAATCCTTCTTAATAGTCTTATTTACTGATATGTTGACTTTCTTTCCTTGTTATTAGTGTAATACTTTTGGCGCAGCTGTTTATTTTAGTTTTATTTGACTTTTCCATTTATTTCCATTTATTATTTGTTTTCTCGTCCATTTATTCTTGTTTGTCTTTTCCCTTTTCCCACCCAGTGTTGTTGTTTTCCACCTAGTTTCTCTCCGGGAGGGCGGGAATCCAGAAGCAAATGATCTGTCCTTATTTCGTCTCGCTTTGATAAAACATAAATCGTTTCGCTTTTAATTGGCAGGATGTGTTTCCTGTCAGACTGTAATGCAAAACGTATTTAGAATTTAGTAC
>NC_051418.1:21225861-21225997 GCF_015228065.2 Penaeus monodon | reverse complement strand
GGTATTTGAGACCTGTCCTTGGTATAGCATCCTTGATGTTTTCATGTAGCCTAAATGTATAAAATGAAAAACGAGAAAGTTTCAATTTTGGGTACACATGCGTTCGGTGAAAGACAGATGGAATGTGAAGGAGACG
>NC_051418.1:21225665-21225772 GCF_015228065.2 Penaeus monodon | reverse complement strand
GAACGGTGGGGGGGTCAGAATGAATTTATGAAATACTGTCCCCAAGACAATTAAAGGGAAACATCTGTCACTTGCTATTGCAAGGGACAAACAAAACAAAATAAAGT
>NC_051418.1:21225084-21225439 GCF_015228065.2 Penaeus monodon | reverse complement strand
TAATATAAAATATATCCACCATGTCTACCTCCACTTTTATTCCCAAGTTTATGATGATATTTTAGCGTACACTTTGACAGATGATCTCCCTTTCGTGTATATTGGCACCGCACGCCCCATGTTTTTCACGCGGGATATTAGCCGGACGCTGATGCTGTTAAATGCTGCAGTGTCCCCAAATGGCGGTCGCTGCTTTTGCGAGTGCGTTTGCGGGTGATGTATGTGGCTTTGTTTTCCGTGTTTGTTGACTTTTGTCTCCGCTTCCATGTTTGTGTCTTTTTCGCTTTCCCTCGTTCGTGTTCATCGATTTTATTCTCTCTCTACATGCACGTCTACACTCAAACGCATGAAGATA
>NC_051418.1:21224702-21224946 GCF_015228065.2 Penaeus monodon | reverse complement strand
CGCGCGCGCGCGCGCGTGTGTCTCACCCACTCAGTCAATCAATCTGTCTATAAATGACCAAGGGCTGTGAAGGGGAGACTCTAAACAATAAAGGAGAAAAGAGAACCGGGAGGGGAGCTAAGTTTCGGGGTCGGCGGGAGAGAGACACTAGCAGGCGAGGGATCAGCCGGAGAC
Source organism: Penaeus monodon (assembly GCF_015228065.2). Classification (NCBI taxonomy): domain Eukaryota; kingdom Metazoa; phylum Arthropoda; class Malacostraca; order Decapoda; family Penaeidae; genus Penaeus; species Penaeus monodon. The sequence goes on along the minus strand of NC_051418.1, from coordinate 21,224,772 downwards.
GCGGAAGGGGAAGCCTTGCGTCGAAACCCCGACTACGACCCCATCCGATCGCTGGGCTTGATCCTTCTCG
>NC_051418.1:21224241-21224394 GCF_015228065.2 Penaeus monodon | reverse complement strand
CCTGTCCCCCTCCTTTTTTTTTCCCCATTATGCCTCTCCCCCTCGATCTTTTTCCCTCCATCCCCTTTTCTCCCCATTTTTTTTCCCTTCAACCCGCCTCCTGTATATATCCTCTCTTTCCCTTCTTTTCCTTTTCCCCCATTTCCCCCTTTT
>NC_051418.1:21224063-21224185 GCF_015228065.2 Penaeus monodon | reverse complement strand
TTAACAACACTTAAACCCCCCCCCTCGTACCCCCCCCCCTATCTTCGCGTATTGAACCCCTTTGATCCCAGTCGATGGGGCTGGGCGGGCTTCCTCGTCCTAATCCCTTTTTTTTGCTCCTA
>NC_051418.1:21223811-21223940 GCF_015228065.2 Penaeus monodon | reverse complement strand
TAAAAATATTCCAGAGCATCTTTTAGTGCTAAACAGCGGGGCCACGACGGCGCGCGAAAAAAATATAGAGGGGTCCTGCGTGGGGAATTGGGTCGAAGACTGCTGGCCCGAAGCCAGCGTGAATAAAAT
>NC_051418.1:21222350-21223576 GCF_015228065.2 Penaeus monodon | reverse complement strand
ACCTCATCGGCCTACAGTGTATAAACTACGTGCTTTTTGTTTTTCCTTTCTTGCCCATATCCTTCGTCCCTTTCCCTTCCCTCCGTTCCCCTTCACTTTCTTTTTACTTCATTTTCCCTTTACTTTTCCCCCTTTCACTTCACTTTTATTCTCCCCCCCTCTCTCCTTCTCGCCTTTTACTCTTTCCCTATCTCCCTCCTCCCCTTCAATCTTTCCCTCTCACTCTCTTTTTTTTAACTCCTTTCCCCGCTTCTCACCCCCTTCCCCCCCTACCTCTTTTTTCTCCTTCCCCCCCTTCTTCCCCACGTTCCCTTCCCCCCCCCTCCCCCTTTCCCCTTTCCCTTCCCCCCCTCCCCCCCTTTCCCCTTTCCCCCCTCCCTCCCCCCCCCCCACCTTTCCCCTTCCCCCCTCCCTCCCCCTTTTCCCTTTCCCTCCCCTCCTTTTCCCCCTTCCCCCCCCCCTCCCCCCCCCCTTTCCCCCCTTTCCCCCCTCCCTCCCCCTCCCCCTTTTTCCCCCTCCTCCCTCCTCCCTCCCCCCCCCCTCCCCCCCTCCCCCCGTTTTTCCCCCCCCCCCCCCTTTTCCCCCTCCCCCTCCCCCTTTCCCCTTCCTCCCCCCTCCCCCTTTCCCCTTCCCACCCCCCCCTCCCCCCCCTTTCCCCCCCCTCCTTCCCCCCCCCCTCCCTCCCCCCCCCCCTTCCCCCTTTCCCCCCCCCTTTTCCCCCTTCCCCTCCCCCCTCCCCTTTCCCCTTCCTCCCCCCCCCCCCCCCTTTCCCCCCTTTCCCTCCCTCCCTCCCCCCTTTTCCCCCTTTCCCCCTCCCCCCTCCCCCCTTCCTTCCCCCTCCCTCCCTCCCCTTTTCCCCCCCCCCCCCCCTCCTCCCCCCCCCTTTCCCCCCCCCCCTCCCCCCCCTTCCCTTCCCCCCCCTCCCTCCCCCCTTTCCCCTTCCTCCCTCCCCCCCAAACCCTTTTCCCCCCCCCTCCCCCCCTCCCCTTTTCCCCCTTTTCCCCCCCCCTTTCCCCCTTTTTCCCCCCCCCCTCCCCCCTTTTTCCCTTTCCCTTCCTCCCCCCTCCCCCCCTTTCCCCTTTCCCCCCCTTTCCCCTTTTTCCCCCTTTTCCTTCCCCCTTTTCCCCCCTTTTTTCCCCCTCCCCCTTCTCCCTCTTTTCCTTCCTTTTTTTTTTTTTTTTCCCCTTTCCCTTTTCCCCCTTCCCTTCCTTTCCCCCCTTTTTTTT
>NC_051418.1:21222081-21222155 GCF_015228065.2 Penaeus monodon | reverse complement strand
TTTTGGGGGGGGAAACCCCCAAAGGGGGGTGGGGGGGGGGAAATTTTTAAAAAGGGGCTTTTTTTCCCCCCCGA
>NC_051418.1:21221697-21221789 GCF_015228065.2 Penaeus monodon | reverse complement strand
CTTTTCCCGGGCTAGAACACCTCCCGTGGGTATCGTTTTAAAGGCTCAGCCGGCGTTTGACTCGGGAGCAAACAGCGGAATGGTGTGGACAA
>NC_051418.1:21220926-21221475 GCF_015228065.2 Penaeus monodon | reverse complement strand
ACGAGTAGAGAAAAGGGGAAGAAAATAGGACAGCTTTCAAAGTCCCCAAGACGATGTGAAAATGGGGAGCTTGATTTAGAGGTGAGACCCTTCTTAAGAGCCCAACGCCTTTATTTCAACCTTTCATTTTCGTAATGTTGTTATATCGTCGTTACAGTTATTTTGCTCTAGGCTTATATGCTTTTATATTTTTAAAAAATCCTTCTTAATAGTCTTATTTACTGATATGTTGACTTTCTTTCATTGTTATTAGTGTAATACTTTTGGCGCAGCTGTTTATTTTAGTTTTATTTGACTTTTCCATTTATTTCCATTTATTATTTGTTTTATTTGTTTTCTCTTCCATTTATTCTTGTTTGTCTTCTTTCCCTTTTCCCACCCAGTGTTGTTGTTTTCCACCTAGTTTCTCTCCGGGAGGGCGGGAATCCAGAAGCAAATGATCTGCCCTTATTTCGTCTCGCTTTGATAAAACATAAATCGTTTCACTTTTAATTGGCAGGATGTGTTTCCTGTCAGACTGTAATGCAAAACGTATTTAGAATTTAGTAC
>NC_051418.1:21220710-21220849 GCF_015228065.2 Penaeus monodon | reverse complement strand
GGTATTTGAGACCTGTCCTTGGTATAGCATCCTTGATGTTTTCATGTGGCCTAAATGTATAAAATGAAAAACGAGAAAGTTTCAATTTTGGGTACACATGCGTTCGGTGAAAGACAGATGGAATGTGAAGGAGACGGAT
>NC_051418.1:21220545-21220637 GCF_015228065.2 Penaeus monodon | reverse complement strand
GAGGGGGGGGGGGGGGGGTCAGAATGAATATTGTGAAAATACTGTCCCCAAGACAATTAAAGGGAAACATCTGTCACTTGCTATTGCAAGGG
>NC_051418.1:21218834-21219199 GCF_015228065.2 Penaeus monodon | reverse complement strand
CACCATGTCTACCTCCACTTTTATTCCAAGATTATGATGATATTTTAGCGTACACTTTGACAGCTGATCTCCCTCGTGTATATTGGCACCGCATAGCGCATGTTTTTCACGCGGGATATTAGCCGGACGCTGATGCTGTTAAATGCTGCAGTGTCACCATGGCGGTCGCTGCTTTTGCGAGTGCGTTTGCGGGTGATGTATGTGGCTTTGTTTTCCGTGTTTGTTGACTTTGTCTCCGCTTCTATGTTTGTGTCTTTTTCGCTTTCCCTCGTTCGTGTTCATCGATTTTTTTCTCTCTCTACATACACGTCTACACTCAAACGCATGAAGATAAGTGAGGCAGACAACCAGGCAGAAAAATAGTA
>NC_051418.1:21218413-21218643 GCF_015228065.2 Penaeus monodon | reverse complement strand
CGCGCGCGCGCGTGTGTCTCACCCACTCAGTCTATAAATGACCAAGGGTTGTGAAGGGGAGACTCTAAACAATAAAGGAGAAAAGAGAACCGGGAGGGGAGCTAAGTTTCGGGGTCGGCGGGAGAGAGACACTAGCAGGCGAGGGATCAGCCGGAGACGCGGAAGGGGAAGCCTTGCGTCGACCGCGACTACGACCCCATCCGATCGCTGGGCTTGATCCTTCTCGCCTT
>NC_051418.1:21217534-21217758 GCF_015228065.2 Penaeus monodon | reverse complement strand
AACTTAACACCTTAAACCCTCCTCCTCGTACGCCCCCCCCCTATCTATCGCGTATTGAACTCCTTGATCCCAGTCGATCGGGCTCGGGCGGGCTTCCTCGTCCTAATCCCTGATTTTTGCTCCATATTTTCTCTTCACTTTATTTTGTATTTTTATTTTGCGAGTGAAATATTGAAGGAGAGGAACGAAAGAGAGGTTGGGCAGATAAAGAATTGGGAAGGAGG
>NC_051418.1:21217350-21217494 GCF_015228065.2 Penaeus monodon | reverse complement strand
CAGATAATAAATATTCCAGAGCATCTTGAGTGCTACAACAGCGGGGCCACGACGGACGCGCTGAAAAATATATAGAGCGGGTCACTGCGTGGGAAGTGGCTCGAAGACTGCTGGCCCGGACGCCCCACGTGAATAAAATATGCA
>NC_051418.1:21215945-21216681 GCF_015228065.2 Penaeus monodon | reverse complement strand
ATCACCGATCGTCGTGTGACTTTTCCTTAATGACTTGGGCGATGAAGACTCCCTTCGCCCGTTGAATTTCTCTCCCAACGGCTGCACCCCATTTCCTCTTCCCCATTTCTTCCTCCCCTTTCCTCGAAATCCCTTCCCGCCTGATCTTTCTTCCCCTTTCTCTTTCCTCTCCCATTTCTCCCTCACTTTTCCTGCCTTTTCCTCTTCTACCAATTTTTTTTATTGCTTTTCCCTCCATTTCCCTTCGTCTCCTTCCTTGTACATCCCTATTTCCCCCTCTTTCTCCTTCGTCCCTCTCCTTTCTCCGCCTTCCTTCCTTTTCCTCTTTCTTCCCTCCTTCCCTCCTCCTTCCCCCCTTCTATCTCCCTTCTCCCTTTCCTCCTCCGCCCGGCTTCCACCTCCTCCCCCCCCTTCCACCCCCTTCTCCCTCGTGAAAGATCCTTAGGCGACCTTAAACCCTGGAAAATTGTCCGAGGGGGTAAGGGGGAGGCACGTGATAGGGATGGGGGGTGGGGGGGAAGGCACGTGATAGGGATGGGGGGTAAGAAGGAAGGCACGTGATAGGGATGGGGGGGGGGGGAAGGCACGTGACGGGGGGGGGGAGGACGCGATGCCCCCTCCTCCCCCCATCCTTTTCGATTGCCTTTCCTTGTTTATGGTGATGGGGGATTAAACTTCTGTCGGAAAAGAAAAGAAAGAAGAAAGGGTGTTTAAAGAGGAGCTTTAAAGGGAAAAG
>NC_051418.1:21215449-21215543 GCF_015228065.2 Penaeus monodon | reverse complement strand
CCGGAGAAAAAATCAGAGAGCGAGAGACACCATTCATCAACATCGTCTCCCGCGCGCGGTGTGATGGGTGCGGCATATGGGCGACCTGGAAAGT
>NC_051418.1:21215063-21215200 GCF_015228065.2 Penaeus monodon | reverse complement strand
GTGATTTAGGTGGCTTGTGCAAATGCAGGCGACCCTGAGTGCTTGCTGTCAAGGTGGGCGAGCGGGGAGAAAGGGGCGCTCGGAGATGAGTGCCAGGTAAAGGGAAGGAGATAGTAATGGCGATAAGGGTAAGGGTC
>NC_051418.1:21214673-21214963 GCF_015228065.2 Penaeus monodon | reverse complement strand
TGGCTGTCATAGACACAGGCACAGACAGTTAGCGATCATCGTGACACAGGTGCCAAGTCAGATTATATGTCTCATGGGTGCCATATCGCCAGGCACTGATGGCAAGAGAAGGGGAAATGAGGATGGGGAGAAGAGGAGAGGGGTAAGGGTTAGGGGGGAGGACACGGACGCGGAGTTCAGTGATAACAAAGCGATAGACCTATTCGTCACTTCGAAAGGTCACTCCATCATCCTGTAATAAATGATGGAGTGAATGATGGCGATGATTTAATTAGCTGCAGAACACGTTG
>NC_051418.1:21213914-21214094 GCF_015228065.2 Penaeus monodon | reverse complement strand
CCCCCCCCCCGACAATAAGACAATGTAGGCCGGTAGGAAGGCTTATGGGCAGCATGTGAAGGTTATTTATGTTTATTGTTGTTCCTGCTTCGATACGTAAACAAAGAGGAAATGGCGTAATCGGAATACCCTACCTTTATGTCCTTCTCCTTGGCATTCTGCTGATTTCGAAACGCGAGC
>NC_051418.1:21213525-21213799 GCF_015228065.2 Penaeus monodon | reverse complement strand
GCACGGCACAGAGATAGCTATGGACAGTTCAACAGATAAACAAAGAATTTCCCACCAATGTCACGCCCGCTGCCGGGTATGAGGGTGGGCGAGGGGCGTGTGATCCGTCGCCGCTGGGATGAGCAAAGCGCCCGGCCGGAAATTCGCCCGGAAGTGATCGGTGCCGGATATTTTTCCATCATTGTTATTCGATGATTGTCATGGATGGTGTTGATTGTTTGCTCTTGTTTTCTGTGCATTGTGCATGTATTTATCCGGTTATTTATTCATTTAT
>NC_051418.1:21213161-21213300 GCF_015228065.2 Penaeus monodon | reverse complement strand
ATCAGTCATTCTTACATAATACTGGAATTTGTTTCCTCAGAGATCGAAAGCCAAGAAGAGATTTCGAAATCCCGGAAACCCTCTCAAGCGCGCAAGATCAGCTGACTTCGTTCCCCGTTAACGTAATCTTTGGCAGCGA
>NC_051418.1:21212583-21213126 GCF_015228065.2 Penaeus monodon | reverse complement strand
GAGAGTCCCGCAAGGCGCCCCAAAGGCCACTGGGCGACCTACCTGCCCCTCGCCTTGGTTCGCTCGGCCGCCGAAAGGGGGGAGGGGGCTCGAGCTGCATGAGGGGGCGTGGCGGGGGATTCTTTGGGCGTGATTTTGGCCGGGGGGGGGGTTGGATTTTTTAAAAGGGGGTAGGGGGGATGAGAATGGGGGTATAGGTTAGTTGGAGGGTTTGTTCTTATGGTATTGTCACAGCGGAATGTGTGAGTAACGGGATGGTGAGGCAAATGCCACGGCGAATTGCTAAGTGATAAGATGAATAAGTAGACCCAGGAATGTATAGAAAAGGATTGAAATAGATTAAAAAGAGTGAAAAAATAAATTGCAAGATATTGAAATGAAATAAAAATTATTGTGGAGAGAGGGGATGAGGAGGAAGGCGGGGAGAATGCACAGTGTGTTGCAACAACGGGTCAACACGGAGCCGGGAATCTCGAGTAAATCCTTTTGCAAGTTGCTCCGTGAGGGTCTCTGGGGATGAGAACTCTTAGGGGGGGCGGGGTC
>NC_051418.1:21211808-21211985 GCF_015228065.2 Penaeus monodon | reverse complement strand
TCATGGTGAAATGTAAGGGTTAAGGGGGTAAGACTTGACAAACGTAAGGGTCGAAGGGAGGGTTATTGGGTAAGGGGAGAAAGGGGAGGAGGTGGAAAGGTGCGAGGAGGGGTGGAATTGGAAGGTGAGAGGTGAAGAGGAAATGGCGTGGAGAAGGGATGAAAGAAGGAAAAGATG
>NC_051418.1:21211258-21211677 GCF_015228065.2 Penaeus monodon | reverse complement strand
AGACATGGAATTTCTTTACATTAAGATTAAGTACTGACCAAGCTTTTTACTTGTTTTTCTTCTCTGTTCTTTGTTGAAACCATGGAATAAGGAAATGTGAAGATTGAATAAAGAATCCATCTTCTAGAAAAAAACGGTCACGTCATTAGAGTAAAATAAGAAAATAACTAAAACAAAACACTATTCGCTCCAAGAAAGTCTCCCAGAATTTGAAAAGAAAATCATGTCACGCGATTAAAAATAAAGAAAGTTTCCAAGAAATGTTAAAGAAAATGATGTCGCGAGATTAAAATCATTTTTCCTTAGAGTCGGCGCAAGGAGCAGAGCAGCCGCGAAAGCGTAAAACGAATTTGCGCGAATGTCCCGAGATATTTTGTCGCGGCGCCGCTCGGCGTGTGAGGGCACACCTGCTCGGCCGG
>NC_051418.1:21209985-21210334 GCF_015228065.2 Penaeus monodon | reverse complement strand
TTTGCGAAGGAGGGAAGGCGTCGGGGGCGGAGGAGAGGACGCGCCGAGACACGGGCGGCCCGCGGGACAGAGCCCGCCTTCCGTAGCTCCTAATGGGGCGGGCTTTGCGACGGGACCCCCTGGCCCCACCCCCCGGAATGGGGAGGGAAAGGGAAGGGGTTAAAGGGTGAAAGAGATGAGAGGATTGGGTAAAGGAGATGGGGAGGGGATTGAGAGGGGAAAGGGAGAAACGGAAGGTGTAAATAGATGGGGAGGGGGGTTGGAATAGTGAGGCTTGGTGCTGTGTTCTCTCAGGGGCTTCCCTTGTAGTGGTTCTACGGGAGTTCGTGTTGCCGTCTCTTTCTTGAAA
>NC_051418.1:21209685-21209823 GCF_015228065.2 Penaeus monodon | reverse complement strand
CTAGCAACGTAAGAGTCGCCTTCACCTGCATCGTTCTCCATTCTGCTATTTCGTTGACGATTATTCCTAACCTTTTTCATTTATTCTTCCACTGCAATGTCTGACAATTGGGATAGCCATTAGTGTAATAGAAACGAG
>NC_051418.1:21209433-21209660 GCF_015228065.2 Penaeus monodon | reverse complement strand
AATGGATAAAGATTACAATGATGACGGCGGTGTTGGTATTAGATATTCGTTAATAATATGAAACGATAACGGCGAGCGGGGTTGGGAGAAGGTCACGCGGCGCTATTCCGTTTTGTGTTCTTTGTGGAAGGGTTGGTGATGATGCTCGTAATGGTTGCTATCAAGTGCGATTATCAAGATGGGAAAATTTGTCGGTGGGTTTCGAGCTTGGCGCTGCCACGTGCCTG
>NC_051418.1:21209286-21209353 GCF_015228065.2 Penaeus monodon | reverse complement strand
CCCTTTTTCCACTTTCCTTCTTCTCATTCCCATTTTCTCAGTTCGTACGCGCGCGCGTGCACGCACG
>NC_051418.1:21209070-21209159 GCF_015228065.2 Penaeus monodon | reverse complement strand
ACAACTCTCCACACTCTCTCTCACATACAACACACCCCCCCCCCACCAACGTACACCAATCAACACACATACACCTTAAATTTACCAAG
>NC_051418.1:21208483-21208903 GCF_015228065.2 Penaeus monodon | reverse complement strand
GTCCCTTCAACATCCCAGTATTTGATGTCAAGCGACCTTAGACTGCGGTTTGTGGAAGCGCCATTGTTCTCTTTCTCTTCTTCCCTTTCTCTTCATTACTCTCTCCCTTTCCTCTTCTTTTCCCCTCTCATTCTGTACTTTCCTCTTCCAGCGACCTCTTCATCTCTCAATCCCATCCTGGTTTTTGTTTTTGTAGATTCATTACGTCATTTTAATATTTTTATCTACATTCTCAGATATACATTGTACTGCCTTCCTTTCACTAGAAAAATATAAATGTAAACAAATAAAAGAAATCATGCACTTTCCGCATGCTGTTTACTCTGTTTACTTTATCGTTATTTATTGCTGTTTGTTTAGCTGGTGTCATTTCTCACTTCTAAATTTTGGTGCGAGTCGTGAGTTCCTTGAATCGCATGG
>NC_051418.1:21208196-21208442 GCF_015228065.2 Penaeus monodon | reverse complement strand
TAAAAGTAGTCAATATTTAGTTCATGACATTTTCTCGTGGTGCGGGGGTATGTATTATGTATCACTGGCCTGGGAGCTTTTGTTGATAGCTAGGGACCGGGGGGAGGGGTACATTTTTATTTAGTTTTTTTATTTTTTCGTCTTAATTTTTGTTTGTTGGGAAAACTCTTTTGTGTCTCGTTTCACGTTACGCTGCTTGTTGGTTTCCTTCTCTCCGTTTTCTCTTTCTATTGTCTCTTTTTATTT
>NC_051418.1:21207944-21208123 GCF_015228065.2 Penaeus monodon | reverse complement strand
ATTCACTCTCCTCGCTCTCCTTCTCTTCATATATCCCTTCCTTCCTTGATCTTTCTTCCATTCCTTCCCTCTCCACTTCCTTTTCTTTTCTCCTTCTCTTCCTTCCATCTCCTCCTCCAACTCTCTCCTCTCTCTTCTCTCGCCCACTTTCCAACCGCTTATTCTGCTGCATTTGACAC
>NC_051418.1:21207799-21207887 GCF_015228065.2 Penaeus monodon | reverse complement strand
TGCGAGGAGGAGGATGTTGTCTGTTATGGCTGGAGTGAGGAAACCTTTCCGTTTGACGGGTGTAGTGCGCTGTTTTTCGGCCCGATGC
>NC_051418.1:21206929-21207168 GCF_015228065.2 Penaeus monodon | reverse complement strand
TTATTGTGTTGGCATTGCCCCGCGAATTGGTGCATTGTCATTTCATATCCTGGACAATGATCGATTGAATGTTGCGTGAATTGATTTCACTAATGGAGGTTTCATCACTTCCTCAATTTATCCTTTTCAATTGAAATATTGTAATTACTCTTTCTAGATTTTTTTTTTTCTTTATTGCTATATTTTCTAAACTAAAATAGTTAACAAAACTAACATTTATCTCAATAATACGTGGCTAA
>NC_051418.1:21206348-21206636 GCF_015228065.2 Penaeus monodon | reverse complement strand
ATTCGTGCCTTTTCTGCATGTGTTGCATTGAACACGCTATTCGTCGACTTGATTCCTTCATCTGTTTGTGGGCCTGTTTATTTGCACGAATATTTACTATTTGCAACGAGGCCTGTAGGTAGAGATAAAGTCGCAGTGTTGCCAATAGGCTTTTACCCCCGGCCCCTCTTTCGTCTCTTTTCTCTCTCCTTCACACAATCCGCATCTCCTCGCTGTCTCCCCTTCGAGGCTGCGCTATTTCACGGCGTTTCTCAATTCACTTCCTTCGTTGTATTGTCGCCATCGTCC
>NC_051418.1:21206194-21206283 GCF_015228065.2 Penaeus monodon | reverse complement strand
ATTCCTTGAGTTTATTATCTGTTGATTTTTATTATTTGTGTAATTTTTTCAGGGTTTGGTGTGGCATGTCGTTGAGTGGGTTTGTTTTT
>NC_051418.1:21205901-21206158 GCF_015228065.2 Penaeus monodon | reverse complement strand
CAGTATTATTGTTTTCTTTCTTTTTCGTTTCTTTTCATATAAGAATACTTGTGGATTTCTCTTGGGTGTAAATTTTCTTTCGTCTTTGTACGGAGACCAATCTTGATTCTAACTTTACGATATTTTTTTTCTTCATTTTTTAGATATATTTTCTCTCCCACGTTTCTTTCCTCACTTATTTTACATTAAATTACAGTCCCCCGACGATTGCTCGAGAGATAAAAGTGTTATTATAGTTTTATCTGCGTCTCACAGAG
>NC_051418.1:21205520-21205603 GCF_015228065.2 Penaeus monodon | reverse complement strand
CGGAAGGGAAGGAAAGTGAAGTACAATACAATAATGGGAAGTAAAAGGGGTGGAAAATGAATGGAATGGAATAGAATGGAATT
>NC_051418.1:21204724-21205481 GCF_015228065.2 Penaeus monodon | reverse complement strand
GTGATACGAAGGGAAGGGAAGGGAAGCTAGAACACCATGTATGCACGTCCGACGTGTACAAAAGTGTACACTGTAATTTGGGTTACGAGGCAGTGTAGAACCGGCAGTAACCCCCCTCCCCTCCTCCGCTTGTCTCCCCCTCACCCTGGCTCACAGTCCTTCGCCTCCCTCATCCCCACACTCCTTTGCCTCCCCCATCCCCACACTCATTCGCCTCCCCCATCCCCACACTCCTTCCCCTCCCTCTCCCTCCCCAGGCGCCCTTGCCCCAATGAGCCGGCCGGCGTCAACCACAGCCTGGAGGTGCGGAATTATCCAACAATGGCGAAATGGCGAGGCTACACACGCGGGCGAGGGGAGAGAGAGGGGGAAGGGGGGAGGGGGGAGGAGATAGTGAGGGTGAGGCGGGGAGGTGAAGAGTAGGGGAGGAGGGAGATGAGAGGGAGGAGGAGATGGGGAGGGCGAAGTGGGGAGATGAGAAGTAAGGGAAGAGGGAGAGATGAAAGGGGGGGGGGGTTAGGCGGGGATGTCGGAACAGAGGAGAGGAAGGAAGGAAGGGTAAAGGGGAGGGGTTGGATTCCGCCCTCATTTTGCTGCGGAGAATGAAAGGCAACGAGGGGAGAGAAGAAGAGGAAGAAAGGAAAAAAAGTAGTGACGGTGGTAATTCTAATAATGGTAATAATGGTAGTTGTTGTTGTTGGTAATGGAAATTTGTCACGTGTCACGTAATCTGAGAGGAGGTGCTGTAGTGAGAACT
>NC_051418.1:21204557-21204627 GCF_015228065.2 Penaeus monodon | reverse complement strand
TAGAAAGGGGAAGATGGGAGGACAGGGAAAGGCAAGAGTGACGAACCAAAAAGAAAAACAAAATGAGAGA
>NC_051418.1:21203817-21204506 GCF_015228065.2 Penaeus monodon | reverse complement strand
ATAAACGAAGATAAAAGGAGCGAGAGAGGGAGCGAAGGCAAGGGAAAGGGGAATATTCGTCGGTATGTGAACTTGCCTAATTATGGAAAGGGGTGATGCCTCAACCGACGGGGGGGGGGGGTGAGAGCCACCAAATGCCACCCGGAAGCTGTTGGTGCCACCTTTGGCCGCTGCCTTTATTCCTCTCTTCCGGTTCATTTATCGTTCTCTTTGTCTTATTTATTTTTGTCTTTAATCATTCTTGTTATTCTCTTTTTTCTTCCGCCCTTCCCTTTTCCTCGTCGTCTTTCTATTATTCTGTTATCTCTTTATTTTCCTTCTCCTTCAAAAGGAGGAAAGCGAGTCGGGCGAGAAGAAAGTAAAAAAGAGATTTTGATGAAAAGAAGGAATGTGATGAAGAAAGAAAATAAAAGGAAGAAGAGAAAGAAATGAGAGAGAAAAAAAAATAACAGTAAAAGGCAAAGGGTAGATAGGCCTATGCCCAGTATTCCAAAAATAAAGGCCTACGACCAGTACTTTCCCCCCGGACGGGAATCCAGGTGCGAGATCTCGTTGTGATCGATCAGGCGGCGGCAATTAACCGAAGACTTTGGCGTACAGGTGCGTTAAGGCGGTGATAAGGCCAAGGCGTTAAGAGAGCCGGGAAGTTAACATGATTGACAGATGCCGATAAAGGAGCGAGATGATTC
>NC_051418.1:21203460-21203596 GCF_015228065.2 Penaeus monodon | reverse complement strand
GATTGCTGAACTCATTTTTACGAAGAAAACGCAAGTCTCCGCCGTGAATAGATTAACTGAGAAAATCGACCATAAGATATTAGTAGTATAGAAAAAAAATGTGACTAAAGTGAAAATGAATCACGCAAGCCCGTCA
>NC_051418.1:21202386-21203278 GCF_015228065.2 Penaeus monodon | reverse complement strand
TGTGATTTAAAGTGCAGCTAAATTTGCCTTAATGCCAGGATCGGGGGGGGGGGAAAAAAAATATCCAGCATTAGCTCGGGATTATCAGCGACCTGAATTAGATGCGGATGTATGTATACAAGTACTCCTCCCCCCCCCCCCCACCCCCACCCCCTTTCCCCCCCCCATCCCCACACTCCTTCCCCCTCCCCCATCCCCGCACTCCTTCCCCTCCCCCCCCCCACCTCCTTCCCCCTCCCCATCCCACACTCCTTCGCCTCCCCTACCCCACCTATTTCCCCCCCTCCCCCATCCCCACACTCCTTCTCCCCCCCCCCATCCCCACACTCCTTCGCCCCCCCCATCCCCACACTCCTTCCCCTCTCCCATCCCTACACTCCCCCCCCCCTCCCTCTCCCCCCCCGGCCCCTTGCCCCAAGACCCGGGCCCGGCGTCAACCCCACCCTAAGTGCGGAATTATCCAACAATGGCGAAATGGCGTGGCTACACACGCGGGCGAGGGGAGAGAGAGGGGGAAGGGGGGAGGAGATAGTGAGGGTGAGGCGGGGAGGTGAAGAGTAGGGGAGGAGGGAGATGAGAGAGGGAGGAGATGGGGAGGGCGAAGTGGGGAGATGAGAAGTAAGGGAAGAGGGAGAGATGAAAGGGGGGGGGGGGGTTAGGAGGGATTTGAACGAGGAGGGGAAGGAGGAAGGGAAAGGGGAGGGGTTGGTTTCCCCGCCCTCTTTTTGCTGCGGAGAATGAAAGGCAACGAGGGGAGAGAAGAAAAAAAGAAAGGGAAAAAAAAGTAGTGACGGTGGAAATTCTAATAATGGAAATAATTGGTATTTGTTGTTGTTGTAATGGAAAATTTTGTCACTGTCCGAAATCTAGAGGAGGTGCTGTAGTGAAAAAT
>NC_051418.1:21201978-21202309 GCF_015228065.2 Penaeus monodon | reverse complement strand
GAAAAAAAAGGGGAAAAATGGAGGACGGGGAAAGGAAAGAGTGACGAACCAAAAAGAAAAAAAAAATGAGGGGAAAAGGGCCAGGTGGGAAAAGGGAACAAAGGAAGAGAAGGGCAAGGAAGGAGATAAACGAAGATAAAAGGGGACGAGAGAGGGACGAAGGAAAGGGAAAGGGGGAATTTCTCGGTATGTAACTTGCCTAATTATGGAAAGGGGTGATCCCTAAACCGCGGGGGGGGGGGGGGGGTGAGAGCCCCAAATGCCCCCCGGAAAGGTTTTGGGTGCCACTTTGGCCGTCCCTTTTATTCCCCCTTTTCCGGTTCATTTATCG
>NC_051418.1:21201777-21201920 GCF_015228065.2 Penaeus monodon | reverse complement strand
CCGCCCTTCCCTTTTCCTCGCCCGTCTTTCTATTATTCTATTATCTCTTTATTTTCCTTCTCCTTCAAAAGGAGGAAAGCGAGTCGGGCGAGAAGAAAGTAAAAAAGAGATTTTGATGAAAAGAAAGAATGTGATGAAGAAAG
>NC_051418.1:21201496-21201720 GCF_015228065.2 Penaeus monodon | reverse complement strand
GTAGATAGGCCTATGCCCAGTATTCCAAAAATAAAGGCCTACGACCAGTACTTTCCCCCCGGACGGGAATCCAGGTGCGAGATCTCGTTGTGATCGATCAGGCGGCGGCAATTAACCGAAGACTTTGGCGTACAGGTGCGTTAAGGCGGTGATAAGGCCAAGGCGTTAAGAGAGCCGGGAAGTTAACATGATTGACAGATGCCGATAAAGGGGCGAGATGATTC
>NC_051418.1:21201408-21201477 GCF_015228065.2 Penaeus monodon | reverse complement strand
CAACCCTTATCTTGGCATCTCATCCCCTCCCCTCCCCCTCCCAGGTGCCTGTTACTCGTCCTTAGAGGC
>NC_051418.1:21201104-21201233 GCF_015228065.2 Penaeus monodon | reverse complement strand
AAGATTGCTGAACTCATTTTTACGAAGAAAACGCGTCTCCGCCGTGAATAGATTAACTGAGAAAATCGACCATAAGATATTAGTAGTATAGAAAAAAAATGTGACTAAAGTGAAAATGAATCACGCAAG
>NC_051418.1:21200707-21200901 GCF_015228065.2 Penaeus monodon | reverse complement strand
TTCTGACCCTGTGATTTAAAGTGCAGCTAAATTTGCCTTAATGCCAGGAGTCGGGATTAGGACACGCGTGGCACCCAAGCGGAGTATCCAGCATTAGCTCGGGATTATCAGCGACCTGAATTAGATGCGGATGTATGTATACAAGTAGACCCTGTATAAACTTGAGCACGGACGCATACGCATAACACCACCCT
>NC_051418.1:21199989-21200188 GCF_015228065.2 Penaeus monodon | reverse complement strand
AAAACACCACAACACAAAACATCCCCTTCAACCATAATTTTGACTTGTAATTCGGCTACTTCAAGTCAGGGATCTTATTGAACACCATCTCTCGGTACCGCTACCATCGCTTCTGGTATGAACACATTCTGGTGACATCACTTCGGATGTACTCTGTGTGTGTGAGTGTATGTGAGACAAACAAAAGTCAGACCCACGT
>NC_051418.1:21199663-21199793 GCF_015228065.2 Penaeus monodon | reverse complement strand
ACATATTCAGTGGCGCGTGTGTAGTCATTTTCCCTCCCGGATAGGCTGCTCCCGACAGTAAAGTTAGGTGCTAGGAGTGTCTGTGTTACTAAATCAAGCCCTTACTCCGGACCAGGGTTTCTCTCTCTCG
>NC_051418.1:21199542-21199638 GCF_015228065.2 Penaeus monodon | reverse complement strand
GTGGGGGGTGGGAGTGAGGGAGGGGATGAAGGGAAGAAATGGAAGGGACAAAAATGGAATTTAGAGGAAAAATATGTGAAGGGAATTAGGGAACTT
>NC_051418.1:21199083-21199219 GCF_015228065.2 Penaeus monodon | reverse complement strand
AGGGAGGAGAGGAGGTTCGTGGCAGCGCTGATTTTTATGGTGTCGGTGCGGGTGCATTATGGGGTGTTCATGCTCGTGCTCCTGTTATTCGACCCTCGTTAAGAATTCCTCTTCCTTTACGGGCCCGTCTGTTCAT
>NC_051418.1:21198548-21198739 GCF_015228065.2 Penaeus monodon | reverse complement strand
TATTTATATATTTTTCCGATGGGGTATGATGCGCTTTTGCAAGACAGCCCAGAGTCGGCTTGCCCTACACGCTTTCCCCATTAAGCTCTTGTTTCGGCCGAGGGGAGAGGGAGGAGGAGTGAGGGGAGGAGGGGGGGGCAGTTAGAGAGTAACGGAGTAGGGGGAGTTTCTCGAGCCGCACAGAGGGGAAG
>NC_051418.1:21198102-21198276 GCF_015228065.2 Penaeus monodon | reverse complement strand
CGTCATAACTTATTATAGAATTCTTATCAAAAATTTAAAAAAAATGTTTTATCGCTTCCCAACGCTCGTCACTTGAGAGCGAACAATGATAAGGAAAACTTTTGTAACGGTTTAATGGTTACCCTCATCGACGTTATCGCTTTGATAAGAAAAAAAAATGCCGGTGCATGGGAC
>NC_051418.1:21197744-21197893 GCF_015228065.2 Penaeus monodon | reverse complement strand
TTGGATAAGGCGAGATGAGTCATGGGTAAGTTGCTGTCATCGCCTTGTCCTTCGACCCCTTCTCCCCCTCCCTCCTCCCTATTTTTTCTCTTCCTTCCGGTTTTTTATCCGTTACGTATTTGTGTGGCCTTACTGTGTTGATAAGAGTA
>NC_051418.1:21197131-21197380 GCF_015228065.2 Penaeus monodon | reverse complement strand
GGCCGGCTGCTAGAGGGCGAGCGGGCGAGGAGAAGCGAGGAGGCGGAGAGTGAGATTTACATCCAAATGTCAGGAAAGCTACAAATGATATGCCGGGGAAAGACAGTGATATCCCGGCGAGTCTTATAACAGGAGAGACAGCGTTCGTTTCCATTGTCTTCTTGTGTTTTGTTATTTGTTATTATGTGAGCTGCGCGTGTGTTCTGTGCGTCGGCGTGCGCGGGCGAACGGAGATTAACGGGCTGATGA
>NC_051418.1:21196702-21196969 GCF_015228065.2 Penaeus monodon | reverse complement strand
AAAGAGAAAAACGGATTATTCTTTTAGGCTTATTTGTCATTTCCGTCCTTCTCACCGTCCTAATCTTAATCCACTCCCTCTGTCTCATCCTTATCCCACATCTTCCATCGTCATCCTAATTATCTTTATCTCTGGCGATTCCCTTTTTATCCTCACCTGGTGTCAGCAAATTGGGAAAATTGGAAATTATTCTGTATGCCAGCAAATTCAAAATATCTCTCCCTTAGGCCTATTACAATTTATTCTTTTGTCTTTGAGGGAGTGAGG
>NC_051418.1:21196018-21196603 GCF_015228065.2 Penaeus monodon | reverse complement strand
AGAGAGAGTATATTCTTGTCTCAGCCTTTCCCCTCATTTCATCCTACCCTGCCTTTCTACCACTTCATCTTTCTGCCCCCTTTTTTCTCTCTTTTTCTCACCCTCCCCACTTCTCCCCTTCTCCCTATTCGTCTCTCCCTCCCTCCCTCCCTCTCCCTCCCTCCCTCTCTCTCCCTTTCCTCCCTCCCTCCCTCCCTCTTCCACTCCTTCTCCCTTTCCCTCTCTCCTCCTTTCCCTCTCCGTCTCCCCTTCTTTCTCCTTCTCTTACTTTCTCTTTCTCTCTCCGTTTCCCCTTCTTTCTCCTTCTCTTAATTTCTCTCTCTTTCTCTCTCTGTCTCCTCCTCTCCCCTCCTTTCCCCTCTCCGTCTCCCTCCTTCCCACGTCGCTCGAGTGTTTCCCGAGGCGACAGGACCTCTCAGCGACGTAATGAAAATGTGTGCAAGAATCTTTCATGGTCAGGTGCTGGGGGGGTGAGGGGTGAAGGGGGGAGAGGGTAAGATGGCAAAGGGGTATGGGGTAATGGGGGTGGGGGGGTTGTAGTGGGTGGTAGGAAGGATTGTGGTGGTGAAGCCATTTGGAGTTGTG
>NC_051418.1:21195814-21195880 GCF_015228065.2 Penaeus monodon | reverse complement strand
ACTTTCTAGTCCAACAGTATCATTATATCCTTCGAGGAGGAGAGTGGATAAAGGCTGGGTGGGCAC
>NC_051418.1:21195593-21195729 GCF_015228065.2 Penaeus monodon | reverse complement strand
TCAAGAAGGGAGAGATGATGTCAAGGGAGAAATCTTGTTAATTATGTCTCTTGTAATCCACCCGAGGCCCCTTCACTCCCTGGCCAGACGCGACCGGGGAATAGGAGTGTGTTGGGGGGAGTGGTCGTGTGCATGC
>NC_051418.1:21195102-21195463 GCF_015228065.2 Penaeus monodon | reverse complement strand
GCATCTGCATCTGTATGTCTGTCCGTGTGTGTATACCCTGCCATGAGCAAAACGGGTCCGTCCTCGGCCGCTCGCCCTTATCAACCGCGGTGGATTATGTGTCAGTTGTCCATCATCCCGGACCCTAATTGCGAGCTCCTAATGGCCTTTCTTGGGTTCTTTTCTTCTTATCTGAAGCTGTTATGGCAACTCTCCACTCGCATTCGCACTCGTGAGCTTGCTACTCCAACCGCGATGGACTGAATTTGAAGACTTTCGCTGGTTCGTTGATTGGGAGTTGTTCATTATTTCTTTATTGGACTGTTTTTTTTAAGTTGCAGTAGCAGGTCCTCCACTCGTACTCGTAGGGCAAGTACCTTGA
>NC_051418.1:21194345-21194713 GCF_015228065.2 Penaeus monodon | reverse complement strand
GAGAGAGAATACTAAAGAATACGGCGGCCAGG
Source organism: Penaeus monodon (assembly GCF_015228065.2). Classification (NCBI taxonomy): domain Eukaryota; kingdom Metazoa; phylum Arthropoda; class Malacostraca; order Decapoda; family Penaeidae; genus Penaeus; species Penaeus monodon. The sequence goes on along the minus strand of NC_051418.1, from coordinate 21,194,681 downwards.
AGTTAAGGCATCCCTCGGGAGATGAATCTAGGCTCTCATGGGATGCTGATGCGTGTGATCCGGCACAGACGTCGAGATTATTTGAGTCCATGGCAGACGGCAAGGTGGAATGGGAGGAGGGTGGGGATAGGATGGGTAGCGAAGGTAGGGAATGGGAGTAGGATAGCTGGAGGACGTGGAGAGGTGTGGAGAGTGAATGGAGGAGGGAAGGAGGATGTTGGAAGGAAAGAGGGGTGTGGAAGGAGCGAGAAGGGTAAGTGGAGACAAGGAGGAAAGAGGGTGTGTTTGGAGGAGGGAGGGAGGAGAGAGGGAAGTGGAGAGAAGCGAAGAGAGAGG
>NC_051418.1:21194169-21194257 GCF_015228065.2 Penaeus monodon | reverse complement strand
AAAGCCAGGGCTATCTGTCGCCGGGTGCGGTTTAGATAGTACCAATGGAGACAAGGGTGTTGACCGCCGTGATGTTGACCAGACTCGA
>NC_051418.1:21193994-21194123 GCF_015228065.2 Penaeus monodon | reverse complement strand
ACGGATAGAGGGGTGGGATCCTCTCTCCTCTCTCAGAGGCTTCCGAAGATCCGGGTGAGCGAGGAGTTTAAACAAACTTGCTCGGACGTCAGCTTGTTGCAGCCGCGAATGAGGGCATCGCTGGCTTCT
>NC_051418.1:21193837-21193955 GCF_015228065.2 Penaeus monodon | reverse complement strand
TCTTTCTATTCTGCATTCTACCTGTTCCTTCTTCATCGTTCTTCCTGCTGTTTTTTTTCATATCCCCCTCCCCCTCACTCTTCTCTTAATCCTCTTCCTCCAACTGCCCCTCCTCTTA
>NC_051418.1:21193576-21193730 GCF_015228065.2 Penaeus monodon | reverse complement strand
ATCTTGAGATATTTTTCTTACTCAATATTCTTCCTCGCTCACTCGTCATTCGACATCTATCTCTCGTCAGCAGTTTTCAGTCAGCATCTCAAGTCAGCATTTCCCTTCAGAATGGAGTTGCCTCCTTTTTATTAACCCTTTGAAATTTAACGTT
>NC_051418.1:21193340-21193477 GCF_015228065.2 Penaeus monodon | reverse complement strand
TACATATATTATATAATATTTTCTTCGAGACGGTCGGCCCGATTTTTTTATCACTTCCATTGCCGCCCCCATGAAAATAGACTCAAAGGGATAAAATAAGAGAAGATTGGAGTCTCAGGAAATCGCGTGAGACACTT
>NC_051418.1:21193024-21193169 GCF_015228065.2 Penaeus monodon | reverse complement strand
AGAGTAAGAAGAAGGAGAGGAGCGCTAGAATTTAGTTCCGTGGGTGTCGCGTATTCTTGAACCGTATGGGTGACTCTGCTCTTATATGGTTGTTCTTTTCCCATTTGTTCTTTCCCCTTGTGTCCTCCCAACACCCTGCTTCAAT
>NC_051418.1:21192799-21192922 GCF_015228065.2 Penaeus monodon | reverse complement strand
CCCACCCTCTACACCGCCTCACCTTGTCAAGGGAGACATAACGGCTCGGTAGTAAACAACATGGCACTCTAGGTCTCTGCCCGATGGGAATGGTGTCTCCCGGCCCCATATAGAGAGGAGGCA
>NC_051418.1:21191656-21192547 GCF_015228065.2 Penaeus monodon | reverse complement strand
GATGTGGGATAAAAAGTGAGGAATATGTAGAGGGAAGGGATAATAGACATTGTCCTTCTAGCTGTCTACAATACAGAATCCTTCAGCTGTCGCGAAGGACTGCAGGGTGTATTTACCTTGTTGGGCCAATTGTACTCAAAATGGTAATGTTTGTCCTTTTTATTCATATCCTTATTTTTAGTATTTACTTACCTAATTAACGTATTACATTTTTTTCCTTCGTCCAGAGGGTATACAAGCAGACGCTTCAGTGCCTCCCCTTCCACCAGCATCCCCCCCCCCCTCGCGGAGGTTAAGTGCCAGCAGTAAAAATTCAAGCCGCATTTATGTCCTGTTTATGAGACGCTTACTCATGGTTAACTCTCGTACGCTCATTTTGTGCATTGTCGTCCCATCCCCCGTTTAGCAAGGTCACGGTCGCAACGTTGCACAGGTCATGCAACATTCCTTTTCTCTTAAGGGGGATGCGGAAGGCGATGTTGCATTTTGGTTTGCAAAAAGGCGGACGGGATGTCGAAAGGAGAAATCTTGTGGTCATTTTGATTGGCTTGTGTGTCTCTTTTTCTATTTATTAATCCGTACTTTTCCTCATGACATTGCGCGATATTATGTACTGTTGTCATTGTCATTTATGTCGTCTATTTTTTTTCTTATGTAATATCATGGCATTATGTATTATTACTAAGATAATAAGATATTCGATTGGTTGATTGATTTATATTTCTCTCTCTTTCCAGGTAAGGCGCGGACAGAAGCGGATCGCGATGGAAGGGCGAGCGAGATTTCGGTGACGTACTCCGGTTTCGTTTCCGTCCGCGGTTTCTGTGGTTTCTAGCTGGGTTCTGGGGGAGTGGGTATCGTAGTTCCCGTTGTGCGTGCAGACAAAAGTGT
>NC_051418.1:21191296-21191509 GCF_015228065.2 Penaeus monodon | reverse complement strand
AACGAGGCAGTGTCTGTAGACTGTCTTGCTCACGATGCCACTCCTCCCCCCCCCCTCACCCCCCGACGGCGTTCGGCTCAGGCTGTCGGCCCTTTAATGCACATCACTCACTCGCACTCTTAATTGCACTTTGAACTGTCGCTTAAGTGTAGCGCGCAGGTAACGAGGTCGTTAGCGCGAGTTATTGGGTGAGTGTAAGTTGATCCAAAAGGG
>NC_051418.1:21190841-21191008 GCF_015228065.2 Penaeus monodon | reverse complement strand
GGGATGAGGGTAGGTAAGACGGCCAATCAGTCTGTAGCCATCTTGAGGGGAAGAATTGAAAGGCGAAGGGAAAAAAGATAGGCCTAGGTTAGGTTAGGATAGGGAGGAAGTGTTTAAACTAAAGGTCTCGGAGTGTTACTTGGATGAAAAAGGATAAATGTTAATAT
>NC_051418.1:21190478-21190555 GCF_015228065.2 Penaeus monodon | reverse complement strand
GGGACAGAAAGGAAGCAAAACCCAAAGTGAGAGTCGCGGTAACGTCTAGATGAGGAGGCATGGGGGGCTGAAGGGGG
>NC_051418.1:21189998-21190274 GCF_015228065.2 Penaeus monodon | reverse complement strand
AAGGAGGCAAGGAAGGCGAAATTACGAAGAAAATGGGACAAGGAACAGTATAAAAAAAGAGAAATGGACGAGAAGAACAGTTCACAAAAAAGATAATGATAATAAAAAAGTCATTGTGTATGATTACAAAGAGTGGTTATTAAGAGCTGGTAAGAGGAGAAGTACCGCCATGACGCTGGTATTTGGTATGCAAAGTGCAAGCCCAAAAAGGGAAAGCGAGAGGTGAAATAGGAGAGTTGAAAAGGGCTTTGGTATGGGAGAGGGGAAACGTGCTAT
>NC_051418.1:21189769-21189920 GCF_015228065.2 Penaeus monodon | reverse complement strand
GAAAAGGAAGAGGTGATGGAGAAGAAGAAGAGGAATAAGATGAAAAAAAAGGAGACGAGAACGCAGACGGAGGAGGATAGGAGGATAGGGAGAGGGAGTTCCGGTCAGTAGTGGTCTTCATATCCGTTGCATGAGAAAGGACAGTTTGCTT
>NC_051418.1:21189359-21189611 GCF_015228065.2 Penaeus monodon | reverse complement strand
TACCAAAGATCTGTTGCGTCTACAGCCTCTTTTTTATCTCCTCTCCTTTGCCTCCCCCAACCTCCATACTCGCCCCTCTCTCCCTTTCTGTGCTCTTCTTTATCTGAAAACGAAATGGCATACTTCAAGACGCTTTCGAGTAAAGGGGTTCCTCTTCTCGTTCCAGCTTCCCTGCGCGGGATGTCCCCAGAAACCTTCCGGGGAGGGGCTCACCGCGCGGCGCTAGGCGATGGCCGCTTCAGTATGACCTGC
>NC_051418.1:21188547-21189234 GCF_015228065.2 Penaeus monodon | reverse complement strand
TCAAAGACATAAACAGAAACGGATAAGCCAACGGATAGTGAGAGACACAGAGAGAGTAATAGACATAGATCCTGAAGGAGAGGGCGAGAGCGGCGGAAGAGGGAGCTAAAACCACTTGGGTCGCGACGGTTGGCCAGGGCGACGAAGGCGTTGGCGCACCCTCGGGAGAGGCGACGGCGGTAAGGAGCTTTGGCGTCGCCGGGTGGGGGATTGCGAAGGTGTTGAGCGTAATGTAAAGCAAAGTCGCGGAATACCTGATCTTTTATACAAGGCAGAGTGTCGCCTTTCAATAGTTTTTTTTGTAGTAGATAGGGCGACCATGTTTTGCCATAATGGAGCAAACGCGAGGTATATTTTGATGGGAGGGATAGGATGATGACGCAAAATTTCAAAAAGAAAATCATATAGAATCGTTCAGAAGCGTGTCTCGGTGTTCGGTCAGTCCCTTCGAAGTATTAAGGTGTTTCGAAATTTCAATCACACACGAAAGGGTTTTGTAATTCCATCATACTCTACAGTAGGGTACAGATGCGGGTACTGTGTTTCGAAACACGTCCCGCCTGCTGTTTCGATAGTGAACTAAATTTAGTTTTAAAGGGGTTTCGAAGGTTCATTCACGTTTTTATGTATGTATATATTACAGATATACTAAGTTTGTTGATTTAGATTAATATATTGGTACGTTAT
>NC_051418.1:21187081-21187962 GCF_015228065.2 Penaeus monodon | reverse complement strand
GTTGCTCTTATATTTCTTAGTTTACTAGTTTTCGCTTAAGGAATCTAGTTCTCGACATTTTACGATGTTTAGTTATCGAGAGACTTACTCTCAGTATGTCATTTTGAGGACAGGCAGGACATAGATCGTGCGGTGGACGCAGATGAACGGTGCTTGAAAGAATATCGTTCATGAGCGCCGTGAAGTGTACTTCGGACATGGCAGTTGCTGATGGACCAGGATGTAATGCGGGATGTCTTAGAGGGAATAAGAGGCCACTTTTTATAGGTACGCGATTGGCGACAGTTTCGTACGTCGGATAGCTGCGTGGCGGTCGAATTGGTATCTCGGTGGCTGTTTTGGTGGAAAAGGAGGGATTGGATAAATGCGGGGAAATCAGTGGGGAAAAGGGAGAGGGGAAAGGGGGGGGGGCTTTTTTTATGCCGATGGATTCTTTCCAAAATCCTGCTGGAAATTTTTTACTGTCTGTTTTGGTGGAAAAAGGTTTTTTCCCCTCCCCCCTTTTTCCCTTCCCCACCTAATCTTCCCCCCTTCATTCTTTCCCCTTTTCGTTTTTCTTCCTCCCCCCCTTAAAAATTTTTTTCCCTTTTTTTCCAATTACCCGTCTTGTTTTTTTTAAAAAATGTGAAAAACAGGGGGGGAAAGGATTTCCTGTTTTCCCCTAAAAAAATTTTTTCCCCCCATAGTTTTAAAACCGGCAGGGTTTTAGATGTTTTTAAAGTTTGGTTAGGGTTAGGTTTTTTTGTTTTTTTTATGGTTTTTCCCCTCGTTCGTTTTTTCGTTTTGTTTCCCTTTTTTTTTCCCCCCGTTTTTTCCCTTTTCCCCTCCCTTTTTCCCCCTTTCTTCTTCCTTTTTTTTCCTCCCTTTTCCCTCTTTTCTCT
>NC_051418.1:21186720-21186846 GCF_015228065.2 Penaeus monodon | reverse complement strand
TGGGGGGGTTGGGGTTTTTTTCTGTGCCCTGTTTTTGTGTTTTTTTAAATGCAGCGTTGGGGGTAATTTTTTTTACCCCGCAAACCGCCCCTGGAATTTATGGGGCTTGGAATTTGGCTGTTCCCT
>NC_051418.1:21186455-21186676 GCF_015228065.2 Penaeus monodon | reverse complement strand
ACACCCCATTTCATTCGCACGTGAAATATGTGGATCTTTTGTCTTTGTTTTAGAATGGGTTGGCCTTTTTCGTCTGGTTCTTTTATTAACATCCTTATACCCCGCAAAACCATTTATCCCATGCGCTACCCCACATTAAATCATCCCCATCTTTAACCCCTCCCCAAAATATACCACTAACCCCAACTTACCACCCAATACCACCCCCTTTAATCCCCAAA
>NC_051418.1:21185974-21186199 GCF_015228065.2 Penaeus monodon | reverse complement strand
ACTGTAAACACTGGTTCCATCGCCTGACTTTAGCGTTGAAAAAGATACACAATACCCAAGTTATTCCGTACATAATATACGAAAACCTTTTTTTTTTTCCTTCGTCCTTTCCTTCGGCGCTATGAAAACGTATTTAAAACTTTCAATGCAAAAAAAACCCTCAAATGCTTTGATTTTTGTTAAACAACCTCGGGGGGGGATTTTTTACGCCTTTTTTTTAGACCC
>NC_051418.1:21185596-21185717 GCF_015228065.2 Penaeus monodon | reverse complement strand
GTAGGTGGAATTAAGAATTCCAAAGTATTAAGGGTTTATTGGGACAGGTTGTTAGAATGGGGGGGTGAGCTGAGGGTAAGCGGGGGTTAAGTGCGTATGCTTTTTCAATGGGCGAGGAGCT
>NC_051418.1:21184779-21185162 GCF_015228065.2 Penaeus monodon | reverse complement strand
CTTCCTTTTTTTCCCCCCCCCCTTCCCTCCCCCCCTTCTTTCTTTCCCGTCCAAAACCAAATGTTCCCGCCCTTTTTAAACCCTTTTTTTAAAACCCCCCCCCCCCCCTTCTCCTCTCTCTCCCTTTTTTTTCTTTTCTTTTTTTCCCTTTTTTCCCTTTTTTTTCTTTTTTTTTCTCTCTTCTCTTTTCCCGCTTATCTTTCTGTTTTCCCCCCTTCGGGTCCATTATTCCCCTTTTTTTCATTTTTTTTTACACCCCCTTCTTCTTCTTCATTTATTTTCAAAATCACTATCCCACTCCTACTTTTTAACTTTTTTCCCTCACCTCCTTTCCCCACTCACCAACACCACACCCACACAACCCCCACACAAACCTACACACA
>NC_051418.1:21184165-21184561 GCF_015228065.2 Penaeus monodon | reverse complement strand
TCCCCTTATGCAAAAGGAGTTTGTTTTAAAAACAAAGGTACGTTATTAGCGATGTCTACGTATTTTAGAATATTTATATATAATTTTTTTTCTTTTTTGGAGGGACTGGGGGCTCGTGGGAGCGGGCACTTGTTTATTTTTTTTGCTTATTTATCGGTGTTTTTTTTATCCTAAAATTAAAATTTTATTTTCGTCCCTTTGGTTTACGTTTTCTGTATTTTAATTTTATTTTTTTCCTTGAAAACATGTGAAAAAGATTTTTCTGTTGACCCCTTTAATATGCATGTAAACAAAATCCTCGAGGCTTGCGTGCGTTTGGTTATTTGCTTTCCGAGTGAGAACCATCTTCCCGTGCCTTCGGGGGGGGGCTGCGTGGTGAGTGAAAATGCCCATTTC
>NC_051418.1:21183966-21184058 GCF_015228065.2 Penaeus monodon | reverse complement strand
GTATGATGTCCAAGTATTAGGTTTTTGGACTGTTGTTAGAATGGGGGGGTTACTAGTACGGTTAAGTGAGTAGTGCTTTACAATGACGAGGA
>NC_051418.1:21183077-21183388 GCF_015228065.2 Penaeus monodon | reverse complement strand
CCTCATCCTCCTTCACTTTATCTCCCTCTCCCTCCTTCCCTATAACCCCCCGGTAGAAAATATCTTCTAAGCATTATCTCCTGAATTACGCAAGGAACGGCGAGGGGGAGGGGTGGTGGCCGCGCTTCTTGTGTCAGGGACCCGTTTTTATACCCGCCCGACCGCCGCCGACGCTGTGCGGGTGCGGGTGCGGGTGCTTGGCGGACGGGCGGTTGTGGATTTGAGGTGGGGGGGGGGGGGGGTCTGTGGATGGGATGTGTAGGTCGGCACGGGTGATGGTGCTTTGAAAGTCGCACGTGCCTATTTTCGTT
>NC_051418.1:21182313-21182697 GCF_015228065.2 Penaeus monodon | reverse complement strand
CCCCCCATCTCTCTCCTTATGCAAATGGAGTTTCGTTTTAACACTAAAGGCTAGCTGTTACTTAGCGATGTCTAGCGTAGTTGAGAATATTTATATATACATTTTTTTTCTTTTTAGGAGGTAACTGGGCGCATCGCTGTGAGCGGGCACTTGTTTATTTGTTTGCTTATTTAATCTGCGTGTTTTTGTTTATCCTGAATTAAAATTTGCATTTGCGTCCTTTGTTGACGTATTTACTGTCATTTAATTTTATTTTGTATACATTCGAAAACATGTGAAGAAAGCATATTGTCTGTTGACCTACTTTCTAATATGCATGTAAACAAATATCCTGCGAGGCTTGCGTGCGTTTGCGTGTATTTGCTTTCCGAGTGAGAGACACCA
>NC_051418.1:21181416-21182266 GCF_015228065.2 Penaeus monodon | reverse complement strand
AAGATGCCCATTTCGTGAGGGCGAACCGTATTGCAAGAGCTTTGGTTCGTGTCTAGAGAAAAAAGAGCGGGAGGTGGGAGGTGGAACCATAGGCAAGGAAAAGGGTTAAGATGCATGGTTGGCGCACGGAGGGGGAGAGGGTGGAGGGTGGTGGATGGGGTGTAGTGTGGGGGGAAGGTTGTAGGGTGGGGGAAAGGAGTAGGGTGGGGGGGAGGGTGTAGGGTGGGGGAAGGGTGTAGGGTGGGGGAAGGGTGTAGGGTGGGGGAAGGGTGTAGGGTGAGGGAAGGGTGTAGGGTGGGGGAAGAGGTGTTGAGGATGAGGGGGATTGGGGGGAGATGAAGGGGAGAAAAGGGGTGGAGAAATAGGAGCGTAGGGGGTGGGTAAATGGGTGGTGTTGGGATAGAAAGGTGAGGGGAAGGGAGGAAAGGAAGTAAGTGGGGGGGGGGGGAGAAGGAAAGGAGGGGAGAGAGACGGTAAGGGAAGATTTGTGGGAATGAGAAAAGAGGAAGAGGAAGGGAGGGAGAATTTAAAAGAGGAGGTAGGGAAATGGGAAAATAGGGGCAGGAGAAGAGGGAGAAAGGAAAAGACGAAGTCGGGGAAGGGGAAACACGGAGGAGAGACGGAGACAGAATGAAGGGAAACGGTGCAGGGAGGGGGCCGGAAGAAAGGGTTAGGAGAGGGGAGGGAGGGAGAGAATAGGTCGCGTTTTGGCACACTCTAGGGGAAGGGGGGGGGGGGCATGACAATAGTGCAGCCGTGACACAAAACCGGCTTGTTGCCCCCCTCCCTCCTCTCCCCCCTTCCCCTCAGCGCTGTCACCTAGTTGACTCAATCGCCCGTTTCCGGTGTT
>NC_051418.1:21181137-21181377 GCF_015228065.2 Penaeus monodon | reverse complement strand
TACCCCCCCCCCACCTCACCTCAGCGTCTCCTTTTGTTCTCCTGTACTTTTCGACTTTATCTCTTGCCTTCTGTTTTTATAATCTCTTTTTTTGTTGTTGTCTAATTCTTTAGGTATTCCAATAGCTTTCATGTTTATTTTCATTTTCTTATTTTCTCTTTCTTTTATTTTATCTGCCTTACTCCATGTTTTACGACTATCTTTGGCTACAACCATTCTGTACCCACTCTACCCTTTACC
>NC_051418.1:21180650-21180839 GCF_015228065.2 Penaeus monodon | reverse complement strand
TAATCTATAATGCAGTATTTTCTTGTGTGTTTGTTTGTACTAATCCCCCGGGAAAGTCGGAACAAGGCCGGGTGCATGTATAGCCTAATGCGGCCGCGGTGGCGTTGGCCGGGAGAGTGGGAGAGAAATTGCAGAAATTGCTGGTTTTGTTGCCATTCTAATGGGTGGTGGGGGGTGCTAAGGGGGTTT
>NC_051418.1:21180351-21180526 GCF_015228065.2 Penaeus monodon | reverse complement strand
GCATAAAAGGAAGGAGGTAATGGTAATGATGATATTAAGGAATAAGGAAGGGAAGGAAAGGGGCAAAGGGGGGGAAAATGGGTAGGAGAGAAGGGCGGGGGGGGGGCTTTGCACTCTCGTCCATTGTTGTTTTTAATCGCAATTTTGTTTCATATATCGTTTCTAGTTTGTTATT
>NC_051418.1:21180043-21180273 GCF_015228065.2 Penaeus monodon | reverse complement strand
TTTCACCACTTTTCACCTTCGTCTTTTCCCTCACCTTTCTCCCCTTTTCCTCTTCTTGCCCCCACCCCACCCCAGTGAGGTTGCCTGTTCGCCGCAAAACGGGTCAAGTTTTTCGGCGTCGTTTTCCAATTTTAGAATGCGATGGTTTCCTGACACGCCGCTCTGGCTTTTGGTGTCGCTGTCACAGGCGCTGACGACTGCATGGGGCGGGGCCTCATGCGCTGGGGAAG
>NC_051418.1:21179614-21179707 GCF_015228065.2 Penaeus monodon | reverse complement strand
GTTTCTTTTTGATCTCGCTCAACTTCCGATTCAAACTTTGTTTTTGATCGTCACTATTATACGCTTGCATAACTCCAGGCTTTCGGGCACACT
>NC_051418.1:21179340-21179430 GCF_015228065.2 Penaeus monodon | reverse complement strand
CTAATATTCATTACTTTTTTATGGTGTGTTCATACATTTTCGGTTCACTTGGTGTGGATACGTTTGATTTTATTACATTGATAATTTCAC
>NC_051418.1:21178903-21179190 GCF_015228065.2 Penaeus monodon | reverse complement strand
ATTCGTTATCTTTTTCCTTTTCTTAAACCTTTCTCCGGCCTGTCTCCCTCTCTCTTCTTTCTCTTTTTATAAAACAAGGACCTTCTCCCAGATAATACCTTTTACCTGTACGCCGCGCGAGCCTCGGCGGGGAAATAAATTAGGTTTGAATGCATAATTGGAGTGTTCACAAGGACACATTAAACGATATGAAGCGGTGTCAGACGCGACTTTAGGCCTTATGTCGTCAGGTCCGAAAGGTGAATTCGGCGTGAAGGAAACGGTCTTTTTTAAATATTGTGTGGGAT
>NC_051418.1:21178453-21178832 GCF_015228065.2 Penaeus monodon | reverse complement strand
TTAAATTATGTCGTATGTATTCGAGGAGATCGCTGTTGTATTTGAGCAATTAAACTATGAGAAGGTTTGTGTTTTTGAATAATATATTCACTATCTTCTGTCTCGGAGAATTTTATTTCGCTCCTGTGTTTTGTGTGTATTTTCTTTATGTTTATTAAGGTGTTTCGGAGATGGGAAGGGAAAGGAAGTGGAGGAAAGGAAAGAGGAGAAAAAAGGAGAAAGGAGAAAAGGTCATGAAAGGGAAAGACGAGAGAGAGAGAAATATTGTCGAGTAGTGTGTCGATCCCCCTTTTTTCGTCCACAGGTGAGTGTGTACTTTCCTTAATTAATATTTTATACAGAGTGATATGAGAGGGGTACATGTACATTGTACGCTCAC
>NC_051418.1:21178123-21178250 GCF_015228065.2 Penaeus monodon | reverse complement strand
ATGCTTTGATGAAACGGTGGCCCGATATGTTTTTCACCCCCTCACCCCCCTTATTTACATCATAATACACCACAGGGTTATTAATAGATGCAGGAGGACAGTTTTTGTGCTGTTGTATGTAGAGAGA
>NC_051418.1:21177725-21177879 GCF_015228065.2 Penaeus monodon | reverse complement strand
AAAGGGAGATATGAAGTTAGTCGAGGGATGAAGGAAGGGGGTGGAAAGGAGTGGGAGAGGGGGAGAGGGAGAGGGGGGAGTGGAGCAGGTGGTATCTCCCTCCCCTAATTTCCGCCCCCTTTTTCGTTTATGATGGGGGTGAATAAGTGATAGT
>NC_051418.1:21177423-21177554 GCF_015228065.2 Penaeus monodon | reverse complement strand
AGTGCGAGGCCAAGCGATGGGGGAAAGCGATAGGGAGAGGGAGCATAAGGGAGGGCGGCGCCGACGTGCAGGGCGCCCGTCCATCCGTTTGCTTTCGCTAAAATATTCATGGGTCTCATCGCCGCGCCACC
>NC_051418.1:21176990-21177339 GCF_015228065.2 Penaeus monodon | reverse complement strand
TTCCCCACGTTGGCGAAGACGGCCACGACCCCCACTTTGCCGCTAGTGATGACGTGATGACCTCCCACTTCGATGATGGCAGTAAAGATGACACTGATGACCGTTTTGGCAGTGGCAGTGTGGGTAAATGTGGTGATGACAGTGGGTGGTGACGGCGTGGGCAGAGGTTGGCAACGTCTAATATGGTGATGAAAGTGTTGGCTGTGGGTGATGACTAAGGAACCTGAATATGATGACGCTCAACATGGTGATGACAAAAAAGAATACGATGATTAATTCAAGCTTTAAGAATTAAATTACCATGTCTATACTCAGCTAATTATTGTAGAAGCAAAACTGCATTACCGGC
>NC_051418.1:21176812-21176895 GCF_015228065.2 Penaeus monodon | reverse complement strand
TGTATGCAGAGTGAAAGGTAATGTGAACATGTATAGGCCTATCTGCACAGCCCGAGATTAATGCATAGAGAGTGGAAATCTCC
>NC_051418.1:21176563-21176732 GCF_015228065.2 Penaeus monodon | reverse complement strand
AAGTTGCGGTAGATGGAAGGGAGTTAGAAGAACAAAGAGAAAGAAGAGATATAGGCTATATGTAATGTGTACAATGATTGTTCTGTTTCTTTTAAGTCCTGTTAATGTTTTTTCTCGTTACTATTATGGTCATACTAATATTGTTTGACGTTAGATTTACTTGCTGTCG
>NC_051418.1:21176227-21176387 GCF_015228065.2 Penaeus monodon | reverse complement strand
GCGCCATAATCATCGTCATTTTCCTTCCAAGTTAATCTCCTTTTGATCTTTACGGGGTGACCTCACGCCACGCCGCCTTCGGCCCCAAAATAAGGCAGCGATCGTTTCGTCTGAGAGATTTTCTGAAAGTCTTATACGTCTCGCTTTTATAACATGTGAT
>NC_051418.1:21175680-21175874 GCF_015228065.2 Penaeus monodon | reverse complement strand
ATTCGAGGGGAAAGGATAGAGTTTTAAGCGACCATTGTCTTTTTTCCTTTTTTTTTTGGGGGGGAGGGCAACAGTTGTTTTAATCTTATTTCTGGGAAATCCTTGGAGACGATTTTCTCAGTCTTTCTAAGTCTGTTTTAACGCCTCCTCTCATGCCGTTTACATTAATTAGGTGAAGTAATGTTCGGTCTCGC
>NC_051418.1:21175569-21175638 GCF_015228065.2 Penaeus monodon | reverse complement strand
AGCCTCGCATTCTTTTTCGCTTCCTTCACATTTCTTGTCATCCCCCAATCTCTTTCTCATTCGCTCTGT
>NC_051418.1:21174942-21175158 GCF_015228065.2 Penaeus monodon | reverse complement strand
GACAAAATTTAACTCTCCCCTCACCCCATCTTCTACCCCTCCTTCCGTAGCTACAGTCCCCTCCCCCCATCTTTTCTCCCTTTCCAATCTTCTCCCCATCTTCTCTTCCTTTGCTCTCCCATTTCTCCCTCTCCTTCCGGATATCTCTCCTTCTTCCATCTTCTTTAGTCCTTCCCTTTCCTCCTTAGCTCTTGCTTTTGTCCCATAACACCTTTT
>NC_051418.1:21174617-21174791 GCF_015228065.2 Penaeus monodon | reverse complement strand
CTTCCCCGTCTCCCCCCCCCCCCCGGTGCACCCAGGCGGCTGTTCTGTCTCAAGTAACGAGGTGCTTAATGAAGATCAAGTCGCTCTTAAGGCGATGAGGAGGTGGCGCCAGGTGACTCGTATTCTTTTGCTGTTGTAATTATTGTTATATTTTATCGATAATCCTCATTATTA
>NC_051418.1:21173868-21174382 GCF_015228065.2 Penaeus monodon | reverse complement strand
AATGTCATAATCAATAACTGTTAATTTATTGCTTTTGTACTTTTTAGGCTGTTGGTTACGCTTCTTTAAAACTTTTCTCTCTCTCCATTCTTGTTTTGACGAGAAGATAATAAAGATTTTTTGGCCTTAACTTACACTATGTTTTCGTTTTCCTTTTCTTTCCCCGTTCACTGATAAGACGATAGCTTTTTAAATTTTTTACGTCTTTCCGTTTTAAGATTTAAGATTTTTTTAATGAGAAAATAAATGTTTCTTTTAATTTCATTTCGTCTTTCTCGTCTTCTTTATTTACTGTACGGAAGAGTAGAGGTAGAGAGGAGGGTAGTAAGGGGAGATGGAGGGAGGGGGAGGGAGGAGGGAAGGGGAGGGGGAAAAGGGGTAGTGAGAGTGGCGGTAATTTGCCTGAGGGGGGTTGGGGAGGTAGAGTGGAAAGGGGGGGGGTTGCAATAACTTCTCCCTCTCGTATTAATTAATGGCAAATTTGCACATGTTGTTTGAACACGGTTTTTATCCC
>NC_051418.1:21173574-21173833 GCF_015228065.2 Penaeus monodon | reverse complement strand
AATAGCAGAGTCTGTATTAACACTGTTATGGTGATTTTATTGTTGGATATGGTGTTTTTTCCGACTTTTATTGTCTGTTTTTACGAGCATTAATCTGTGTGTGTATTAAGGTTTTAAAATTAAGGGAGATTACCTGTGTTGATTTGTGGAACAGATCGTTATGTTGTATGGTTATGTACAGTTTAGTATGCACGTATCTGTACCTATGTATTGGTATGACCTGCATATCTATTTCCGCTCATAAACGAGGACGGAACAC
>NC_051418.1:21173330-21173482 GCF_015228065.2 Penaeus monodon | reverse complement strand
TAAGGTTTCCTCCCCACTCTTTCCCCTCTTTAACCCTCATCCGTGCCCCCCATTCCCCCCTTACCCTCCTCCCCCTTTTTCGTTGTTCACCCGCGTGGAATTCAACTTGGGTCGGAGCGAAGCGTGGGGGTTTTCCCGTAGATTTCCCCCCA
>NC_051418.1:21173185-21173263 GCF_015228065.2 Penaeus monodon | reverse complement strand
TTGCCCTATTGTGTTTTTCCTTTGTCTCCTTGATCCTCGCAGTCTTGTCCTTGATACAAAATCTCGTGCTTTTCCCCA
>NC_051418.1:21172798-21172960 GCF_015228065.2 Penaeus monodon | reverse complement strand
TCGTGAGTGAGAGCCGTAGTAAGACAATTAATTACCAGCCGGAACAAAGGAGAAAGAGTTTGAGTGCGGACGTTTAAGAAACTCGTAAGACACAAGGAAGTTTCACTAAGTTTCACAAAGTTTTAGTCCATGCATTTAAGAAGAAAAAAAAAGATCGGTGTC
>NC_051418.1:21172150-21172540 GCF_015228065.2 Penaeus monodon | reverse complement strand
GAGTGTTTTCGAAGCTTCAGCAGTGAAAGTAGACGAAACTATGACGTTCCTTTCGTACTTGCAAGGTCGCAGTACCGGTTTGCAAGGCTGCAACGGCGGTGATGTTGCAGGCCATCCGCCAGCCTGCCTCCTGCATGACGCTGCTCTTCGGGTTCGCTATCTCTCATCTTATTGTCAGCGGTTGATTTTTTTTTTCGTTTTTGATTAATGACTTTTTTGTCGTTTAGTGTTCCAATCTTTTGCGGTTTATTTTTTCTTCATCTGTTTATTTTTTTTCTTTGGGTTTGGTCTTCACATCTTTGGATTGTGTCTCGGTTGCCTCTTGGTATTTGGCGGATTTTTTATGGTGTGTTTTTTCGGTCTTGGTTGTCCTCGTATTAATTTTTTTTT
>NC_051418.1:21171793-21171920 GCF_015228065.2 Penaeus monodon | reverse complement strand
CGCGCGCGTTCCCTCCTCGTGACAACCCACTCACGTGTATGACAGCGAGAAGAAAATGGGGAGGAAAAAGAGGGCCGCTAATAAAACGGAAAGATAAAATGGAGATGAAAAGAGAGGAAAAAAATAG
>NC_051418.1:21170772-21171084 GCF_015228065.2 Penaeus monodon | reverse complement strand
TTCCGTCCTTCACTCTCCCTTGCACCCTGTCTCCCTCCCCCATCTCTCCTTCCCTTCCTGCCCCCCGCCCCCCTCTTGTCACCGCATCAACATAGCTCATGTTGCATCAACTGTCTCACTTACTCATCTCACCTGCGTTCTCTTCTCCACCCATTACTTCTTCCATCTTCCTTGGTTTCTCATGTCGTTCGCCGTCGTTCTATTTCTCTGTTCTTTTGTTGTTTGTTTTATGGATTCTTCTTATCCCCATTTTCTGTGCTGTGTCATGGTGGGTAATTGCATTTTCATGGTATTTTTATACATTATACTGTT
>NC_051418.1:21170177-21170502 GCF_015228065.2 Penaeus monodon | reverse complement strand
AGGACTTGCTATAAAAGATGAGATAAACGGAGGAAAAAGGAAGAGAAGCTATCGACAAAAGCACTATAATTGTACTTACACTCGATGTATGAAATCAGTGGATGAACCTGTCTTCTGTTTCGATGAGCCATATTTACTGCTGTAACTTGTGTGCAAGAAATTGCAGCTTCGTGTTTGTTGCAGTAAGAAAGAGTGAGTGAGAGAGGGATCGAGAGTGTTGCGATGTTGCATTTTTCCGGATCTCTATTTACTATTGTTATCCTTATTTTCCCCTTTTTGTGGCGTCAGTGGAATGCTTGAGGCTAAGACTTAAGAGAGCGATAGC
>NC_051418.1:21169797-21170010 GCF_015228065.2 Penaeus monodon | reverse complement strand
CTTACAAATGGTTTTGAAAAGAAAAAATAAGCACCGGAAAAAAATCTAAAGGTCGTTTTTTATCTTTCTTTTTCGTTTAATCGGTTCATTCCACAGCCTCCGTCCCGCAAGAATCGGCTCTGCACTGCTAAAGAACTTACAGGAGGCAAATCCTGTTAGCGAACTCCCATCATCATCATCCGCTGAGTGACTCCCACGGTGGTACTCGACGCG
>NC_051418.1:21169085-21169606 GCF_015228065.2 Penaeus monodon | reverse complement strand
AATGATTGTAGTGAACCTCTCAAAGGTCGGTGAGGCCCTCAGCTGGCACACGTCCGGCCTTCCGATGTACGAAGTTTTAGCCTGGTATACCCCCCTCCCCTCCCCCGCCCACCATCGGATACCTCCCGTCACCTTTCTCTCCTCGCCATTCATTGTCTAACCACCCTTCTCTAGCTATCGTCTTCCCTTTCCCTCCTTTTCTTCTCTCCTTTTCACAGTTCTCCCTCTCCCTTCCCTCCCCTCACTCTTCCACCCTCTCCCTTTCCCCCCCGCAGCTAGCTTTCGCCTCCCTACCTCTCCTCTCCCCCCCCTCCCTCCTCTACCCTCCTTCTCCCTTCCTCTCCTTTATCCCTCGTTCCTGTACCCTTCCCCTCCTCATCGCTTCCCTCCTCTCCACTTCTCTCCTTTTCCCCCTTCCCCATCACTCCCTCCCCTTCTCCCTCGTGAATCATGTAGGAGGCTGCAGAGGAATAAATCAGGGTGTGATGAAATATTGTGAATAGAGGAGAGAGGAGAGGCGG
>NC_051418.1:21168616-21169001 GCF_015228065.2 Penaeus monodon | reverse complement strand
AGGTCATTGGGAAAGGAACGAAAGCAAAGAGAAGAGAGGGAAGTGGTAGAATGAATGATTGCGGTTAAAGAATAAAATGGAAGGTAAAAAGGAAGGAAGGGAGGGAGGAGGAAGGATTGTGAAAGAAGGAGAAGAGGGAGGACATCACCCTTCTCCCCCTCTCCTCCCCAGCCTCCTCCGCTCCTCCCCATCAGCCTGACCGACAAGGGTGAGTTCGGACGCATCTCCCTCAACCTGGCGTGAAGATAACGTCAGGGGGACGCAGGGCGGACGAAGGGTACGGGACTTTCGCGGACCAGGAGCAGAGGGGGCCTTGCTTAGGGTGGTGGTCGTGGGGAGGGGGGGGGATTCGGGGCTCTGATTATGTAGGTATTCCTTATCTCCT
>NC_051418.1:21168367-21168443 GCF_015228065.2 Penaeus monodon | reverse complement strand
ATCTATCTACCTGTCTGCCTTATCACGTATCAAGTCTCCGACTTGTTCATCCTTTTCAATTTCTCCTTTTTAGATT
>NC_051418.1:21167999-21168092 GCF_015228065.2 Penaeus monodon | reverse complement strand
CCCCTCCATTGCATATTCCTCCTGCTCCCCCTTCCCCTCTTCTACCCGGCCATCATCTCTTAGCTTGCGGCCTAATGGGGTACAGAAGAAGGT
>NC_051418.1:21167723-21167849 GCF_015228065.2 Penaeus monodon | reverse complement strand
TTACATGGGCCCGCTGCTGCCTCTGCCACCGCCGCGGGCCCGACGGTCCAGACTCGGAGAAATCCTGTGATCTTTTCTGGACTTTTTGATATTGGGGTTTCGAGATTTCTGATTTAGAAGAAAAAA
>NC_051418.1:21167373-21167620 GCF_015228065.2 Penaeus monodon | reverse complement strand
CATTTGGCATTGTCCTTTAAAAAAAAATGTGGAAGAATGATATAGTATTTATGAGACTTTTCTTCTATATCTTCAGTCTTCTCTAGTTTTTTTATGGATAGTGAGAGTAATGATATTTGCATATACTATAATTTTTTTTTTTTTGGATTCTATTAAAACATCCGGAAGATATTTATGTAGTTCGATTAAACAGACAGAATTTAATTATATCACCGCTTGTGGATATGGACTTTTTCTCTCAGAAGAG
>NC_051418.1:21166765-21167118 GCF_015228065.2 Penaeus monodon | reverse complement strand
AGTAGATAATCCAGGAAAAAGAAGTAAAGAAGTTTCCGAAACAGAGAAGCAGCGAAGGGAAAATTGCGTAATCAACCAATCGGTCAGGATTCGCTCACCTGCGGCATCTCGCTCACAAAATCCGTGCCGTGCGAGTGCTCGGGATCGCGCTCTCGTGGGGCCTTTCACCGTGACCCTTATCATCAGCTAAGGGCCACCCTTTTCCGTTTTCGTCAATTCCATGAGCGTACACAACCGTACAATGGGGAAGGAGGGGGTAGAAGATAGTAAAAATGGCGATCCGGATCAAGTTGGAGATCCTGTGTCGGAGGACTTGGAGGTGGAGGCTAACGATTAGTTATTATTTATCTGTT
>NC_051418.1:21166578-21166688 GCF_015228065.2 Penaeus monodon | reverse complement strand
TTATTTAATAATTTTATTGTTGCTATTACTTTCAGAAGGGACATCTTTTTGTAGTTTTCGTAGTTTTTCTTTTGTCTGTCTGCGTATTGTGCAATATTTGCAGTTACATA
>NC_051418.1:21166251-21166490 GCF_015228065.2 Penaeus monodon | reverse complement strand
CTGCTCTCTCGTCTCGATTCCTCTCAAGAGCGCGAGCGGAGGCGAAAGAAATCCCTCTCATGGCATTTGATAATTAATTCCCAAGAGAATAATGTCAGTCGCATTTGCATTTCCATTTACTGATTGTTTTTTTTTTATTCAATCTATAATTTTCAATCCGATATAGTTCGAGTCCTATGTAACGCCAAAGACAGCGAAATGTCAGAAGAATAGCGATCCCTTTCAGTGCCGAGGGAATG
>NC_051418.1:21165585-21165756 GCF_015228065.2 Penaeus monodon | reverse complement strand
AACGAATTTCCCGAGAGAGAAAAAAAAAAGTTGGATTATGACGTATCTCGTGAATTGGGCTTGATTACGAGAGCAACTCACTGTGCGGTGTAATTAGCATCGATCTAATATTAACAGACAAGCAACAGAATTTGAATATGATTGAGTGGCGGTGATATTGTTTGAGAGCTA
>NC_051418.1:21165191-21165531 GCF_015228065.2 Penaeus monodon | reverse complement strand
CGGGAGAGAGGAGAAAAATTTTGTTGAATGATTATTTCATGAGAGATGTTTTTCGCCATTGGTACATGGAACCTCTTTACCGAATTCATAGGTTTACTGTAACATATTATTGTTATTTTTAATGTACTTTATGACTACAGTATTTAGCTTATTTTTAATATATTTAGAATTAGAATAAATCAACCCGAGGGATATATTCTAGATATTGTCCTCTAAATATAAAATCTTTTGTTTTTTTGTGCGCTGGAATGGCCACTGGACCTGGTCTTAAAAGGTCTTAAAAAATCGTATAAAAGACTTATAAAAATCTTATAAAGGGTCTACGTTTGTGCCACCTGCG
>NC_051418.1:21164447-21165069 GCF_015228065.2 Penaeus monodon | reverse complement strand
CCGTTTTCTCTTGCACTAATAGCTTCAGTATTGTTCTAGTTTTTTTTAAATGCGCATTCAAAAACTGTCCCCGATCGTCTACGTAACTGTCGGCGATTTC
Source organism: Penaeus monodon (assembly GCF_015228065.2). Classification (NCBI taxonomy): domain Eukaryota; kingdom Metazoa; phylum Arthropoda; class Malacostraca; order Decapoda; family Penaeidae; genus Penaeus; species Penaeus monodon. The sequence goes on along the minus strand of NC_051418.1, from coordinate 21,164,969 downwards.
CCTCGTCTCTGTGGCCAAGTTGTCCCCCGTCGGAGCCGCCGCTCTCAGGGACTCCCGGTCCGGCGGCCGACCGTCGACGGGGCGGGACGAGGGGCGGCGGCAGCACAGCCGGGGCTCGTGATGGACTCGCTACCTTGCTCCCCTCCTCCTCCCCCTTACCTTTTTTTCCCTTTTCTTGTCCTCGTTTTCGCTGTCATGGGAATTCTCTCGTCCCTCTTCCGGTTTTTTTTTGTCTTTCTTTTCTCTTTTTGTATTTTTCTTTTTTTTCCCCTACTATTTTCTCTTCTTTCTTCTTTCTCTCGTCTTTTTTTCTTTTCTATTTCCTTTATTGTATTTTCTATCTTTTTCTTTCCTTTTTATTTCTCTTTTCTTCCCCCCCCCTCTCTCTCTCCATTTCTTCCTTTCAACCCCCCCCCTTTCTCATTCCCTCCTCCCCCTCACTATGTCCACTTCACCTATCCAAGTCCCCCTCCCCCCTTCCCCCCACCTTGTATTAGCCGTAAATATTGTGCATTTTTTAAA
>NC_051418.1:21164144-21164300 GCF_015228065.2 Penaeus monodon | reverse complement strand
ACCTCCCCACGTATCGCGCTTGCTATCCATTTTTTTCCCCTTTTTTTCTCTGATTTCTATTTTTTTCCCTTCCTTTTTATGCGAGCGAATAATGGTGTCGTTCGGGCCGCGTAATGAGTCCTGATGGCTTGAGTTTTTCGATGTTATACGAGGGGA
>NC_051418.1:21164018-21164101 GCF_015228065.2 Penaeus monodon | reverse complement strand
GTGTGCAAGGCTCTTGCTTGCGTTTTACTTGCGTTGACGGAGGAACGTCTTATGCGATGGTGATTGCTTGGATGGGTGCTTAA
>NC_051418.1:21163566-21163672 GCF_015228065.2 Penaeus monodon | reverse complement strand
AACTTGACTAACGGCAACACCTTAACCCCAAGGTCAATGGAGCAAGATTGCAGCGATAATTTTCAACACTCGCAGTATTGGCAGATGTAACCGATGGAACTTGCCT
>NC_051418.1:21163238-21163532 GCF_015228065.2 Penaeus monodon | reverse complement strand
TGTGAGAATGTAATGTTTGGTGTGAAGTTTTCCCGAAGTTAGCGAGGGAAAAGCACTGTGCGGTCGCCATATCATAATCGGGAAAACAGCGGTATTTGTCTCTACTTTTGGAAGCTGCGGTTCTAGTTTAGGGAAGCAAGTCTGGTTTTTTTATTTATTTATTCATGTTTTATTTATTTATTTATTTTTATTTATTTTATTTATTTTTATTTATTTATTTATATATTTATTTTTATATATTTATTTTTATTATTATTATTATTATTATTATTATTATTATTATTATTATTATTA
>NC_051418.1:21163028-21163100 GCF_015228065.2 Penaeus monodon | reverse complement strand
AAGGGTGGAACAGAGAGAAGAAAACGAGAAAGCGAGTGAGTGTATGTTCAAGTAGTAGTGTGTAAATTGTGT
>NC_051418.1:21162790-21162886 GCF_015228065.2 Penaeus monodon | reverse complement strand
GACTGTCCAGGATTTCCGACCGGGCTTTGTTTATAAGAGACCCAGCCATTTCGCGGGCCTTTGTTTATCCGGACTGGCCAGCCATCCCAGGGGCCG
>NC_051418.1:21162584-21162717 GCF_015228065.2 Penaeus monodon | reverse complement strand
ATTAGGCTGCAGGTGTTCGCCTGTCGCTTGCAACGTGCAGCTTGCATTGGCTGATTAATTATGTGCTTGCGTGTAGGTGTTTTTTGGGTTTCTCCTGGGGGAGGTACAGAGGCTTCCTAATTACTGCTGTATT
>NC_051418.1:21161416-21161734 GCF_015228065.2 Penaeus monodon | reverse complement strand
CGCGGCAAAACAATGCCTGTTGCATCCTCGCTCACTTTCACCCGCCCTGCGTGACCACAATTTTCTCTCGACACATTACGCCTCTTATCACCTTCCCAATCCTTATCCAAACTTCGCCCGCCGCGCCGAGACATTTCCGATAAAAAGTAATTTCGAGAGTCTGGCATCCGGGTCTTTCCGTCAAATTAATGTTTATCAGAAGCCGACTTCATTTTTCTTCTTGCCTTGGCTAATCACTCTTGTAAAAATGGCGGGTCGCAGGTGTCGGGGCAGATTGTGGATAAGGGCTTTTCCGATGCCGTGGGAAAGGGTTGGTTG
>NC_051418.1:21161006-21161322 GCF_015228065.2 Penaeus monodon | reverse complement strand
AGATTTTTATCTACTTGGAAAATTGTCGTCACTGTGTTTGTATCTTTTTTATGAATCTGCTTTTTATATATGAAAAAGTCGTTCACTTTTATCTACTGTTTAACCATTTAGTTATATATATATATTTACTTGTCGCACCTTTTTTTACAGTGAGATGTTATTTATTGTTGTTATGATCGTTTTCTAAAAGAGGAAACAAATCCCGTCGCCGGTATAAAATTTAAAGGGAAAGACAAATGGCATCGTTGGCGGGAAATTTCTCTGGGCGCGCGGAGAGAAAAAGGAATATTGCTATTATGTGCTCTTTTTGGGATTT
>NC_051418.1:21160061-21160630 GCF_015228065.2 Penaeus monodon | reverse complement strand
CAAGAGGAGGTGAGGGAGGCGAAAGGTCAGAAGGTCAAAAGGTCAGGTCAGGGCGAGTAAGGAGCGGATGGCGTACAAGGGAGAGGGGAGAGAGAGGGAGACGGGTGAAGGGGGGATAATGGGGGGGGGGGTAGGAGGGAGGGAGAGGGAAGAAGGGTTGGGGAGGTTGAGCGATGGGGGGGAGGGGTTGGGGTACGATGAAGGGGATTATGGGGAAGAGTGTGGGGTTGAAAAGAGGGTGGGGAAGAGAAAGGCGAAAGAAGGTGACGAGGAGAGAAAGATGAAGGAAGGGAATAGTGAAAGGAGGGTTAGGAGGAAGGAAGAAAGGAGGGCGAAAGGGGACTACGAAAGGAAGATAGGGGGAGGAAGGGGAGAAGGGGAGAGAGGAAGGGGAATGCACTCTCTCGTAGCTTGTGACTCGCTAATCTGTGATGTTTGAAGTTTCCGGTTTTTATTATCATTAAACGAATTATTTTGTTTACGTATGTTAATGATTTATGTATTTTATAATTTGATGCGAAAAGAGGCAAATGTTAGATAATTGTTTTGCCTGTATTTATTTTCATTGG
>NC_051418.1:21159284-21159920 GCF_015228065.2 Penaeus monodon | reverse complement strand
ATATTTACTTGGCTAATATATTCCCCTTGTTTTTTGCCCCTGGCGCCGTAGGGTTAGGGTACGACCGTATGTTTGTTTAATCTCCGTTTCGATAGTTAATTCTGAGGTTTAATTCCGCCAGATGAGATTTATATGTTAATTACGTTCACGATTCGCCGTCTATTACGTTACAAAAAGCGCACCGTTGTGTCGGTACCATCTGCGTCGAGGGGAGGGGGGGGAGTAACGGTACCATGCAGTGTGCGTTCGGAAGTGCCCGTCCATACCCACAAGTGACGACCTTCGGGGAGATGGATTTCGGAACACTCTCTCCCTTCACAGATGGTTCTCGCCACCTTGTCGTCCGCCAGCTGGTGTCTGCGCCGGTGTCTGTGACCGTCCCACCTGCTCCAGCTGTGGCTGAACTCTCCGTTTTCACGTGGTGTGCATTCTTGCGTGGGGAGTGGAGGGTCGGTGGGTCGGTATTGAATGGGGGGTGGGTACGCTAAGGGTTCATAGGTCGGGACGTTCTCCTCGTCCCTCCACCCCTCTCTTTCTTCCCCCCACCCCTCTCTTTCTTCCCCTGCCCTTATACATACTCAGTTGCACCTGCTGTCGTCATTGAATAGCCTCCAAAGGACCCGAGAAAGCGTGTAA
>NC_051418.1:21158982-21159169 GCF_015228065.2 Penaeus monodon | reverse complement strand
TCGCGAGTGTCACACATATCTCCTCCTTACAAACGACATTCTGTGCACAAAGATAAGTCGCCAATTCTATAAACTTTATATCATCGTAGAGAGAACCGCGGATAGAAAGCGACCCCCCCCCCCGCCGCGCCTGTGACCTTCGGGGTGAAAATGGGTCACAGAAGGGGGCGGGGCTAACTGAACAACT
>NC_051418.1:21158576-21158933 GCF_015228065.2 Penaeus monodon | reverse complement strand
GCTTGATTAAAGATATTCAGTATCTTGTATTTTTGTGTGGGTGCGTTTCCTGTTTTTTTATTTAGTTTTATAATTTTGTTTATTTGTTTATTTACTTGAAATTGATTGTCTATAAAAGCATTAAGCCTACCTGATTTCTGTTTCTTTAATTCTGTTTGATCGTGCATGCATATATTTATTTCTTTATTTTATTAGCTTAGCGACTTACAGATTTAACAACCCACACGAGTGCATTAAAAGGAGCGGTGTTCAGGCCTTCCTCGCTGCCCGCCCGCAGCCGCCTTTCACTCGCGTCGGGGCAGAGCTGGGCGTGGGCGTGAGAGAGAATGGGTCGAGAGACACGTTTTCCTTGGGTCA
>NC_051418.1:21157925-21158021 GCF_015228065.2 Penaeus monodon | reverse complement strand
GGCGTCGCAAAATCGATGTAAACCGGCTTTCATCAGTGCCGAAAGGATACTTATCATTTATATTTATTGAAGGAGTGATAGGGGATGGTAGACTTG
>NC_051418.1:21157472-21157690 GCF_015228065.2 Penaeus monodon | reverse complement strand
TTTCGGGATCGCGTTCCTCGGGCCCGTTGTCTTAAGTGGTCACGTCGGAGTCTGTAATTAATGGGGCTCTCCCAGGATCGCCGCCGTGGATGGCTTCCTCGCTGCCCCATTAGCACGCTGCTGAGGACAACCCCCCCCCCCCTCTCCCCCTTTCCTGCTGCTCCTTGCTCCTCTGCCGCGATTTCGGTGTTGCCCCGCCCCTCCGTCTTCGTCGTCCT
>NC_051418.1:21156719-21157196 GCF_015228065.2 Penaeus monodon | reverse complement strand
GTTCTTATTTCTCTTTTAACCTCCCCCCCCCCCCCTTTCCCTCTTTCTCCCTCTTCCAATCTTATTTTTCATCCCTTCGACCTCCTCTTCTGTACCCTTTCCTCCTTTCGCTTCCGTCCTTCTCCCCCTTTCGCTTCCGTCCTTCTCCCCCTTTCGCTTCCGTCCTTCTCCCCCCTTTTCTCTCTTTGTTTCTGACGAAGGTGCGAGGAGCGAGGAGGACGTCGATTCCGCCACTTAGCAGGGGAATTAGGGAAGAGGAGAGGGAGGTAAAAGAGAAAATAGAAAGGGAGAATGAGGAGGAGGAAGAGGAGGAGGGGAAAAGGAGAAAGGGGAAGAGAAGGAGGGGGAAGAGGAGGAAGAGGAGAAAGAGGGGGAGAAGGGAAGGAGGAGGGGGAGGGAGGGAAGGAGGAAGGGGAGGGAGGGAAGGAGGAGGGGGAGGGAGGGAAGGGAAGGGCTGAATGAATGGGATCATTACAG
>NC_051418.1:21155739-21156673 GCF_015228065.2 Penaeus monodon | reverse complement strand
ACTGAATTAAGCGATAATGGAAGATAACTTAGTTGTCTGTGTCATGTATAGGGGCTGCAGGTGGGGAGGGGGGGAAGGGGTGGTGGAAGAGGAAGAGGAAGGAAGAAGGGTGGAAGGGAATGAGGAAAAGAAAGGGGGAAAGGGAAGGAGGGAGAAAGAAGAGGAGGAGGAAAAAGAGGTAGTAGGGAGGGAGGGGGAGAGGGAAACCAGTAAAGAAGCTGGAAAATTGAGATGAGAAGAAAGAAAGAATAGGAAAGGGGAAAGAGGAAACGGGGAGAATTAGGAGAAGGAAGGAAGACAGAATAAAGGAAAAGGACTATTCTCGTGTTGCTATGCATTGGAAGATCACCAGATTCATCCTACGCTTTCCTTGCAAAGTTGTTTCTCATTTTTTATTTAGATTACGGAGATGTGATTCTTTCTTTTCATTTTTTATATACTTCTCTTCGATTTTTCATCGGTAATTACCAGTGTTTCCTTTGGTTCCCTTCTTTTCTTTCGTATTTTTCATCGATCAGTTTAATTCTGCGTTTTTATTGTGATTTATATATCTTTTCATTGTTTCGGTAAATGAGGCACGAACCCTTTATATATTTACTTTATTTCTCTCTTATCAGATAGTAGGCAGCGACTCCATGGCGGTAATTCGTGGCCATTTTATATTTTATTCCTCTGTTGTTGCGGTGTTTAAAGAGGGGGGGAGGAAGGTGATTAGTGGGTTTAATCACTTCGATTATTCAGTGTTTCCCCTGTTTTTCCTTTTTTTATTTTCTTTGTTTTCTTTCTTTTAGTTTTTTCGTGTTTCTGTTTTCATTTTACTTTGAATATTTATTTTGATTTGTTTTCGTTTTTTTTATCATATTGTTTTGTTTACTCTGTAGCTTTCCATATTTTTTCTTGTCTCTTCTACTCCCCTCTTTCCTGAAAAAAATAG
>NC_051418.1:21155007-21155160 GCF_015228065.2 Penaeus monodon | reverse complement strand
CCTCCCCCCTCCTCCCCCTCCCCTTCACACACTCTCCCCTTCACACCCCCTTTACCCCTTCTCCCCCATCGCCACACGCACGCCCGAATATTGCTCACGTCGCCTTGCACAGCGTGTAAACAAACACACAGGCGTGTAAACATCGCCGCCATG
>NC_051418.1:21154544-21154959 GCF_015228065.2 Penaeus monodon | reverse complement strand
GCTGTTGCTCTTTTGTCTTGTTGTTTCTTTGCGTTTTTTTCCGAGATGAGGATGAAGTTAAAGCGCGGGGGAGGGGGTGGGAGATGGGGTGTTGGGTGGGTAGGAGGTTGCCAGAAGGGTAGGGAAAGGGGGAAGAGAGGTTAGGGAAGACACCCTTCTGCAATTGCCTTGCAAGCACCGTGCAATCAGCTTGCAATCACGCGCTGAACTCTTGAACCGACTCTTAACAGTTTTTTTTTTTTTCTCATGTTTTAATCTTTTTGGCCTCAAATGCGCTTACCGTTCTTCCTTTGCCCTAGTTCTGGGGTTGGCGGTTTTCTTGATATTACTGTTACTTCCTGTTTTTGTTTTTGTTTTTGTTATTCTGAATTTTCAAGTTGTTTTTATTGTTAATCCTCGTGTTCTCTTTATAACT
>NC_051418.1:21153831-21154310 GCF_015228065.2 Penaeus monodon | reverse complement strand
AAGGAAATGTGACGATAACACGGTAATGATGTCGGCACTAACTATGACAAGATTTATTATATCATTACCATCGACCTTGTCTTCATCTCCATCTTTTTATTTTAACTTTCCTTTCTGTCCATGTATCATGATGTTTATATTTTACGTTTGTTTTATTATGATTATTGCGTAATGTATATGGATCTCCTCGCTCGCTCGCGCTTATTATCTTCCTCACTCGCTCACCTTCCTCACCCTCTCTCTATTTATCCATCTATCTTTATCTTCGTCTCTCTACAGATGAGAATCAGAAAAAAGTAAGATAAGAATCGTTATAGAGAGAGAGATGCGAATAAGGATAGGTCAGGATGAGAAGGAAAGATGGAGACGAAGCGGGGGATGCTGCGAGGCCGGTGACAGAGGGCGAGATGCGAGATGCCCGGCGGCCCCGCGAGAGGATGCTGGGGAAGTGGCGCTGCGCCGGCCCCTCCTCCTTCCAG
>NC_051418.1:21152620-21153617 GCF_015228065.2 Penaeus monodon | reverse complement strand
CCATCAGGCATGGTAGTGATGATAATCTTCCATCTCTCTCCTCCCATTCTATCACCCGGTCTTCTTCCATCCTCTCTTCCATTCCACCAATAATTAAATCGGACAGGATTAAAAGCAGAGTTCTAGTCTGTCTCGGTGTCGTAGGGTGGGAAGCCAGAGTGGAAGAGTCCAGCGACGCCCTAAGGTGGAGTGAGGTAGATTGAAGTGGCGTCCTGGGGTGCAGGGAGGTGGAAGGATATGCCCTGAAGTGGAGGGGGGTGGAAGGAGGTGGAAGGAGGCGCGCTGAAGGGGAAGGGGGTGGAAGGACATGTACTGATCAGGGTGGTGGAAGGAGGTGGAAGGATATGCCCTGAAGTGGAGGGGTGGTGGAAGGTGGTGCGCGGAAGTGGAATGAGCAAGTGGAATAAGGCCCACCAACATCTTGGCGTCTTGAGGTGGAGGAAGGTGAAGTAAATACGTAGAAAAAAAAAGTCCAGCGAGGTCTTGGTGCCTTGAAGTGGCTGGAAAAAAAACACGAACACTTTTATGAGTTGTGAGTGAGTCATTCCCATGGCGACCTTTTCCGTGTTATTTGATTAGCGAGCGAGCGGGAGGAGTGACGAAGCTGTATGTGTTAGGGAGGGGAGGAGGTAGGGGAGGGGAGAGATATAGGTATGAGGGAGAGGGAGAGGGATATGGGGTAGGGGGAGAGAAGGGTATAGGGGAAGGTGAGAGGGATATAGGATAGGTGTAGAGGGAGGTATGAGGTAGGGGGGAAGGAGAGAGAGGTATAAGGCAAGGGGAGAGGATAGAGAGGTATGAGGTAGGGGGAGAGGAGAGAGGAGAGAGAAGTATAAGGGAAGAGGAGAAAGGGGTATAAAATAGAAGAAAGGGGTTTAAGAGGGAGAGAGAGGTGAGGAGACACTGGGCGTAGGGTACTGGAACAGAGGTGTGGGGAAGGGGTGTTGTGAATGGGGATGGTTGTTTTTGTTTAAAGTGTTAGATTTTTTTTTTTTTT
>NC_051418.1:21151960-21152508 GCF_015228065.2 Penaeus monodon | reverse complement strand
CGTCTACCACAGCGCAGCGTAATGGCCATGCGGCAAGTATTAGCAACATATATTTCGCTCAATGCCCTAATGTCTGTTGCCATTATTGGTTAGACACACTGGCTGCAGCAGACAACCCCCGCGGGCAGGGGGGTAGGGGAGAGGGGAGGGAAAAGGGGTGGGTGGTGGCATGATGGGGGAGAGGGGACGGGGAGGGCTCTGGTGCTGGGGTAGGGGGTGGGAAGGAGGGTTGGAGGTGCGGTCTGGTGTTGGAGAGGTGGGGGAGGAGGGTGGAGAGAGGGGGTTTAAGGTGCTGTGGCTGGGGATGGGGGAGGGTTGGGGGGGAAGAGATGTTGGGGGAAAGGAGGGTTGAATATTGGGGTGGTGGGAAATTGCGAGAGAATTCAGTGAGGGTGGTTTGGGAGTTGGAATCTGGGGAGGGGGCGGGGGACGAGTAGAACCGGGGTGGAGAAGAGGATGAGGTGGGGGGGTTTCTGCCTACCCATGAGCGCTCCTGCCTCGCACATGTCTCCCCATGGCCCGAGGGCGAGGGATCCTTCCACCAGCCG
>NC_051418.1:21150943-21151139 GCF_015228065.2 Penaeus monodon | reverse complement strand
GCCCATTATGTATGCAAGTGTATGTCCTTACGTGTGTATATCTGCGTGTACATATAACTAGTGCAAATATGTTTTAAAGCAGCCAAGTTCAGCGGGCGTGAAGGTGTGACTCCGAAAGCGTTCGCCTAATCCTTGCTGATGCAGCATCCCGAGCGGTGGGTAAACACGGGTATTTTCCAGAGGACGCCCGATCGAG
>NC_051418.1:21150218-21150282 GCF_015228065.2 Penaeus monodon | reverse complement strand
TGCCTGCTCCGAGAGGGATCGTGGGTCGACTGCAGAAGACCAAGGCCGCTCGAGTCCCCAGCCC
>NC_051418.1:21149792-21150123 GCF_015228065.2 Penaeus monodon | reverse complement strand
GTATGTGAAATGTATGTGTCTAATTGGTTTTGTGTCTTTGTGTGGCTTTTATTGGGCATACAACTATCTCCTCTTTTTTCATTTACCTCTCGTCCTCTCTTCCCTCTTCTTCCTCTCTTCCTCTTCGTCCTTCTCTCTCTCTTCCTCTTCTTTCCCCCTCGTGGTTTTCTCTTTTCTTCTCTCCTCCTGCCCTTATCTCCTCGTCCATCTGTTCTCCCTTCTCCTATCTTTCCTCGCTTCCTCTTTTCGCCCTTCTCTCTCTCTCTCCCTTCCTCCGTCCGTCTCTTCTTCCCAATCGCTCTCCTTTTCCTTTCCATTCCTTCTGTTTCTC
>NC_051418.1:21149253-21149695 GCF_015228065.2 Penaeus monodon | reverse complement strand
CTTGCCTCCAGGGCCAAGAGGCGGCGGTGTTATACGCGAAGGCAAGAAAATGTGCCCATGTTTGCACAGACACAGGTTGTTTGTGATGGCTACCTGGGGGGGGGGGGGGGAGTTTAGAAGGTGGGGAGGAGTGGGAGTGGAGGGGTAGGGAGTGGGAAGAGGAGGGTGGAGGGAGGAAAATGAGAAATGGTGGGGGAGGTGTGGTTGGGAAGGAGGAGGGATGGAGGAGGAGGGGGTGTAATGGGGATGGAGGGAGGATACAGGGGAGGGAGGAGGACGAAATGGTGGGGGAAAGGAGGAGATGTTGGTGGGGGAGAGGGGGGAGGGGAAAGGAGAGATCAGGCGGGGTAGAACGGGCGGTGGTGGTGGGGGGGGGGGGATTAAGGCAGACGGGAGGTGGATTTGTAAACTTTTCAGGAGTGTGACGTGGCGTTTCCTCGAT
>NC_051418.1:21148561-21149007 GCF_015228065.2 Penaeus monodon | reverse complement strand
ACTCCCTCTCACCAGCGGAAACGCACCCGAACCTTCAAACCAAATATGTTTTACAAAAAAAAAACTACAGTAAATTTTGCCTCGGTCGCTCACAGTCGACTTTGCTATAGGCCTAGGCTAGTTCCATGTGTTAGCGCGGTGTTGGGAATAGGTCTAGCTTTCCGGAATTTGCACAGGGATTCAATAAGAGCTTTTGGGAGGCTGTGTAGGCTTAGATGTGGGTACCTGCCTGGGTGTAGGCCTATTCGGAAGCTGTTTGGAATTCGTCTCATTGTGTTTACGATTTTTCTTTAAAGTGTATATTATTTTCTTATTGTTGATTATATATACGCGGTACTTTATATACATTTTACTTTCTATTCCTTGAAGTTCCGAAGATTTTGCCGAACGAATGCCTAATCTCGTTTTCTATTCAGTGGGGCCCAACTTCGGTATTTTCTGGTTCA
>NC_051418.1:21147821-21147926 GCF_015228065.2 Penaeus monodon | reverse complement strand
TGGTGTGTGCATGTGCGCCGCGCGGAGACTGATTGAAAAGTTTAGTTTCCAGAAGTTTCGACGCGGGAAGGCTGCGAGCGAGGAATGTGCAAAGTTCAGCCGGCT
>NC_051418.1:21147361-21147459 GCF_015228065.2 Penaeus monodon | reverse complement strand
CTGAAATGTTGTTAGTGATTGTGAGGTCTGTCTGTGCTTATGTTGCTCTGATGGTAATATAGTGCATGTCCTCGCTAGAAAAGAAAACTGAAGATCGC
>NC_051418.1:21147153-21147334 GCF_015228065.2 Penaeus monodon | reverse complement strand
TCAGAAATTAAATAATCCTTCAGATATGTAAATGAAAAGCTCTCAGATTAATCACATATAGTTAGTTGAATAAAAAAAAAGAGGTAAAAGTTTTCGGTCCGTTTCCAAAGGGGGAAGAGAGGGAGGCAGCCGGAGGTATTCCTTTGACATTCTTGGAATATTCCTTTAATATTTAAATTAG
>NC_051418.1:21147052-21147133 GCF_015228065.2 Penaeus monodon | reverse complement strand
GTCCAAAGCGCCTGGAATAGAAAGTGAATCGGCTGGAATGGAACGGGAATCAGTTTATCAGGCAGATCAGGGTGATGGAAT
>NC_051418.1:21146959-21147025 GCF_015228065.2 Penaeus monodon | reverse complement strand
TGAAGTAAGGGATGCAGGGAAAGGGGAAGGAAAGAATAGAGGTGGCACGGAAACTCATGCGTTTTA
>NC_051418.1:21146362-21146593 GCF_015228065.2 Penaeus monodon | reverse complement strand
AGAGGGATTGCATGGCGATTAAGGGACGATTTCCCCTTTAAGTTTCCCCTCGTGTCAAGGTCGCTGACGCACAGGTGCGATTTTTTTGTTTATTTTTTCTTGTAATTTGTTAAGAGAATGTTATGAGGGGATGTCTATTTTTGCGTTTTTCCCCGAATGTTGAATCTTTTATTTGTAAGATATTAAGAAAATATTATTGTGAGTGGGAGTTGAAATTTCAAACTGAATTGC
>NC_051418.1:21145348-21145745 GCF_015228065.2 Penaeus monodon | reverse complement strand
TTACCACTAAATTCAGTAATTTTCGCTATTTACTCTCAAACAAATGGTAAAGGAAAAATAAAGTGTTGCAGAAAAAAACACACACATGCGTTTATTGCACATTTGCAATATTTGCAATCTTAATTACTCTTCAGGCATTCCTTTTTGCTTGCTTTTTAAGGACGGGGACTAGATTAAACTGTTCATTCTATCTCTTTAATGAGATTTATACGACGTTGTAATTAAAAACCCTCTCGGTTATTACATCTCTCCTGTTTTGGTTTATTTGTTCAAACTATGTTCGTTTTTTTTTTTTTGTTCATTGCCCATTTTTTTACCTGGTAACAGTTTAATCACAACTATTTGGAAATAAGGTTATTTTTTAGCGACTGTTGATTGAGGAGTTGCTCGGTCGCCA
>NC_051418.1:21145006-21145071 GCF_015228065.2 Penaeus monodon | reverse complement strand
ATTTATATTTCCTTTCCTTCTGTGGTCTCTTCTGCTCTCACCTCTCCTTCCCTTCACAAGAATGG
>NC_051418.1:21144759-21144846 GCF_015228065.2 Penaeus monodon | reverse complement strand
TCCGGTGACAGGCGACTAATCCGGAGACTCGAGTTTTCATTTTGCTAATGGCTCTCGGCTCCTTCCGGAAGTCACGTGACCGTGATC
>NC_051418.1:21144148-21144292 GCF_015228065.2 Penaeus monodon | reverse complement strand
TCCACAGTTTTGTGTTTTTGGCGGAGGGAAAGACTTTTGTTGCTGCTATAGTTTATTCAGCCTATCTAGTTTTCATGTTTCATTTACCTTTGACCTTTGACCTTTGTCGGAGGTGTGAAAGCCAGGGGGAGGCGCAGAGGGAAG
>NC_051418.1:21143948-21144038 GCF_015228065.2 Penaeus monodon | reverse complement strand
GTACAGGAAGTGCGTGGTTATGGGAAATATATATCGTTAGGCAAGTTATACGTAAGAGAAAATAACCGTTCAATTACTTTTCCGCACCTG
>NC_051418.1:21143581-21143867 GCF_015228065.2 Penaeus monodon | reverse complement strand
TCAAGACAGATTCCAACACTGAAGACTTCTCCCTCCCTCCTCAGCTCCCTCGCGTTTCGTCCTTATCCCTTTTGGCTTTCCCATTCCTCCCCCTCGACCCTTCTCCCCCCTCCCTGCCCTCACCCCACAGCTCCACCCACCCCTCTCCTCCTTTAGCTTAACCCTCCCCATCTCTCCTCCTCTCCCCTTCTCCCCCACTCCTTCCTTCCCTCTTACCCACCGCCCCTTACCCATGTGTATGCGTCAGCTCTCTTAAAGACCTCCTTGCCTTTAAACGCAAGAATGA
>NC_051418.1:21143457-21143550 GCF_015228065.2 Penaeus monodon | reverse complement strand
GTCATAACCCCGTAGGCCTAACCCCTTCCCTTAAGAGTCCTGGCTTCCAGTTTAAGAATAATCACGAAACACATCAGGAGTGAGTGATATTGC
>NC_051418.1:21143185-21143342 GCF_015228065.2 Penaeus monodon | reverse complement strand
CCTAATGTAGGTTGATCTCCGGAGTTGCTTCATTATACGGACATGGGATGGTGAGGTGGTGATAAAGAGGGAGGAATGAGAACTCTAATAAGAGAAGAAGAAATTGGGAGATAAAAAGGGAAAGATAGAGAAGGATTAAGAGAAGAAAAATGAGCTA
>NC_051418.1:21142960-21143078 GCF_015228065.2 Penaeus monodon | reverse complement strand
GCAAAGGAGGGAGAACAAGATGGATAAGGGACAGGAAATAGCACTTATGGCCAGGCCTGGAGGCTGCTGGAGAAGGGGGCGTGGCCAAGAGGAGAAGCTGGGGCATGTGAGGTGCGAA
>NC_051418.1:21142590-21142926 GCF_015228065.2 Penaeus monodon | reverse complement strand
ATGATGACTATAGATAGAAGGAGAACGATAAGTAAATAGCTTTTTTTTATTTAGAAGAAAGAATAAACGACGCCATGTGAAGAGATGATTACCGACTGAATACGAAGAAGAAAGAGAAACGAACAGATAAAAACAGAACGAAAGGAATTATCGAACAAAGAGAGAAAGAGAAGAAGCGGCCAACGTCACGGAAGAATAGGAGACTAAGAAGGCTGACAATAAAGAGGAAGAGGCACAAAGCAGACGGAAGATCCCGCGTTGAGTCAGCGTCCAGCGAGTCCGCGGGTTTCCAGGAAGGACCCGGATGACGCCGGGGCCAGGAATGTCTTCTGGGCC
>NC_051418.1:21142240-21142337 GCF_015228065.2 Penaeus monodon | reverse complement strand
AATTTCGCCGGTGTTCGCGGTGGCGGCGATATCATGTCGCTGCGATTTTTGGGAGGCAGCAACACAGCCTTGAACGGCGGCGCGCATGTGGGAGCTG
>NC_051418.1:21141633-21141758 GCF_015228065.2 Penaeus monodon | reverse complement strand
GCAATAAACAAACGAGCAGATTCGTCTCCAGCGCGCGTGGCACTAAAGGTGTGGCACTCGGGAAGGAAGGGGGTGGGGAGGAGGGGTAGGTGGGGGTGGAAGTAATGCCAGTGTCAATTGAGCCT
>NC_051418.1:21140032-21140434 GCF_015228065.2 Penaeus monodon | reverse complement strand
ACAATTTAAGATGAGCTTTTAGTTTTAAGTTATTTGTTATTTATATAGTTTCGTAAGATGATGTAAAGCAATTGTTTATGATAATTAAAGTGCAATGATGTCATAACTGCTTTATCCCCCTTTGACAGAGCGTTTCCCTTATAAATTTAATAATAATTTTTTCCTCCTTTATATTTTTTATTTCTAGTTTGATTGGGAAAGGGGGTGGGGGTCGTCATTGTGTGTTTAGTCATTTTGTTTCCAAATCGCGGTGTCCGTCATCCTCAAGCGCCATCTTCTTGTGAACGGCGTCCGGCGCGGGGCGATTTAGGACCATCTTGGCTTGTGCGTCGTTTTGCTTACTTATTTTATTCATTTTTATTGTTACTATTTTTACTGGTGGGTCAATTGCGTCTTTTGTTT
>NC_051418.1:21139499-21139812 GCF_015228065.2 Penaeus monodon | reverse complement strand
TTAGTTAGACTTGATATGGTATCTGTGTGGAGAGGGTAAGGTAGTAAGTGAAGGCGTTTGAGGTGTCAGGAATGAAGTAGTGAATGGGTACATAGTGTGCGTTGATTTACTAGGTGTGTGTAAGGGGGTTGCTGGGGGTGGAGGGGTTGGAGGGGTGGCTACGTGTCTTCTTTGTGGAGCGAATTCTTGGAGAATTTTTGGGATGGCTTGTTGCAGGGCGAGTGAAAGCAGGGCCCGGGTAGGCTTGTTGGCGGGGTTTCTCTTTCTTCCTTCTTCGGTCTTATAGCATCACTTCATCTTCACACAAAACACC
>NC_051418.1:21139154-21139237 GCF_015228065.2 Penaeus monodon | reverse complement strand
CCACTTACTCCACTTCGTTTTCGCTTGTGCTGTCTCTCCCTTGGCCTCGCTTATTCCCACGCTCCTTTCTCGTCCACCTTTCA
>NC_051418.1:21138725-21138874 GCF_015228065.2 Penaeus monodon | reverse complement strand
TCACGCTTGGTTTGATAGGCTTCCCCCTCGCCGTCCTAGCATGATCAGCAAATGCATTCTTGGCCTTGACATTCCACCTGCACAGGGACGGGAAACATGGCCGTGTTACATTTTGTTGCAACTTCGTTTGACTCTCTATTCCCATTTCG
>NC_051418.1:21138437-21138570 GCF_015228065.2 Penaeus monodon | reverse complement strand
GCAGGTAAGATACCCCGTGGGGGAACCGTGGATGCTGTACGCTGGGGATGCTGTGGGGAAGATTCTAAGAGTGAGTTGATATTTTTGTTTATTCGTCCGTTTACCTTTTTTTTTTAACCGATTTTACTTACAA
>NC_051418.1:21138251-21138388 GCF_015228065.2 Penaeus monodon | reverse complement strand
TAGCTTTTAGTCGTGTACATGTATTACTTTACTTGGGATAAAAAGATGCTAAAAAGATGATCGGAATCCGTCTAATACATTTCCGGGTCACGTTTTAAGCGTCACTTGACCTGGCCTGACCTCTCTCCTCCCCCTCC
>NC_051418.1:21138119-21138211 GCF_015228065.2 Penaeus monodon | reverse complement strand
CCCTCCCTTGTCAGTCGTGTCTGCCAACGCGCCCGGTCCGCTGACACCGGCTCTCTGACTCCTTCCACCCGCCAAGGTCACAGCGGGACGCG
>NC_051418.1:21137326-21138049 GCF_015228065.2 Penaeus monodon | reverse complement strand
AAACGTACAACTGGATTTGGTTGTGGTGGTAGTGGCAGTGTTGGTTGGTGTTGGAAGAGTTGGTTAGTGTTGGCAACAATGTGGTAGGGTTGAGAAAACCTGACCTGTGTTGGCAGATCATGTAAGTTACGAGTTGAGAGATTTCACAGATGTTGGCAGCAGCAAATGAGGACTGAAAGTTGTTGATCTATGATGGCAGATGCCTGTGATTTTCTTGGAAGAATTACGATGTTGGCAGCTGCGTTAAGGACTTCGAAGCGCTAATTGGTTGGTTTACATTGATGTTGGAAGTGCTGAAAGACCTAACAAGTGCTAGTGGCAGCTTTAGATAGTTAATTCCATGGTGGCAGATGCGGGTTCGGACCAGTGTTGGCAGCAGAGTTGAGGGAGGCTGATCCGCGATGCCTTGGTGTCTTGGTTGGCAGAGAGACGGGATGATGACAGGTGTGATAACGGGTGGCAGGTGTTATCGATTCGCTTAATTGGCAGGTGTGATAGCGATCACCTTTGATCTTATCTCTTGATAACGCCCAATTTAACATGGATGTTTACCATTTCCTTTTTCGGAGTGGGGGGCTGGGGGTTGGGGGGGGGTACTGAACTAGTCCTACCACCCCTCGCTTCAGTCTCGCTTAGAAGCAAAGATGAATGTAGATAATTGATTGCGAGAAGAATAGACTGATAAAAGGAGAAGAAACGTGGTGAAATTGGCTGCAAATAAAT
>NC_051418.1:21137098-21137282 GCF_015228065.2 Penaeus monodon | reverse complement strand
TATACGATTCCGAAACCACTTTTTGTTGCAACTATTTTTGTCGTTGTTTTCTTTGTCCTCTGAATCCTTGTCATGACTAAACACAGAACAAGAGAAGAGAACAAAGAACAAATTAGATCTCCGTAAAAAAAACTTTTTTTTATTATTATTATCGGTTTGTAATTAACCCAAGAAGAAAACAACT
>NC_051418.1:21136936-21137064 GCF_015228065.2 Penaeus monodon | reverse complement strand
TGCTCCGAATCCTTACTCTAGCAATTAATCATCGCTTTGCTCTGACGGGATGTCTCAAGGTTAAAGGGAGGGGCCTCTCCAGCGCCTCCCCACTTCCCCCTTTAGTTCCCCTTTAGCCTCTTCCCCAA
>NC_051418.1:21136798-21136915 GCF_015228065.2 Penaeus monodon | reverse complement strand
CCTTTAGCCTCTCCCCCCAGTGCCTTCCAGTCTTTCCTCTCTTCCTTAAGCCTCTTATTTTACTATTTTTTCCCAACTCCCTCAGTCCCTACCTTCCTCTTGAGCTTCTTCCCCAAG
>NC_051418.1:21136468-21136637 GCF_015228065.2 Penaeus monodon | reverse complement strand
GGTGTATGCATTTACCCCATGGAAAACCCCACTAACCCACCCCATATATCATTAGCAACTCCAGTGCCCCCCCCCCTCCTCCAATCGTATCCCCCTCACCTCACTATCCAAATCCATCACTCCCACCGGTACCTACACCCCTGTTCCATTCTCCTACCCACTCCACACC
>NC_051418.1:21136136-21136233 GCF_015228065.2 Penaeus monodon | reverse complement strand
GGCTCTGCCGCTTGTTGCTACGTTGCGTCTTGGGGGAGATTGACTAAACGTTAAAGAGATTCGAGGTTGAATGGTGGGGGAGGAGTGTGTTTGTAAG
>NC_051418.1:21133553-21133657 GCF_015228065.2 Penaeus monodon | reverse complement strand
CCGCACGGTCGCCACACCTCCCGGGGAACACCCAGGTGGGCTCGGTCGTAATTCCATGCTTGGGAGGAGGATCTCGCAAGCAGTGGTCGGGCCTTTTTTTGGTT
>NC_051418.1:21133238-21133478 GCF_015228065.2 Penaeus monodon | reverse complement strand
GCCAGTTTTTGGTTTTCGTAGATTTTGTTTCTATTCCCGTATTTGTGTCACTCGCTTTTAAACTTTTCATCTGTGATAATCCACCTTTCTTGCAACATTTATTATCTTCTCTGCCTCTTCCTCTTCCTTATTATAAACGCACACGCTGTATCTGTATCCATTCTTTATTTTCCATTTTCCTCTTCCCTCCCTTTCTGTCTCTGTCGGGCGATGTTAGGAGTAGACACGATAGGAGGCGTC
>NC_051418.1:21133043-21133177 GCF_015228065.2 Penaeus monodon | reverse complement strand
AGGATCTCATAGCTGAGTCTAGAGTCGTTATATAGTCTATTAGGTCTCACGTATCGGTCTCTGTATCTGTCTCTAGATATGGTCAGAGGTGTCGAGTCAAGCTGTAGTAGGGTAGAGTACTGAGATAGGGGAGG
>NC_051418.1:21131998-21132075 GCF_015228065.2 Penaeus monodon | reverse complement strand
AGATTGAGAGACTCATGTGAGACGCAAGGTACATTCCTGCCCGGGCACATCAAGCAGGCAGGCGGCGGGCCGGTTCA
>NC_051418.1:21131368-21131700 GCF_015228065.2 Penaeus monodon | reverse complement strand
GGAGGGGGAGGAGGGGGCGAGGGAGGTTGGGAGGGAGGGAGGGAGGGGGGGTAGGGTGAGAGGAAGGGAAAGGGTAAGGGGATGGGAGGAAATGAGAGGGTTGGGGAATAGGAGGGACGAAGAGGATAGAGGAATGGGAGAGGGGGGAGGGATGAGAGGAATGGAGGCTTAGCGAGAGCAAGAGGAGGAGAGGGATGAGATGGCATGAGAGAGAGAGAGGGAAGGAGGAATGAGGAGGAGAAGGTGAGGAGGGAGGGAGGCTGGTTGGGTGACCATCCCTCCTTTTCATGACAGGAAAAGAGGTGGTAACCAAAAACAATAAGGTAAGTGGG
>NC_051418.1:21131118-21131319 GCF_015228065.2 Penaeus monodon | reverse complement strand
TCAAACAGGAATTTCCGCATTTGCAGCATCTTATCTCTGCTTCTCATCTCCGGTTCCCAGCGTCCCGGCATCCTGTCCAGTATGTGGATCTTGGCCCACATACTTGCATGCACGCGCGCCGCATGCTGGGAGGGCCTGCTTTGCCTTTAGGTTTCTTTCTGCTTGACGAGAGATTTTCCTTTCATTATTATTTTGAGAATA
>NC_051418.1:21130994-21131061 GCF_015228065.2 Penaeus monodon | reverse complement strand
AGACCTTGGTTTATTCGCATCTTTTAGGTATCTGTTCATGATCCTTTTTATGAAGCCGAACATGTGA
>NC_051418.1:21130677-21130903 GCF_015228065.2 Penaeus monodon | reverse complement strand
AAGTCTTAGCTTTTCCGCCATTGATGTCGCAGCGAAATCTCGCAAATAGCGGTTCGCCTCTTAAATAAATCATGACTATTATCAGAAATAAAAATAGTCGCAGCTGTTAACGCTGTCTTTGTTGTTGTAGTTGTTGCGACCGTTATCTGATGGGGGAAATTTGCATATGCAGTCCGTGAGAATCAGGGTAATGATGTTCTTGTCACGCGGCGATGACCTAGGCTTT
>NC_051418.1:21130510-21130649 GCF_015228065.2 Penaeus monodon | reverse complement strand
TTAAGAAGGAGTGAGGCGAGGTTATTTATGGCGGCGGCTGAGGGTTATTTGCGCTGTCATCGCGGGCCGTTTGCTGTGCAGATGGAGGGGCAGATAGGGGATGGGTTGGATTGACAACCAGACAAAGTGGCAGGCGTGC
>NC_051418.1:21130366-21130478 GCF_015228065.2 Penaeus monodon | reverse complement strand
TCTGGCGGAGACAGACAGGTAGGTGACAATAGAGGTTCATGAAGAAATACTTTTATGGATATATTAGTGTAGACGTATAGGCCTATATACCATCCCCGTGCGCTGTATCACG
>NC_051418.1:21130090-21130232 GCF_015228065.2 Penaeus monodon | reverse complement strand
CCCATTATATTTTTCCCGCCATACCATACCGTACCACAGCGCGCCATAAGGTCACTACTTGTTTGCACCCGCTCAGTGATGCGTTCATTGCTCTTGAGTTCGAAAAAAAAGTGAGATATAAATCAGAACAAAACCCAGATTA
>NC_051418.1:21129866-21130058 GCF_015228065.2 Penaeus monodon | reverse complement strand
GCAGCTGTAGCATCACGGCGGACTGACAGCCCCTTCAGAGGGCATTCTCAAAGGCTTGAACTATCCCCGGCGGCCGACAGCTGGATCTTGAGGATTTGTGGCGGCGCGCGAATCGAAGGCTTAATTGTTGCGGGGCTGATTCGCGGCGCTTTTTCCTTTCCTTCTGCACTTGCCGGTGAGGTTTTACAAGGG
>NC_051418.1:21129242-21129515 GCF_015228065.2 Penaeus monodon | reverse complement strand
CTATGACAACAATAGTTGCAACAGTGCTTCCACAATCTTCCCACTCTATCCATTCATATTTTTAAAAATTCAAAACAACCACAAGTCGAACACCGCGAGAAAAATCCCCTCCCGCTCACTGCTGCTGTTGTTAGCGGCTGTCGGGAATGGCTGAGTGCACCGCCGGCCTCTGTCTTAGTAACAGATAAAAACGAAATAAGTTGTGCGACTCCCAGAAAACTTCTGTTGAGACGCCCGGCTGTCTCGTGGCGGCCGCCGGGAGTGCAGTGCTGG
>NC_051418.1:21129042-21129155 GCF_015228065.2 Penaeus monodon | reverse complement strand
GTAAAACGTCTTTGCTTTACTTTTTTATTTATAGCATCGTGTGTTTTTTTTTTAGCTCTGTCTTTCTTTTTAAATTAATCTTATTTTCTATTATTATTCCTCCTCCTCTTCTT
>NC_051418.1:21128310-21128622 GCF_015228065.2 Penaeus monodon | reverse complement strand
ACGAAAGGAACGACACTTAAGAGATGAAGTGACAGCTCCGGGAAGGTTGCCAGAGCTCTGACGTTGCAAGATCAATGCATGTTGACTTTTTATTGCGTTAAAGTGTGTCTATTTTATGACGTTATTTTAGCGTCATTGCAGCTTATTACATTTTTTGTGTGTGTCTTATTTTATCGATATATGTCGTTGCATTATGTTTTGTTCCTGCTAATTTCGTTATTTTGTTTTGTTATATTTTGTCATTATTTTTGTTTGTGGTGCAATTCTCTTAATGAAATAGAAAAAAAGTGGAATATACAGTATGATGGCGAT
>NC_051418.1:21127778-21127997 GCF_015228065.2 Penaeus monodon | reverse complement strand
TGAAGAAATGCGTAGCTGCTGCTCTTTTGTAGGCACACGCTGTCGAAAAAAAGTAAATTAAAAACTGAATAAATAAACAGGCAGATAGAGATGAATAGATGAAATGATGAAAATCTGAATAATATATGAACGGGTGAAGATCACGTTAGGCCTAAACTTTTCTGCCTTTGATGAACTATTCTGAGATTCTCCTCCGAGAACAATCGGACGGAATCACTT
>NC_051418.1:21127360-21127687 GCF_015228065.2 Penaeus monodon | reverse complement strand
GTCTTTCGAGTAAATATCACGGAAATGTGTCATCGTCCGTCACCATAGGCCTATCTCTCTCTGGCGCTGGGATGCTGCTTGCGATAGATCTTCGGGGCGGTCGAGATTCACGAGCGCGCTGGGGGGGGGGGGGGGAGATGCTGGTGGTTTGGGGATCAGTTATGGATGTGGGTGTCGGTATCTGGTGGGATTTTCCTCTCGTTCTTAGTGTTCATTGCTTCCTTGTTCAAATCCTTCTCTTATTCGTTCTTCTCCTACTTCTCCTGTTCATCTTCTTCATTCTTTGCCTCCTAGTCTAGTCCTCCTGCTCTCCTTCTGTTCTTCTTA
>NC_051418.1:21126919-21127010 GCF_015228065.2 Penaeus monodon | reverse complement strand
ACACCATCTTCAGGAAGAACATCTCTCCGGGAAACTTGCGAACTGCTGCAGGAATCCCATTTACGTGACACGCGGGCGACTTTGAGCGGCG
>NC_051418.1:21124920-21126443 GCF_015228065.2 Penaeus monodon | reverse complement strand
TTCACCCCCCCCCCTCCGCCCCCAGTACGCGTGTCCTTCCCCAACCGCAGGACCTAACTCGGGGGTGGGGGTTGGGGGGGGGAGGATTAGTTTGGAGCAGGGGAGTCTCCGTCGCCTTGGTCTCCTGCTGTGCCATTTTAGCATCCAGATGTAAAAGAGATAAATATATAAAATAAACAAGATTTTTTTTTTTCTTTCAGTTAGGCCTATTCACTTTTTTTTCACTTTTTTCACTTTTTTTCACTTTTTGGGTGGATTTATTGCGCGCGCTGTTGGTTATTCCCTCTGTTATTTGTTTATTTGTTGTGGATTCATTTTGTTTTTTTAATTTTATTATACCTCTTGGGTCATGTCGGCATCATATAGCAGTCTGACTCGTATTAGCG
Source organism: Penaeus monodon (assembly GCF_015228065.2). Taxonomy (NCBI): domain Eukaryota; kingdom Metazoa; phylum Arthropoda; class Malacostraca; order Decapoda; family Penaeidae; genus Penaeus; species Penaeus monodon. The sequence continues at coordinate 21,126,057 of NC_051418.1, read as the reverse complement.
AGTCGGACTGTTAACATCAGTCGATAGTCCAGATTTAACATTTCATCTTGCTTAGCTCAAATGGCAATTGGAATTCTATATCAGATTTTTTAGTATGGACTAGGCAATCCGAATTTTTGAACGGTCTTCAGTGAAACGATAACGTAGGTTCAACATTTCATTTAGGTGATAAAAACATTAACCTCGCATTTGATAAGCATTAAAGGAACTATCTAAGTTTGACATCTGATTTGTAAATATCCAAAGATGAATCTAAACTTATCTCACTTTGGTTATATCAGCACTTCAGTCTTAACTTAACCTTGATATATTTTTCCTGTTGACATCAATACAATTGCCTGAATTCAGTGTACTGTTTATTGTCAACTCGACACAACTGAAATCAGCACATCATGTTGTTAGCGTCAACACAGTTTGAATTCAGCACATATTATTAACGTCAGCATGGCAATCTAAATTTACGGATCATTTTGCGAACATTTATCTGACTCTTAACCCAACCAAGAAGAGTCAACATAGCTGATCATTTTGCCAATATTATCATGGGAAACTGAATTGAACATCTCATTTAATCAACGTTAATGTGACTCTTAATCAAGTATCACCATTGCCCTCAATAGAGAAGAGTCAGAGAATATGTTGTAACATTAACAAAGCATTCTAGATACAAGTGAGCATTTTGTTAACATTAACGCAATATGAATGTAACATCTCCTTTGTTTCGCGCTAATATTTCTCCTAATCCCCAAGAGTCGGTGAATGCATTTCTACGTACAAGCGAATCTGTTTTATTTACCGAGGAATCACACACAACAAAAGCATTTATTCTTAACACCCTCCTTTGAGATCGAACACAGCAAAGCTTTCTGTGATAAAGTGCGCGTGCCATGACAAAAGACTTCGGTATTTTTCGAGCTGCTAAGCCGTCTGTCAGTAGGTCCCTTTTGGTGCTTGTTTTTTTCTTTCCCTCTCTGAATCGCCAGTCCTTTTGGAACGCTAATCCGTCTTCTGTTCGATTACGTCATATCAGGACATAGATTTCTGTATATCTCGTAGAGAAGAAAGGAAAAAGGAATGAGTGATTGATGGAGCTATGGGAACAACGCTCCCTTCGCAGAGGGTATGTGAGAACCCTTG
>NC_051418.1:21124442-21124535 GCF_015228065.2 Penaeus monodon | reverse complement strand
ATAGCATTGTAGTCTTGTCTGTCCTATCAATGCTCCTGAAGGATTTATTGTCGGCGCAAGGCATTAAACTTGGCTCGTTTGGCGTATCCCCTG
>NC_051418.1:21123893-21124144 GCF_015228065.2 Penaeus monodon | reverse complement strand
ACTTTTGCCTGGTTTGGATTCCCTCCTTTTTATCTCCATTTTTTCTGTCTTTCTTCTTTCTTGTCCCTTTTTCTTGTCTCTCTTCTTTTCGAACATTCTCTCGCAGCTGGCCCCGAGCTCTGTTCCCGCAGGCTGTATTGTGTGTGCTTGCAAGTTGCGTTGGAAAAAAGTCTTCTTTGGTAAACCCGCGGTCCCTTTCATTTTCTTTTTTATCGTCATTTTTTTCTCGCTCTCTCTTGCTGTTTGTTCTG
>NC_051418.1:21123373-21123573 GCF_015228065.2 Penaeus monodon | reverse complement strand
CACCGCCGTCGCCCGTTTCGCCGTTTGCCGTAAACTCTCGTAGGCCTCTCTCAGACGGCGAAGGAATCTCTCATTAGGACGGTCGGCCACGGCGAACTTCCCGGAGATAGTCTGGCTGGATTTTGGCTTTTGGATTCCGCGTTATTCTCTTTTGCGGCGGAATTCTTGTGTTTTCTTTATTCGTTTATATCATTATATGA
>NC_051418.1:21123041-21123126 GCF_015228065.2 Penaeus monodon | reverse complement strand
CTCCAGAGTCTTTTGCTTGTTGCTAATTATCATAATTCATGACTTCCACAGATGACACACCGCGAAAAATACTCACTCGAGCGAT
>NC_051418.1:21122719-21122847 GCF_015228065.2 Penaeus monodon | reverse complement strand
CACTCCTACCCCCCGCGTCCTCAGTCTCCCCCCCCCCTGCCCTGCCCCTAGAAACACACACAAGGGTCGTAACGAGTCCCATTTACGAGTGGACGAGATGCTGTGTCCTCCTTCCACTACGCTTCCAT
>NC_051418.1:21121517-21122551 GCF_015228065.2 Penaeus monodon | reverse complement strand
TCCCGCTTCCTGCTCTCCCTCCTCTGCGGAATTTTCATTTCTTCCCTTTTTTCGATCATGATGTTCTTTCATTCCTTTCTTCATTTCTGTTCTTTTCGGTTTTCTAATTTTCCCCTTTGTTCTCTTTAATTTCTTTTCGTCTTTTTTTTTTCTTCTGCTTTTGGCTCTGGCTTCCTCGATTTTAAATCCGTCTCTGCCGCAAGCACGCGCGCTGTCACCCTCATCGGTCTTGTCCCCTGCCGTTCTGACACTTATTCATCCGGGTAGACTCGTTAACCTGTCACCCTGTCATCCTTGTCGCCACACCACCCTGCCCCTACTCTTACCCCCGTCGCCCCCATCACCTTGTCATGTATTAGCCCTGTGAACCCCTTCACCCTGTCACCCTATCACCCTCCATCTCTTAATCACCCTTACCATCCTCCTTGCCCATCACCTTCATCACCCTATCACCCTGCGCCGTCCTTGTCTCAGTGCAGGGCGAGATGGCAGGGGTTTCAGAGGAAAAAGAAACGGAAGGTACCGGGAGGAAGCGAACCCCGCGCCGCCGTCGGTGGATAGTGCTGGGGAAGGGGCGAAGGGGTTGGGGAGGGAGGTTGATGGGGAGGAGGGCAGAGTGAAAGGAAGGCAGGGTGGGAAGGCAGGGCGGAAGGAAGGCAGGGCGGAAGGAAGGCAGGGTGGAAGGCAGGGCGGAAGGCAGGGCGGAAGGAGGGCAGGGCGGAAGGAAGGCAGGGAATAGAAGGGAGATTTGAAGGGTTGGGGAGGAAAATGGAAGGCGAGGTGGAGGGAAGGTAGGGGGTTAATGGGAAGGCTAAGAGGATGGGGAGAAAGGTCGAGGAAGGGTTGGAGAGGGGGGGTAGGTGGGGTTTCAGAGGGTGGGGAGGAAAATAGAGGACGGGGTAAAAGGTGATTTAAAGGGATGGGGAGATTGAGAGAGGGGAGGAGTTCATGTGTGTTCATGGATGTGTGTGGACCTGTTCGTCTGTTCTTGTGTCCATGGCTGTGTCTCTCACGGCCCCCCCCCCTTTTTTTTT
>NC_051418.1:21120620-21121422 GCF_015228065.2 Penaeus monodon | reverse complement strand
CTGTCTTGACTTCCGGGTGTTTGTCACCGCCGCCGCCGCCACAGCATGACAGTCCAATCAGGGCTCGACACGCAACTTGCACGGGGAAAGGAATGGCAAAAGCTTTTCTACTTTTTTTCGAAGTAGTTCGAGGAGCTGTTGGGGGGTGAGGGGGAGAGATGGGGGGGGGAAGCTGACGGAGGGAGGGGAGGGATTGTCGAGGTTCTTAAGGAAGCGGTGTTGGGGAGGGCAGATGAGAGGGAGAGGGGATGGGGGATGGGGGTCCTGAGAAGGGGGTGGTGGTGTGGAGGGCAGGGGCTAAGAGGAAGGGAGGAGGGGTGGAGGGAGGGCTCCTGGCGAAACAGATGTGAAGAGGAAGAAGGATTGCAGTGCAGTATTTCCGAAGTAAGTTAAGACCGGGAAGAGGAAGGAAGTAAGGGAGCTAAAGACGGATAGCGAGACCGGTTTTGTTTTTCATCACCAGCAGCATTATCATCTTAGGTCTTCTAATCAATAGCACTACCATCGTCGCTATCAGTAAATATGCCGTTTTTTTCTGCAAAGAAACGACACTGACCACCGTACAAGTGACCGAAGAGGCTTATGAACCCAAGCCTCTTGGTTCTTTGTACGCATACGAATAAAGATTTGAACCGTATATGGTTTATTTAAAGAGACAAGGCCGCATATTACAAGTAAAGTAACCAAGTTAGTAAAACAAAGTAAGCACGCATATTGTATTTTTTCCGTGTTTATTTTCTATTGGCATATACTGCTTACTCGAAGCAACGCGTCCTCCAGCTACGGGCCACACGTAGGGGCT
>NC_051418.1:21119904-21120124 GCF_015228065.2 Penaeus monodon | reverse complement strand
CGAAACAGCGGTCCGTTTCCGGTCCTGTGCCGACCTTAACGCGGGTCCTTTTTCACGTTATTGGAAGAAGACTTTACTTTGTCTTGTGAATTTGTTTTTCCTTCCCGCCTTTCCGTATCTGTTCATAAATGTGTCCTTTGTTATAATGATGCATTAATGATCGTAATGATAATACAAATACTAATACTGATAATGGACGTTTCTATGTTAGTAATTTATA
>NC_051418.1:21118919-21119658 GCF_015228065.2 Penaeus monodon | reverse complement strand
CCTTCCATTTTGTCTCCACTGGCCAAGTCAGCCTCCTCCTCATTCGCCCTCGCGGGATTTTTTCCCTGGACATCCGCACCTGATTCCCTTCCCTTCCCCTGCCCTCTCCTCCTTGCTCTTTCTCACATCCTCTCCCCTCTCCTTTTCCCTCCCACTTGCTCCCTTTCCTCTTGTCTCTGTCCGCCCCCATTTTATTTCTCTCCCCTTTCCCTTCTCTCTCCCCCTCTCCCTTTCCCACCCCTCTCATTTTCCCTCCCTTTTCCTTTTCACTCACCTCTCCCCTTTCCCCTGCTCTCTCCCGTTTCCCCTTCCCCTTCCCTCTCCTCTTTCACTTTTCCTCCCTTTCTCCCCTTTTCTGTGCGCTCCACTTCTACGCCATCCCCTCCTCTTCCCCTTCCCCCCTGCTCTCCTCTTCCCCTTTCTCCTGCTCTCCTCTTCTCCTGCTCTCCTCTTCCCTTCTCCCCTGCTCTCCTCTTTCCCTTTTCCCCTGCTCTCCTCTTTCTCTTTCCCTTGCTCTCCTCTTTCCCTTTCCGTTGCTCTTTTTTACACATTTCCTCTGCTTTCTCCCTTTACGCTTCCTCGATCCCCCCCCCCTCCTGTTCCCCCTTACCCTGCAACCGAAGCCCAGCTGTCCTTCGCTAGTCTTGGGGGGGTCTCGGGGTAGAGAATGGAGTGTATGGTGCAGCGTAAAGTGAGGGAGGGGAAAATGGCTTGTGATTTCGTCTTTGTGTGAGGGAGC
>NC_051418.1:21118503-21118830 GCF_015228065.2 Penaeus monodon | reverse complement strand
AGGATTCATCGTACTGGATTCGGTTGTTGGAAGGATTTGTAGGAATCGGTAATAAAATATAGGCCTATGCTGCATGGGATGAGGCCCAGGATAAGGGCTAAAGATCGATGCAATGTTGCAGAAGGATGGCAGAAGTTGGTCGTGGATCTGGTATCTGGTATTAGGGCAGCTACGGAACTAGTGGTATAGGAATGGTATTGGGAGAGCGTGCGGGGTCGTTAGCGTGTAAATGAGAGTGTTACTTCGCGGAAAGGGGTAGGGGGTCGGAGGGGAAGGAGGGTTGGGATAGAGGGGATAGGGGGATCGAAGGACTCTCCCCCCATCCTA
>NC_051418.1:21118192-21118368 GCF_015228065.2 Penaeus monodon | reverse complement strand
GGTCTTTACGAGGGCCGGGAGCACGCGTCCGGGCGGTCTGAAATGGCACAGGAAAGCTTACGAGAGTTGCCCTGCCTCGGCCCTCCTGCTTCTCCTGCGCGGGAGTTATGTGTCTGCGCTTTATGTGGCGGTGTGGAGTCCTGCCGGCGCTTCCTGGGGCCGCTTCCTACTCTGGC
>NC_051418.1:21117681-21118123 GCF_015228065.2 Penaeus monodon | reverse complement strand
CAATGTCCCTTCCCGCTTAGCCTCTTTCATTTCCTATCGCTTAAAAATAATTTTCGAGCTATATTTTTTTTCTCTTCCCCCCCCCCCCCCTTCTTACTGCACCCTATCTACCCCAACCCTATCTGCCGACTCTGAGGTCTGCCCAGCTCCCCTACCACTCCTCTACCCCCTCCCTTCCCCCTTCCCTCCCCTCCCTCTTTTTCCCCCAAATTTAACGCAGTTGTTTCTCCCAACCTTTTCTTCCCCTTCTCCCCGTCTCCTTTTCCCCTTCCTTCCTTCCAACCTACTCTTTCTACCTTCTCTTCCTCTTTCTCCACTTCTTTCTATCCTCCTCTGTCTTCCTGCTCTTCCTCCTCCTTATCATTTTCCTTATATTCCCCTGCCATACTTCCCTGCTCCTTCCTCCTCCTTTTCTTCCATCTCCTCCTCCTCTTCCACCGAT
>NC_051418.1:21117446-21117555 GCF_015228065.2 Penaeus monodon | reverse complement strand
AGGCCGAGTCCGTGCGCCCGACAATATCCGGTTGCGCGAGGGTGAGTGAGGGTTCGTCGAGTCGCTGGAATCGAAGCGAAGAGAGGAAGTAATAGAGGGATCGCCCGTG
>NC_051418.1:21116750-21117064 GCF_015228065.2 Penaeus monodon | reverse complement strand
GGGAAAGCAAAGGACACGATCAGATGTATCCTACTGCGAGAGGAGGCGAAATTGTCCTGCTTAAAAATGAGTCAATCTTGATGATGGAAGGGAAGTGAATGAATTTAGACAGAAATAAAGAATAAAGAAAAAGTTTCTAGAGTGCCATAACAACATTCCAAGTGCCACGCGTCAAACCGACTTAACGTAAAGGCGAGGGAAAAAAAACTTTTGAAAGCTTTTGTTTCTCTCCACCGTCGTTCAGTTTTATTTATGTATCTGTCTGGTTAGATATGAAAAACACAAGCACGGCGGGTGCTTCGGATTTTTTCACC
>NC_051418.1:21116418-21116583 GCF_015228065.2 Penaeus monodon | reverse complement strand
GAGCCGAGCCGAGAACAGACGAAGGCGACGACGAGGCAACAGTATGCCATCGTCGGCGTCCGCGCGGTCCCGTAACTAGACGTCAACCTTGAAAGGCACGAAGACAAGGGTGAAGTCGCTCGGGCCTCACTTTGGATCTTTGGGCCTTGTACTGGATCGTGTTTT
>NC_051418.1:21115120-21116375 GCF_015228065.2 Penaeus monodon | reverse complement strand
AGATTGAGGCTAGGGAACAATGGTGGGGGTGTGGAGAATGAGGAGAACTGGGAAAAAAGGGAGGAGGGGGGGAGGGGATAGGACGGGGAGAGAATGGGGAGAATATAGGGAATGGTAGAAATGGTAGGGGAGATATAGAGGAGAAAAGAGGAAGGAATGGTCGAAAGGGGTTTGTAGAGAAGGGGAGATAGGGAGAAGGAATTAGGGTATGAGGATACGGGCATTAGGATGATGGGGTGGATATGAGAGGGATGCGTGTTTGGAGAAGCTGCTTTTTCTGCGGATATGCTCCTATTCCTTTTCTCTTCTGCACCTTTTCTCTCTTTCTCTGAATTTTCCGTGCGGTTCTGTTTTATTTCTGTCTCCCTCCTTCTTTCGCTTCCTCCTTTCCTCCCCTTATTTCTCCGTACCTTCCCCCCTCCCGTAATTCCTCCTACCTTTTCCCCTTCTCCTATTTCTCCTTATCTGTGCTTTCCCTCTTCAGACCCACTCTTTCACCCTCATTCTCACTCGATTTTTTCTCTCTCTCATTTAACCTTACACCCTAGCGAAGAAAAGGAAGAGAGAGAGAGACGTGAGGGGGCGGGAGAGATTGGGAGTGAGATGGGGAACAGAGGAGAGAGGAGGCTCGAGAGGAGAGAAGAGATGAGATAGAGAGAGAGGGGAGAGGTGTGAAACGGGAGGGGTCTGTGAGGAGAGAGGGACGAGAAGTGGAGGAGGGAGAGTGAGAGAAAGAGAGGGGAGAGAACGGGGAGGCACCCCGAGTGGGGAGGAGGGAATGGAAGGAGGAGATTTGGGAGGGCGAGAAGAAGCCGGGAGAGTGAGAGATAATCGGGAGGGACGGCCGGAGTGATCAGAGGGGTGAGAGAGCGGGGTGGGGAGGATAGAGAGGCGGCGGGAGACCGCGCCGGATGAGAGACCCCACCCCCCCCCCCGTGGGGGAGGTGGGGGCGACTGATGAGGGAGGAGCGGGAGAGAGGATGGAGATGCGATATGGAGTTCTTCGAGAAGAAGAGAGAGCGAGAAGGGGAGAGGGAGCGAGAAGGTGATACACCGAGGGAGATACGAGGGAGGGGGCCCGGGAGAGCCCCCCGGGGGACGAGAGAGAGAGAGAGAGAGAGGGTGAACGGGAGAAGAGTAGATGGGGGCCGAGAATGTAGGAGAGATGGGAGAGAGAGAGAAGAGGCGAGTACGAGAAGCAGGGAGAGTCTGGGGAGGGTAAGAGAGAGAGGGATAGGGGATCGGAGGTGGGGAT
>NC_051418.1:21114732-21115060 GCF_015228065.2 Penaeus monodon | reverse complement strand
AGGAATATACAGAAAGAAAGCGAAAGAAAGGAGGGCAGGGGGGAATAGTGATAGGGATAGGCACGCGTCACGTTTCCGAACAAGTTGACAGCAAACATTTACCCCGTAAACATGATCAGCTGATGACCTGGGGCAGCTGTTCCGGCCTGTTGGTTTCTCTATTATGGTTGTAGTTGCCTGGTACACATCCCTCGTATTTACCTGCGCTGTAGGAAAGAGGCCGTGTTAATCTCGGGGGGGGCATTTGCCGATACTCTGATGGGAAAGAGCGGCATAAGTTGTTTTTTTTCGCTGCGTAGGACGTGTGGGTAGCTGCGGGAGGACAGCT
>NC_051418.1:21113040-21114585 GCF_015228065.2 Penaeus monodon | reverse complement strand
GTGTTCGTTCAGGCGTTTTGTTGATGGTGGCTTGTGTAGGTGGCGGCGATATTGATAGGGGATTCTGTTTTTGTTGTTGTTAGGGTCAGTGCTTATAGTGTTTTGTAACATTTTTGTTGTGTTGTTACGATTGTCAATGTTATTGACTGCAGTTGTTATTACTCGGCATCGTCAACATCATTATTTCATAGGCCTCCTTTCTGAGCGAGAGATATCTACTCTCTCACATATATTCGGTGTAAATAGTATCTCTTTCATACTCGATGATATACGATATGAGATCCTCTCCTATCACGATCTCATATGTATATATCACCGCTCCTATCTCCAGAATGAGAGTGGCGCGATATTTTTCTTGTGCCGGAGAGTGTTACGGTGCTAGTCTATATCTGCTCTGTTTCTTTGACAGACGGTTGCCGTGTGTTAGGGGTATTTTTGTATGGCGTTCTGCTCAGACCCGTCCCCTATCAAATAGCTGTTGTTGTTTATTTGTCTTCGCGCTTGCAGTGATTCTATATCTATCCCGATTTTTTTGCGGTTTTCGTTCTTGTGTTGCTTGTGAGTTTTTTTTGTGTTGCATTTTGAGGGTTTGTTTGGAGGTAGGTTGGTTTTTTTTTTTGTAGGTTTTCTGGCAGTGGTGCTACCCTTGTCAGTTTATTAGAGATTGTTTTGTTGCGTTTTGTTTTGTTGTGTTTTGTTTTTTTGGGGTTGTGGTCAGTTTGTCACTTTGTTATTTGGTTATCTTGTTGTTGTGTATTTGTAGTTTGTTTGGTGTTCCTGATGGGTGTATTTTTCTTTTTTTGAGTTTCCCCTGTTGGTGTGTCGTTTTTTTGTTGTGTTTGTGCGGTGTGAGGCGTTGGTTGGGCTGTGGGAGACTGGTTGGCGATTGGGTTATGCAGAGATAGAGGGTGGGCGAATCTGAGCTTTCCTCTCTAGCTAATATTTTGACGCATTTAGTGATCTCATCGATGTATCTAAGATATAGGAATTATGTAGTCCCACTTGATCATCAATAACCCTACCCGTCACAGAAACTCAGTATAATATACTAAATAATACAAGTAATAGGAATAAGTACTCCATAGTTCTATCTTGGTCTGATATTGATGGTTTCCCATGATCTTCTATATATATTTGAGATAAGATCACTTATTATAGACGATGCCCCAGGACAATCACCATCAGACGTTTTAAGTAAATAGATGCTAGTTGCTATTTATGTTGCTTTCATCTAAATAAGATATATCTTTATTTTGATTAATATAAATGTACTCGCTCTCAGTGAGGGCATTATATTATATCTTTATTTCGAAACTCGCATCAACATGAGCAATCTCTCTCTACGAACTTAGTTATGTAGTGATATACTACCTATGATACTAAGATAGTGTTCTTTTATAAGTTGATATATTCTCATCTGTATTTTAGATTCTTCTTGATTCATATGTTACACACTTCCTTACGTTACCTATCACTTTTTTTTCTATTGTGTTTTTTTCTGTTTGATATCTCACATCTCTAAAGCTTCTTTTGCTTGGGGCATTC
>NC_051418.1:21112656-21112978 GCF_015228065.2 Penaeus monodon | reverse complement strand
GAATATCTGTTCTCTACTCTATACCATCTCCTACACTTACTCCTCTTCTACTACGGATATATTATACTCTCCAAATTCCTAATACTTCTACTCTCTGCTACTTTTTTGCCTCGACTTTTGGTGTCCGTTTTGTGTTTGCGCCACCGACGCCTAAACACTCGCTGCCCCTCAAGTTGGGACTATCCTCTACATACTATAGTAGACTATCTTTTTGCGCTCTCATGTTCTTTTTTTTCTTAAAGAGTGCATTTCTATTTCTCGCTTATGATGCTCTCCCCCACTTCTCAGCTCTTCCTTCTCTATCACGACAACTATATCCTGA
>NC_051418.1:21110909-21111173 GCF_015228065.2 Penaeus monodon | reverse complement strand
TGCAGATATGAAGAGATCAGGCGTGTGCTGATGTTATTAGTTCCACTCTCTCCCGTTTCCCCTCTTAGCCTCCAGCAGGAGGATAGGCCTAAAAGGAAATTATGGGAGGATTTGATATAAAGTGTAAGCCTACGCAGGAGTCATATTTGTGGCATCGCTTTGGTTTCGGCTCTCGTACATACATATACTTTGAAATTCTTGTTTTCATGTACGTGCTGGTAAGATTATATTTGTTCACACTCACACTGAATCACTCAGTTAGAA
>NC_051418.1:21110538-21110813 GCF_015228065.2 Penaeus monodon | reverse complement strand
TTTCCTTTACTGTATATTCTGCTCTTTATTGGCTATTCTTTTCTTCATGTAAGCTCCCTTTTTATTTAATATTTCCTTTGATCATGCTTTTTAGTCCGATATTCCCCCTCGCGTGTTATAGCGTTTTTCTTCCATATTTCTTCTCCCTTTTCTTCCGTCTTTTTCTCCGTGTCTTATCTGTAGCTGATATTTGCCATTATCACGTAAATATAAATATTATCTCGGATGGGAGATGACACCATTTTTCTCTAAGAAAGTAACAAATCGCTGATATT
>NC_051418.1:21109964-21110028 GCF_015228065.2 Penaeus monodon | reverse complement strand
TCTTAGTGAAATGTGGTGTCGCATAACCATAGAATTTCACGACCTGTTTTTAGTTTTTCACTTG
>NC_051418.1:21108501-21108822 GCF_015228065.2 Penaeus monodon | reverse complement strand
TCTGTAATACTAAAAGCTTTCATTGTCGCTCGTGATATTTCTCTTGCAAACAATAATTTCCGGCATTTGATGATATTAATAACCCAGTGGCACTTAGTTTCTCACTCCCTGCGTCTAGTGTTAAGAGTATAAAGATTCGTTATCATTACATTAATAGTAACCCTAGGCACATCTCTTCTCTTCCGCAGGTAAGGTGGATGGTCCACTTCTGAGCCCAGGTGGACGAGCGGTGGAGGCATTGACATCCACCGCCAGTCCACTTCACTTGAGAGGTAATTTATAGGTAAGTGATCGAGAGGGACAGAAAGAAGGGAAGTTTGG
>NC_051418.1:21107786-21108354 GCF_015228065.2 Penaeus monodon | reverse complement strand
TTATACGAGAAATAAAGAGTCAGGATCAAGGGCCGGCTTCGGTTCGTTCCCTATGGCCTGAGGTCGAGGGGAAGGTAAAGTCATATTAGCGATCGTAGTCTTCCTTTTCCTCTTTGCCCTAATTAGGGGAGAGATGAGGCTTCGCGAGCCGTCTCCTGGGAGCAGGGCAAGAGGGTGGGGCTCATGGGGGGGGGGGGGATGAGAAGATAAGGGCGGATAGTCAGTGTCTGGTTGTCTGTGTAATCGAGTCTGCAAGGCTCCCCCCCCCCCCAGGTTGTCTGTCTGGTTTCTCGCTTTCAAAAACACGGTGACATTTGAAAGCAGTCTGATGCAAAAATGGTCTAATTATTGTTTCTCTTTCTGTTGTTTAGCATCTTGTCTCACTTCTCTCCTCTTCTATCTCTTATTACGTCTGTTTATGTGTAATCGTTTCGGCTTTTTTTTTTTTTTTGGACTTTTCATTTCTTCCCTCTCTCGTAGGACTATTTCCATCTTGTTTTAGCCTTGTGAGATGTAAATCCAGTGACTATGCTCACATGAGGGGAACGCAGAGGGAGACAGACAGATA
>NC_051418.1:21107126-21107207 GCF_015228065.2 Penaeus monodon | reverse complement strand
AAAAGGGGAAAAAAGAAAAGAAACCCCAAAAAAAAAAGAACAAAGAAGAAGAAAGAACAAGAGAAAAAAGCTATATATGCA
>NC_051418.1:21106382-21107023 GCF_015228065.2 Penaeus monodon | reverse complement strand
TCTTACCGACAGTCTCGCTTCGTGAAACACGGAAGGGAAGAAGGCGCGGCCGAGATTAGAACGAGGGAGACAAGAGGGGAACCAATCAGCCAACTGTAGGAGGAGGGGGGGGGAGAAGGGAGAGGGCGTGAAGGAGGGGAAAAGAAGGACAAGGGGACGCAGGGAGAGGACGAAGGACGAGGGGACGAGGGCTAGGGGAAAGGCGCATCCTCAGGTGGTTCTGCCATGCCAGGTGAGTGAGTAGGATATGAGAAGTAGAGGGGGGAAAAAAAAAAAAGGAAACAAAAAAACATTAAAAAATATTGAAAAAATAAGAACCGGGGACGATAGAAACGGTAGGTAAATGTACCGACAACTAAATAAAGGAAGAGAAAAAGAAGGGGAAAAAGGGTTTGTGGGGGAGAACAAACGGCCGGAGAGGGAAACGAAGGCGGGCGTGAGAAAAAGGGAAAACTCGAAAGGGACGTCACGAGGGGAAAAAACCGAAAGCATCAATCAAACGTTGGAAGACGCTGCAATATTGCTGCAAGACGGAGGAGGAGAAGAGGTATATTGATAATGCAGATCGGAAGAGCAAGAAGATGCAGGTTATAACGGAGGAGGAGGAAGATCGAAGATTAATCAGTTTGTCTTCTCTATCA
>NC_051418.1:21106193-21106324 GCF_015228065.2 Penaeus monodon | reverse complement strand
CCCACGCGATCCAGGGCGCGTCCTCTGCCACAAGGAATTAGGCCCTGGGAGGAGGGAGGGGAGGAGGCCCATAGTCGTGAATGGACTTCCAGTATTCTTTGACGCTCTCCTCGCTTGTGCTCCCGGTAACT
>NC_051418.1:21105612-21105886 GCF_015228065.2 Penaeus monodon | reverse complement strand
TGATTGTTTCCGTTTAAATTCCGTCGTCGTCTAACTCATCACAACTTGAGTTTTGAGTCGCTCTCGCCGGTGTGGTTGTAACAGCAACCGTAACTGCCTTTTTGTGTCTGTGTCGCTTTGAAACATTTCTCCCAGCGAAAAGCTCTGATTTAGAAGATGGAGAGAGAGAAGGGAGAGGAAGGAGAGGAGGCGAGGGAGAGAAATGTTAATTGCACTCGCCCCACCCCCCCTCAGCAGTCCGCAGTCATCCGCAGTCTTCTCCCCCATCTTTCTT
>NC_051418.1:21105185-21105291 GCF_015228065.2 Penaeus monodon | reverse complement strand
ACCGCCCGCGCTCGTTGTTTTGTTTACATCCGCCGAGAAAACAATTCGTAGCGTCTTTGCATATTCTTGGCTAATAGATTGCAAACAAGGCGTTTCGATGGGAGTA
>NC_051418.1:21104519-21105137 GCF_015228065.2 Penaeus monodon | reverse complement strand
ATGGGCATAGTGGGGGGGGGGGGGAACTGGGGATGTTGGTGTACTGGGCGTCAGGAATTAGGCCCGATGAGGAGAAGAGGCATTAAGGAAAAGGGAGATTCATTACTCCCCTTCTTCCTTCTCCCCCTTCCCCATACCCTTTTCTCTACACCCGTCTCCTCTTCCGTCTCTCCATTCTCCCCCATTCCCCCTCCCACAACTCCCCCTTTCCACCTCCCTACCCCCATCTCCCCCTCCTTAAAACCGCGAAGGGTCGCCGGCCATTACCTTAATTGTTCAATTAGTGGGTCTTCTTTCTTCTCCCCTTCTTCCACCGATGGCACTGGTGCTTTGGCCGCAGAACCCGTGTTGTTTGTGGTGTTCTCGTCGTGTTCTCGTTTTTGTTATGTTTTTTCCTCGTGCTCGATTCGTTGTTCTGTTCATGTTTCGTTCGTGTTGTGGTGGTGGTCTAGGCGTGTTCTAGTCGTGTTCGCTTGTTCCTGTGTTCTGTTCGTGGTCTGCTCGTTCATGTCGTCGTCGCGGTCTACTCGTGTTCCGTTACGTGTTGTTACCTCCACGGAAAGATTCGTGTGAACGCCGACGGATTGAGGTTGCTTGAGTGGAAAGGAGGGAGGGAGG
>NC_051418.1:21103183-21103883 GCF_015228065.2 Penaeus monodon | reverse complement strand
TTTGATTTGATTTGATTGTTTATTGATACAAAGTTATACATCAAAAGGAGTCATCACCATGTTAACTGACCCCTCAAACAATCCTGTTATGGGCTCACATAGAGGAACAGAGGGGTGGAGGAGGGTAGAGGGTAAAGGAAAAGAGGGGGGAGAGGGATGTGAGGAAAATAAGGGAAAGAGGGGTAGAGGAAAGGAGAGGGGAGGTAGAGGGGGTAGAGGGAAATAAGGGATAGAGGGACAGAGGAAACTAAGGGAGAGAGACGGCAGAGGAGAAGAGGGGGAAGGGGGAAATAAGGGAGAGAGGGGGTAGAGGAGAAGAAAAGACATGAAAATAAGGGAGAGCGGAGCAGAGGAAAAGGGCAAACGAAAACAAGGGAGCTGGGCAGAGGAAAATAAGGGAGATATGCGGCAGATGAGAAGAGGGGGCAGAAGAGAAGACTGGGCCGAACACTCGACACACTCGTTAGGACAATTAACCCCCGCCCGACCAGGCCGCATTTAGTTATTGGTTTTACACGCAATGATTCCCTGTCGCCGCCGGCCCGCCAGCGTTTTCCCGTCCGGGCTGGCCGTTTGGTTGTTACGCCGACAGGGAGATTTACGCTGCGGCTTTTTTGTGGATTGTGTTTTATTGTTTGGAGGTTCTCTTATACACTATCCCTCTTTTGTCCGCTTCTCTCCTTCCTCCTGCTTCCTTCCT
>NC_051418.1:21100903-21102875 GCF_015228065.2 Penaeus monodon | reverse complement strand
TCCGCGCCCACAGCCCCCTCACGCCACCCGCTTCCCAAAACACCAAGCGAAAAAGAGAGAAAAAATGTTCTGCAAGTTGTCAGTCGAGTCAGCTGGGTTGCTCGTACGTCACTCTCTCCGTCTCCCCTTCCCCGACGTTCACGCTCTTGGTGGAGAACGGATCGCCCTGACCGCAGATAGTGGGTGGGGGGAGGGGGGAGGGAATCGGTGAGGGGTTTGAGGAAGGGGGGAAGGGGAGGGGGATGAGGCGGAGGGAAGGGACTTTGGGGGTGGGAGTGGGTAAGGGGATGGGAGGGTAGAGGGAATGGGCTGGGGAAGGGCAAAAGAGATGGGCTTAAGGAAGGGAAAGGGAGGGAGTGGGAGAGGTTAAGGGAGGGTGAGGAGAAGAGGAGGGGGCATGGGGTGGAAAAGAGGGGATGGAGGGAAAGTGAATGATTGAGGGGGGGGGAGTGAGAAAATGGTGGGGGAGGAAAATCGGAGGGGAAAGAACGGGGGTAAAGGTTTTTAAGTGTGGGGAGAAGGGGGGAGGGGAGGAAAGTGATGTTTCAGTTTTTTGGACAGAGTCAAGGGAGGGAGTGAGTTGGGAGGAAAAACGGAGGCTGAAAAGTACTGGGAAGAGAGAGAGAGTAGGAGGGGAAACGAGAGTAAGTGGGAGGGAGATGGCTGGGAACTTTATCTCTATCGCCTTCTGTAATTGCTTCTCCATCGGCGAAACACGAGTGCGCTTCCCCGGGGGTCGTCGTAAGGGGATCCGTGCTGTGACCAAGCAAAGAGCTCGTCTTCGCCATCTTGGCTTTTCAGACGCCGTTAAATGGGTTTTTTTTTTCTCTCGTGTTTCCCCCTCTTAAAACGCCTCCACGAAACTGCAGAGGTTTTTTCTCTCGTATTTCCCTCTCCCCTCCACTCTCCCAGAGTTTTTTTCTCTCGATGTTTTCCCTCTTACGCCTCCACGTAACTGCAGAGAGTTTTTTTCTCTCGATGTTTTCCCGCCCCAGCTCCCTCATCACCGCGCTTCTACGTAACTGCAGCGAATATTTTAATCGATGTTTCCCTCTTAGCTCCACGACGCTGAAGTTTTTTTCTCTCGATGATTTCCCTCTTACGCCTCCACGTAACTGCAGAGAGTTTTTGCTCCTCGATATTCCCTCCTGCGCCTCCACGTAGCTGCAGGGGGAGTTTTTTGCTCTGATGGTTTCGCTAGGGTCCAGGTAACGGCAGAGGGGTTTTCTCTTCGATGGTTTCCCTCTACGGTCCGACTGCAGAGGATTTTTTTGCTCTCGATGATAAGCTTCGCCTCCACGTAAGGAGAGAGTTTTTTGCTCTGGATGAGTCCGGTTAAGATCGAGGGGGCGCGGAGAGTTTTGGCTATCGAGGTTTTCTTTACGCCCCACGTAACTGCAAGAGTTTTTATCGATGATTCTCTTACGCCCCACGTACTGCAAGAGTTTTTTTTCGGATGATTTTCCTTACGGAAACGTAATGCTGAGAGTTTTTTTCCCCGATGGTAGTTCCCTCTTACGCCTCACGTAAACTGGCTGAGAAGTTTTTACCGAGGTTAGGGGAACGCCTCAGTAACTGCAGAGAGTTTTGCTCTCGATGTTTTCCCCCCTTTACGCTCACGAAATCGCAGAAAGTTTTGCCTTCTCTCGGTGTTTTCCCTCTACGCCTCCTGTACCTGCAGAGAGTTTTTTCTCTCCGATGTTCTCCTCTTAAACGCCTCCACGTAACTGCAGAGAGTTTTTTTCTCTCGATGTTTTCCCTCTTACGCCTCCACGTAACTGCAGCCTATCCTCCATCGACAGAGGAGTTCATCTCGCTTGTACAAACAGTCGTCCGTGTGTGATTTTGCTTCGAAAGCCCCCTCCAGCCCACGCGCCCCCCGTCCCACACGCCCGCGCTGCCGGAAGTGCTCGTTTAAACAGCGCTGAGAATCGCAGTCCTCTTTGCATGCCTCGTGTGTCGCACTGAGCCA
>NC_051418.1:21100525-21100724 GCF_015228065.2 Penaeus monodon | reverse complement strand
GCGCGGCAGGCACGAGTCACGTGTCACGCCACAACTCCTGGCTCTAGTTCCGCGGCACTGTGCCACGCTGACCTGCTGCTTGGAAAGGCGCTTCTGGCACGATGTTGACAATGAAGTTCACAATGCCGTTTTGCCATTTCTCTATCCGATACTATGTAAATTTATATCAGCTACATTTATATTTTTTCTATATATTTAA
>NC_051418.1:21100072-21100287 GCF_015228065.2 Penaeus monodon | reverse complement strand
CGAGTTGGCCAGAAGAGCCCCGGTCCGGTGGCCTCTCGCCGAACCGCCCGCGAGGCCCGTCAGCACGTAAGGAGGCGTCGTCTTGAATTCATTGGCGACGATCATGAATAATTCTCCTCGGGTGTGCATGACGACGAATACATACATGTGTTGTCAGGGATGTGTGTTTTTTTTTTTCTCTCTCTCTCTCTTCTTCGTGGAGTTGGGGTGTTGGG
>NC_051418.1:21099755-21100030 GCF_015228065.2 Penaeus monodon | reverse complement strand
ACGAGGTTTATGGAAGTTGTTGTTTACGTATTTTTTTCAGGGGGGAGAGGGGGGAGGGGAGTTGACGTCATAATCACCTTTCCACCATTTTTTTTTTTTTGGGGTGGTGGTTGGTTGTGTGTGATTTTCTTCCTTTTCCCTTGCTTTGTTCAAGTTGTTTAGTTGGAAAGGTGACTGTGAGGAATTGGAGATTATAGATTGAGAGGGATTAAGTTCGTAGCGTGTGTGATCATCTGCGTGGCGGTTAAGTTTGTTGAGTGATGGATGGGGTGGTA
>NC_051418.1:21099058-21099241 GCF_015228065.2 Penaeus monodon | reverse complement strand
ATCCTGGAACACCTGTTGCCGCGCAGGTGCGTCGCTTTCCCGAGGCGCGCCGCGTCGTCCTCGGCGGAGCGACGGCGAGGAAGCAGCAATCGAGGCTCATCCCCGGACCTCCTGCGTCCTCTGCTCCTCAAGTGCCTGCAGGAAGTCCCACTTAAGAGGAGGCGCAGGAAACGTCATTCAAGA
>NC_051418.1:21097928-21099031 GCF_015228065.2 Penaeus monodon | reverse complement strand
CATTCCCCGAGTCCCACCCCCTTCGTGTCCCCCTCGAGGATGCATTTGTTGTTGCTAGCAAGGCGCCCTCTCCCCCTCCATCCCCCTCCCCCCCTCCTTCCCCTCTTCCCCACCTTCCCCTCCCCCTTCTCCCGGTGTGGACCGCCGTGCTTGGGCTTGGAGGAGCGAGGGCGTGGGAAAGAGGAGAGCGCCCGTGGCCATTGCCTTCTCATGGGCTGCTGCTGCTCTCTGTCAGCGAGACTCCCGTCGCCGGGAATCGGAACGGCGTCCGTGGCATTCGTAAGCTCGTCAGTGTTTGTGTATCAACACGGCGATACTGCCAGTCACGATCGGCCTTGAGGTGACGATGTAAACACCCCCGACATTACAGTCGAAGCCCCCCACCCCCCTGGCCACCCGGTCGGTCGGCAGCCAAGGCGAGGAGGTGCGAGGAGGACAGCAGGTATGGCTCCTGTCCGGCCCCGTGTCCCCCGAGGTGCGCCTGGGCCCTGGGCGCGTGACAGCTGCCCCTGGCTAATGCTAATGGATCCTTCCCGAGGGGGCGTGCGGGGGACCTTTAGTACCTCCGGCGAGACGGAGGTGGGGGTGAGGGGAAGAGGGGAGAAGAGACGAAGGAAGGGCGAATGACCTGAGGGGGGAAACACCTTATCATCCCCACGACCGGTTCCTCATTCATCGGCGTCCTGCCCCGTCGCCGTCACCTGCCTTTCCTTCGTGTCCAACGGACGCCCATCTTCATCAGGGAGGTCCTAGGGAAGCGCCGGTTAGAATCCCCCCGTGACCCGAGGCTGAGAGGTCAGGCGAGTGTGCCAGGTCATGATGATGCTGGCAGGGCTGGTCCGGATCGCCTGCCTGTCATGCTGACGTAACGCCGCTCTCCGCGACACGTTCAGGGTGTTTTGTTTTCGTGGCGCTTATGGGCAGACACGGCGCTGACATGCTTCCCGGCCGTGGGTCGTGTTCAGCAGTCCTGAAGCCTCACCCTTCCTGCAGCGTCAGGGAGCGTCACACCGGACCTCTCATGCCACCCTCGGGCACGGCGCCTGTGTGAGAATCGTGGGCCTCGGCCTCGGGAGGTCGTGCATCAGTCTGTTTGACGGTGG
>NC_051418.1:21097379-21097656 GCF_015228065.2 Penaeus monodon | reverse complement strand
ACATGCGACCGTCACCCAGGTGGTCTTCCCAGGTGCAGGTGGTGGAGCGGGCGTGGAACCTTCATTTTGTTTCGGTCGAGAGATTGGATTGGATCATCTCCGACTGTGCGTTTCATATCTGAACCTTTTTTTTCCATTTTGTCTGGGTTGTTATTTTTCATTTTATTTTTTTTGAGTGGTTGTGATTGCTTTCCGAAAGGTGATATTCGTTATTCAATCCCGCGCACAAGATGCAAACCTTCAAGTACAGGTACATACGAATAGGCACATCCACACC
>NC_051418.1:21096729-21097174 GCF_015228065.2 Penaeus monodon | reverse complement strand
TTGAAACACACAAAGAAAGGGAGGGAAGAGGGAGAGGGAGCGCACGCCCGACTTCCTTCCCAGTAGACATATAGGCAATAAGCCCATAGAGGGTGAGGCCTAACACATGGATAGCAGATAGAATCTCTAAGTAATCAGCTTCTCTAGCCCCCGACACCCCACATCACCCCCACGCCCACTCCCACGCCCACTCCCACCCCTACTCTTACTCCCTCACCCCCTCACACTCCTATTTCCACCCCCACTCCAAATCCAAATCCAAATCCAACTCCAACTCCCACTCCCACCAACCTACTCCTCCTATCCCTACCCCCCTACCCCTACCACTCCCAATCCCCTCCTCCCTCCCCTACCAGCCACCCTCCAGGTCACACCCCTCAATTCCCCCTCACGCCTAACCCTTCCCCTTCACCATCCTTCCCCATCCTTCCCTTAGCTCACCCCT
>NC_051418.1:21096439-21096607 GCF_015228065.2 Penaeus monodon | reverse complement strand
CTTATATCCTTCCACTCTCCACTCCATCCCCCCCCTTCACGCCCACACGTTCATGACACGTGTTCATCTGTTCGCCGGTGGTCCCTTGGAAGGACGGAAGAGGAAAGGGGAAAAGGGAGGGGAACCTTATTACATGTTCTTAACGCACCAAGAAACTAATAGCCATGT
>NC_051418.1:21094689-21094890 GCF_015228065.2 Penaeus monodon | reverse complement strand
TACGCAGAAGCATCACCCATAAACCTTGCCGAAATTGCGGCTCGAAAAATGCTGAACATTTCCCCCTTAATTCTAAAGTTTAGACATGAATGAAAAAAAAAAGCATTAGCGAAAAAGAAAACGAGAGGAAACGTTAAAAGAAATGAAAGTGAAGTGAAGTGGATAGGAGAGGACAGAAGAGATTTAAAATTGAATAAAGCG
>NC_051418.1:21094482-21094645 GCF_015228065.2 Penaeus monodon | reverse complement strand
TCACGAATTTGATAGGTGGGGTGGGGTGTTGGGGGTGTGGGGGGAAGGAGGGGAGCTGTTCGTGGAGTAGTGCTTGTCGTAATGCATTAATGAACATCGCCTCCGGGAGTTGAAGACATTTTGGTGGTGAATTGCCATGAATTGGTGATGATGATGAAGGTAT
>NC_051418.1:21094299-21094393 GCF_015228065.2 Penaeus monodon | reverse complement strand
ATTGTGTTTAATGTTGTTGTTGTATCATGTGTTTGTTTTATGGTGAGCACTATAGATATCATTAGTAGTAATCGTGCGGGTGCGTTGCTACTGG
>NC_051418.1:21093940-21094056 GCF_015228065.2 Penaeus monodon | reverse complement strand
GAAAATCGCCCGGCGGTTGAGAAAATATGATAAGGCGCTGAGTGTCTTCCGGCCTCGCTGTCGAGTCCTTTTTCTTCTCCTTTTGATTGTGTTGATTCGTGTCCTACGTCCCGCCC
>NC_051418.1:21092991-21093062 GCF_015228065.2 Penaeus monodon | reverse complement strand
CATATCCGTCTATCTGTCTGTATATTTCTTAGATTTCTATGTTTATATATTTTTTTTCATATTTTTATCTG
>NC_051418.1:21092216-21092810 GCF_015228065.2 Penaeus monodon | reverse complement strand
CCGTTTCCCCCTCTCATCTTCATTCTCTTTGTCCTCCCTTCCCAGTTCCCCCCACCTGGTTCTCCACCATTCCCCCATCTTCTGCACCCCCACCTCGTTCAGCCATCCCTATTCCTCTATCCTTCTTCCTTTAATTCTGCCATATATCACCCGCCCTGATGTCATGTCCTTCTCGATCCTCCTGTGGTGCGTTCCCCTCTCGTCCTCTCCTCTATCTCTTCCCTTCATCCCATTCCATTCCTTTCCATCCCCCTCCTTCGTACATCCCTCCCCCTCTCCGTCTCTTCCCTTTCCATCCTACTCATTCCTCTCCATTCCTCCCTCTCTCTACTTCTTTCCCCCCTTTCCACTTTTCTTACCTCTCTCCATCCTTCCCCTGCTCCCCATTCTCTCAAGTCCTCTCCCCACACTCCGTTCCTCTTTCCCCCATTCCTCACCCCCTCTATTCCTCTCTCTCTCCTCTTCATCCCTTTTTCTCTTAGGCCCATCACCCCCACTACCCCCCTCCTCATCGGCCTGCTCTCCCCTTCCCCTTCCAGATCGCATGTCCCCTTCTGGAACACGTAGGTCCACTTGTCATCCTGGGGAAAGGTG
>NC_051418.1:21091640-21091773 GCF_015228065.2 Penaeus monodon | reverse complement strand
CTCCGGCGACGTCCACCGCTCGGAAGAAGAGGAAAATACGTGTACATCTCCCCTTTTACTTCTTTTCTTCTGCCCTTTGCTCCAGTTCCTTACTTCGAATCATTTTTTTCACACTATACTTCCTATTTTTGCT
>NC_051418.1:21091434-21091568 GCF_015228065.2 Penaeus monodon | reverse complement strand
CGAGCGGTCGCCCTCCACGACAAAAGAGTCATTTTCCAGCGATGCTTCTCCGTTGCGAGCCTTCAATTGATTCTTTTCCGGCCGTGCGAGGATAGCTGATCGCTGGTTCCTCGCCCCCCTTTATTGTATATATA
>NC_051418.1:21091101-21091279 GCF_015228065.2 Penaeus monodon | reverse complement strand
TCAGTGTGACCTAGATCGTATTTTTGGATTGCATTCGTACATTCGTTATTTGCTTATCTAATACGTATCAGTTTATTTATCCATCCGTTCTTCAGCCCACTCTTCACGTGTTTATTCTTCCAAATTAATTTTTATTTCTTTTCCATCCCGTTCTCTTTCACTCTATCCGTTCGGCTCA
>NC_051418.1:21090670-21091021 GCF_015228065.2 Penaeus monodon | reverse complement strand
GCGCGGCCTGTGTGTGCATCCCCCAGTGCAAATACTGCCATCCATTCCGGGAGCGAATTCGCTCTCCCGATATTTCATTTTGGTTTTATTTCGTTACTGATGGATTGGGAACCGGTGTGCGAGACCGTTTCGCTCTATTTTGGTTTTTATTTTTCCCCTTTTTTTCCCGGGGAAAGGGAGGGCGAGACCCGAGCCAATACGTCGCTTAACCGAATTATTGGCATGTCCGAACGCTGCTGGGGGTGGGGGTGATGTTAGGGGTAGAGGGGGAGGCACCTGTTACGCGCATTATTGTTCGCTCTCGCCTGCTTGCCCATTTTTCTTTTGCTGGAGTCTGCTAAGAGGGGTAAC
>NC_051418.1:21090327-21090519 GCF_015228065.2 Penaeus monodon | reverse complement strand
GGAAAAATAACAGAAGAGAGGGTAGAGAGAGAGATGAGGGTGGTGGGGTAACAGAAATGAGATAAAGGTAGATAAAAAAAAACAACTTCGCAGAAGAGAGGTCCACTGAAGGCTTTTATCTGGAGGAGGAGCGTGCCTTGTCACGTGCCATACACTCGCTCCCTCACGCCCTCACGTGCCGCCCTCCACACA
>NC_051418.1:21090024-21090106 GCF_015228065.2 Penaeus monodon | reverse complement strand
CTTACTCGTTCCCTAATGGTGATTGTGTTTCCCATTAACCGGCCATTGAACGGACGGTGGTCGGAGGTGGGGGGGCGGCGGT
>NC_051418.1:21089734-21089863 GCF_015228065.2 Penaeus monodon | reverse complement strand
TGGGGGGGGAGAGGGAGGAGGCCCGTCGTCATCGCCGGTTGTAAAGTCATCACGGAACGCTTGCTGTCTTGACTTATTGATGACTAGAGGGGCGGCTGCGGTGCTTCGTTGTATTTTTGTCCGTTTGCC
>NC_051418.1:21088555-21089216 GCF_015228065.2 Penaeus monodon | reverse complement strand
TCATTTCATCTTTTTCTCTCCTTCCATTCGCGCCCCCCCCTTATTCCCTCCCTCCCTTTTTTCCGGAATGACCCCCCCCCCCCTCTGATAGGCCTCTCCTCACCTCGTTAACCTGCCTCTTCGACTTGTGGGGGGAGGGGGGGGCTGAGAGGAATCTTGGGTGTGGTTTTTGATTAAAGGGGCGAGGAGTGGAGGTGGGTAAGGGAGGAGGAAGGAAAGAAGGAAGAGGGAAGGAGAAAAGGGGCGAGGAGTGGAGGTGGGTAAGGGAGGAGGAAGGAAAGAAGGAAGAGGGAAGGAGAAAAGGGGCGAGGAGTGGAGGTGGGTAAGGGAGGAGGAAGGAAAGAGGGAAGGAGGGAGGAAAGAGGGAAGGAGGAAGGAAAGAGGGAAGGAGGGAGGAAAGAGGGAAGGAGGGAGGAAAGAGGGAAGAAGGGGGGAGGAGGAGGTTCTTCTCTTTCCCCATCGTCTTATCCCCTCATTCATTCCCCTTTCCCCTTTCTTCCTTCCCCCCCTTCTCAGTCCTCACTTCCCCTCTCCTCTTCCCCCTCCTTTTATCCCCTCCTTCACTCCCCGTCTCCTTTAGCGTAATTGACGTAAGAGGGAAGAGTAGAAGGCGGTTATGGCGTGTCGCATCGGGGTCTGATGGCGGGCGTAAAGATCTATT
>NC_051418.1:21088194-21088519 GCF_015228065.2 Penaeus monodon | reverse complement strand
GAGACGGGTTTTTATAGATGTCGTCGGCTCGTCGGCTCGTCGGCTCGTCTCCTTCTTTTCGCTCTTTCTCTTTCTTGCTATATCTCTTTCTTTCTTTCTGGTTTTCGATTTTCTCTTCTTTCTCTTCTCTTTTCTTTTTTTTCGCTTGTACTCTCTCCTTGCATCTCTTACTTAATTTCCACCTTCCTTCCCTCCTTCCCTATCTTAGACCTTCCTGCTCCCCTTCTCCCCTTCTCTCATCCTCCCTTTCCCCCTTCCCCCCTTCTCCCCATTCTTCCATATTCCCCTTTTCAAATATTCGCATTCTGCCCTCTTCCCTCCTGTT
>NC_051418.1:21087909-21088111 GCF_015228065.2 Penaeus monodon | reverse complement strand
TTTCCTTGATTGGCGAGCGATATATTCACGTTGGTCCCCAGAACTCTATCAAAACTTAGATGTTTGTGTTCCGCGTCGATATAGCGAGAGGGAGAGAAAAAAAATCAATTGAGCAGGTTTTAATTACGTTTGCTGTGGATTCCGGGCAAGTTCTTCAATATCTTCAGAGTTTGGGAGGGGAAAAGTGAATGGGGGGGGGGGA
>NC_051418.1:21087357-21087678 GCF_015228065.2 Penaeus monodon | reverse complement strand
CACGGAGCGGGGGGGGCGGGAAAAGGGAGAATATGATACGAAAAGAGCGAAGCTGAAGCAAAGACAAAAGAAAAAAGAACAGCAGCAGAATCAGTTAAAATGAAGATAAAAATGAAGGAAAAAAGAGTACAGGTCGTCGATACGTTGAGAGGGAAGTGAGGGAGAATTCCCCACCGAATTTAATGAGGCGTCATTCGGCGGGGAAAAGGGGGGAACGCAAGTGCGATCGGGTTTTTCGTATTTCTGTATATTTCGTTGTTTTTGGAAGGTAGGGCGAGAGAGAAAAAGGGCGGGGTTTTATGCCCAGAAGGGAGGGGGAAA
>NC_051418.1:21086898-21087164 GCF_015228065.2 Penaeus monodon | reverse complement strand
ATAGTCAGCTCTCGAAATTTTTTTTCCCAACGGTCACCATGAAAACCTTTTAAAATTTTTGGGCCCGTTTTCCCTTTTTATTTTCCCTTTTACAGTTATTTTTTTTAATTGCAAAAAAACCCTGCCGCCCCGGCCTTTCTACTGCCAGCTTGTCGAAGTATTAAATCTTTCGCCCGCAGATGCATATTTATGTTGTTCTCGTAAAAGGTGACTACATGGGTCGAAAAAGGTGACATACATAGCCCCTGGACGGAAAACAATGGCTT
>NC_051418.1:21086503-21086811 GCF_015228065.2 Penaeus monodon | reverse complement strand
AGAAATTTTCTCGTCCAGCGCAAGCAAAAAAATGCTGAAAAAAACTAAGAAATAAAAGGGACAAATTAAAAAACATTGATGATTTAAATGAGAATAGTTTGTATAGTCCCTTTTCCCCAAGCGAGTCTTTCCTGGGCTCGTCCGCTGGGGAGGCAGCGGCGCCCCGAGACGAACCCCCGGGTTCCAGTCGGGGTTTTTAATCCTTGTAATCTGGAATCGTGGCATGGGGGGGATTACAAAGGGCGGGATTTAAGTGGGGGGGGATTCCCCAGGGCATAGTGTTGGGTGGAAGGGTTGAGGCGTTTGGG
>NC_051418.1:21085469-21086240 GCF_015228065.2 Penaeus monodon | reverse complement strand
GGGAGGGTGCGGTCAGGGGTGTAAGTGACTTTTTTTAACTTGTGTTCTACCATGCGTAAATGAAAAGTATAAATAAAAAATATTAACGCACTCTTCTTATGCCTGTTGTTGGATGACACCCCCCATATAATGTAAAATGCCGACGCTCCCCCATCCCTTGCGGGGGCTGTGGCGCGGGCGGCTTCGCGGGCCCCGTGCAGCGAGGTCATCGCTCGCATATCGAATTCCCTAATTACCCCGCAGTGTTGTTAACCGCCAAACGGTTTTGGGGTTAATAATTATGGTTTTAATGATGGGCGGGGGGGGCGGTGTTTGGGGGGTTTGGGGGGCGATACGCTAAATTTTCCCTGAGTATGAGCGTGATTATAAAGGGAAAAGATAGGTGGTTCTGTCGCAGCTCTGAGGGGGTAGGATGGGGGCGGTTGTAGGAAAAAAGAAAGGCGTGGTGGGAATGAGGGGGGGTGTGAAGGGGGGAGCTAGGCGTCTTGGGTTGGGGTGGTGGGCGGTTTTTAGAAAAAAAATCAAGTGAAAGGAATGACGGGCGTGTGTGGGAGGATGAGGGTCGTTTTGATCGGATAGGAGTTTGGAAAAGAAATGGGTGAGTGAAGAAAAGTGGACGTTTCTGGGAGTGAAGGGGGGCCCTAGGATGGATTGGATTTTGAGAGGATCAAAATTTTTTTTCCCTTTGGCTTTTTTCTCGGCGGTCATTAGCACGGGGGTCGATTGCGTCGGGGGGGTTTCGGGGGGAGGACTGGCTCGTGGCGCACTGCG
>NC_051418.1:21085133-21085366 GCF_015228065.2 Penaeus monodon | reverse complement strand
CAGGTGGTTTTCATGACATGGGGGCTCGGAAGTAAGTTTTCTGCGCGTGATGATGAGGCCGGGACGGCGGTGGTGATGAGTGGAAATAATAGCCGGCGATGAGGGTCTGGAGTGACGGGGCGGGTAATAGCTTCGCTCACATCCGCTCGCGAGGACCGGACCCCCCCCCCCCCCGGCTCACGGCGGGGCTTCGCCTCTTTCCTTCGCCGCCCTTTTCCCCTTTTTTCGGGCGG
>NC_051418.1:21084654-21084925 GCF_015228065.2 Penaeus monodon | reverse complement strand
GAAAGGGTTTACTCAAACAAAGAGGGAAAACGTCCAAAACGGGAAGGTGTATCAGTCAGTCACACCAGCTTAGTGTTAAATCCGTGTTTGTTGCAGCGTCTGTTTCCTCTGAGCTTTCCCCGGCGCGCGGGCGTCGCACCTGTTGCCGCCCCGCCCTCGCCGCCTCCGGCCGAAGGGCAAGCGCTCGCCTCTGTGCAACTTCGCTTCTGGCGCATGTGCATGTGCAGGGGACGTGTTCTTGCACTTCGATACCCCTACCAATGGCAATTTT
>NC_051418.1:21083907-21084152 GCF_015228065.2 Penaeus monodon | reverse complement strand
AAAAAAAAAAGAGGGAAGAAGGGGGGGAAGGGGGGTTGTAGAAAAAAGGGAAGAGAAAAAAGGAGGTAAGAAAGGGGGAAGAAACGACAGGAAAATCGCGGGCGCAGCCACATACGGGCCGCCAAGACGCGTCGAAGGGCTTTCGTGACGGGGGCCGACGGCGCGAGAACGTTACTCGGCGCCCGCGGCCGTAAACGGGGGCAGGCGGCGCGCGGGGCCTACCTGGGGGGAAGTGAGCGATTTAC
>NC_051418.1:21083344-21083872 GCF_015228065.2 Penaeus monodon | reverse complement strand
CCCCGGGGCGTAAAAACAAAGCGCGCCCCGTTTGGGCCTCGCGGCGGCTGGTCGCGCAAGAATCGTGCGAAAGAAAAAAGGAAAAATCAAAAGCTTTAATCAAATAAAAGCACTAAAAAGGTGGTTGTTTGATTTTTCTTCGTCACAAGACATTTTCCCATCCCTCCCATCTCCCCCTTCCTCTTTCTTTTTTCTCCCCTCCCGTTTGTCTCCTCGCCGGGTGTTTTTCTTCCCTTTCCCCCTTTATTTTTCTTTTTTTATAGGTTGTGTCCCCCCGGGAGCAGTTAGTGCCACTCCGACATCTACAGCTACTACGATTTATTTTATTTCTACTACATCTACATTTTTCACTATTTCTACTATGCTGTTCTGTAACTGCGCTGCTGCTGCACAAAGGCCCTCGCTTTTTTTTTGGCTAGAGCTGTAATGAGATGCTCCCGCATCTAACCGCCATTTTTTATGTCCTATTTTTTTTCCCTTCTGTTCTTTTTCATCTTCGCTACTTTTTTTGTTGTTCAATATCATTTT
>NC_051418.1:21082912-21083272 GCF_015228065.2 Penaeus monodon | reverse complement strand
TCTTTTCATCATCCCCCTTTCATTTTTTGAGCCAAAACTTCATTTTTTGGCCCAAAACGCAAAAAAAAACCCCAAAAAGCTCACAATAAACCCCCCGCGTGCGGTTTTTTCCCTTTTTTGAATTCAAGTGGAATTTTTTCTCGAGTTTCATTTTGGCGTAATTTAAAAAAAGGCTTTTTTTCGTATGAGTCTTTGTGATCTCAGTTTTTGTGGTTTATTTGAGGGCTGTTTGTGGTAGCCCCGAAGGGCTAGTGTTGAATAAGTTGCAAATAAGTTATTAACTAAATTTCCGAAAAAAAAGGGGGTTTCTGCATGGACCGTGTCGGGGTTCAAGTGCTTATGTGTCAGATCCTTCGAATA
>NC_051418.1:21081845-21082803 GCF_015228065.2 Penaeus monodon | reverse complement strand
GGGGGGGGGGGGGGTTTAGGGGCGGGTCTAACAGTAAAACCCAAAAAAAACTTGTAATCTTTCAATACTAACTAGGGCCCTTTAGGTTGTTTCAAACACTGCAAGTGGCAAAATTATCGTGACAGCAAGTAAGGTCTTTACCCAATGCGCATAAAAATTTTTGGAAAAATTTTCTTTAAACTATTTTTTCCCCCAGAAAAAAAATCTTTAACAACATTTCTCCTCCCCGCAGACGGAGCGTCGCCCTCCAGCAGCGTCGGAGAAGGCCGGGGGGCCACGGAGTTTATCCACACACCCCAAAACGCTCTCGGGGGGAAGTGCACGGAGTCCTTTTGGGATGGCGGTTTTGGGGGCCCGGGTCGGGTGTTTGGGGGGGTTCGGGCACGGGCCATGGTTTATGGTATATAGAATTTTGGGGGTTTAAAAAAAATACGGATGACAGTTTGTGATACGGGCAAAAGCATCATTGTTTTTTAATGGATGACATTCATATTCATGATATTTTTTTCAACTTTAATTCATTTAGTATTGTGTTTTTTCAGTACGGTAAATTTTGCCACAGTCTGTGAAATCATAGATAACAAAAAAAAATTAAACCAGAAAACCTTATGGGTTTTTTAAAAGGGACGACGACGTGCCTCATGACTTACTGTTTGCAGGGAAACTGTCGCGAGGGAGAGGGGGTGATCGTGCAAGGTGGGCGCCCCGGTGGGGGCGCTGCAGGGGGCGCGTGACCTTTTCAACGGGTCAGGGGGACGCGGATGCAAAAGGGAGGATAGGGGGACCTGATACCCCGTATGGTTTCCCCTCATGCGATACAATCTCTCCACTCTTTTCTCCACCCGGCTATTGTGAACAGTTAGAGACGCCTGGCATGGGGTTTTTCGAGTGGGTTGCCTTGGGTCGGAGCCCATCCATTAAATTTTTTAGTGATCCGTCCCCAGGGACCCCCCCTCCC
>NC_051418.1:21078982-21081296 GCF_015228065.2 Penaeus monodon | reverse complement strand
CGGGGTTTTTTAAAAAAGGACCCCCTTTTCCCAGGTACATTCACTGGGATCGGGGTGAGGAGACACTCACACCCTGCAGCCACCACCGCCACCATTCCTTCTGCATGAGGCCCCAAAGGGAATCGACCCTGCTTCTTTATGGAAGTGATTTGGGAGTCTCGGGTCATGTAATTTTATTAATGTTTTGTTTTAAATGATTTAAAATTTTTAAAAAATTTTATTTGCAGTTTCTTTAGCATACCCTGGTTGCTTTGGTACACATTTTTAAAGTCTTTTACAGTATGTATGTACAGAAAAGTTCACATTTTTTAAAATTTTTCGTTAAACTACATTCTCTTTTTTGCTTTTTTTAGTTTCCTTTTTTAAATCTTTTAATATACCCCCAGTTAAGTTTTAAATCCCCCAATCCGGCCCAGGAATTAAAAGAGCGCGTAAAATGCCGTCCGTGAGGGGACCAAGATGGTGTCAGAGCCGGGGGTGCCGCCTCATTTAAAAACCTCACGCTGGTGACAAGACCTTGCTGACACCCATCCAGCAGTGCCCTTCATCCAGCTGAAGCGTATTTTGTCTTTGAGAAATCCTTTTTTTTTGTTCCTTGATTTTTTTTTTATCGTTTTTAATTTTTTTTTGTTTTGATGAGGGTTTTAAATGTTAGCAAACTAAAAAAAACAATTTTATGACTGAAAAAAAAAATAATTTATTATTTTATTATTGTTGTTTTGTTTTTGGTAATTATTTTAAAAAGAATTTTTAAATTTTTTATGTTTTTTAAATTTAAATTATTATTACTTTTAAGAGTAATGAAAAGAGGTATATGTTGATAGAGTGAATTCCCTTTTTTTTTGTTTTTTGAGATATTAAGGCTTATAAAAAGAAAATATAAAGGGTACAATTTATTATTTCGTAATTATCTTTTTGGATATTTTTGTTTTTTTTTTTTCTACCTTCGCATGTGTTGATTTGTCCATAATTCTAATGGAATTTTTGGGCTCTAAAAAAATAGAATTGGATTTAAATGCTCTGTGAATATCAATTTCTACCAAGGTTTAAACCCTCTCTCCTTTCATGCTGTATAGACCCTTTTTTAACACTACAAGAGCAGATATGGAAAAAGGGGGTAACGTATTGACAAATCTCTTAGTTTCATCTTGGTTTTTAAAAAAGTTATAGAGACACATGGAGTGTTTACTTTGTTCAAAACATTCTTTTAAAAATGTTTATATGTATCTATATTTTTAGTTTTAATTAATATTTTTGGACCTGGGGTACATTTTACTTTTTGATATTTTTTTTACAATATTTTTTAAATGATGGGCATTGAAAAACTAGAGTAAAGTTGCACCACTAATGATTTTTCCCTCTTGTAGTGCACATTTATATGCATTCTTTTAATAGCATCAAGGGAAAAAACATTTGCTGATTTTTTTTTACTTATACACAATTTGGTTTAGTTTTATCATAATATGCACTCATTTTCTGATTTCCCTGTGCTTGTTATGGAAACGGGACATATAAAACTAGAAATCTGCAGAGACGCATATGTAAAACATAAAAAACCCCAGTCACAGTTTCCATTCTTTACTGCTTTTTCATTTTTTCCCCCCCTAATAACTTGTGTATTCATAGAACCCTTTTGTGAGTTTTTTAAAATAAAACCCTGCCCTCCTCCTAAGTTGTAGTTTTTCAAAATACCTACTATGTCTCCTTTTCAATTTTATAGTGCTTTTTAGATTTACAAAGGGAAAAGTTGATTTCTCTTTCCTTAGTTATTAGGAGGGACTTCATGTTTCTAAATGTTACCTTCCCGTGAGTAACATTAAAAAAAGTCTGCATAGAAAATGTCACAGATTTAATATTTTGGGGGCAAAAGGGGGGCAGATTTTAAAATGATCTTATTCAAGATGATTTTTAAATTTTTTTTTTTTGTAAAAGCAAAAAAATCTTGAAAATGTTGTTTGGAAAACAGTCTGTCTAATTTTACTAAGGAGGAAGGTTTTAAATTTAGATATCAATTATCTAGAGCAGAGTATAGGGAAAATATAAATTTTACAAAAATTAGTATTAGGGGGTAAAATATATCAATAGACACATTATCCTGAGATTTTTATGTCATATTTTTTCAGGCCCTTTTTTTGAAACTGATATTGGTCTTTATGCTTTGATAGTTTCCTCTTTTTACTTTGTATGTGTTAATTTTCTTCATTTCTTTTGTCATGTTTGAGGCAGGACCTTTTTTAATGTCTAGAATTTAAAAAAGACGTACAACTTTTTTAGTATACATAATTTCCCTTTTATAGAAATGTTGGAAAAGAAA
>NC_051418.1:21077265-21078525 GCF_015228065.2 Penaeus monodon | reverse complement strand
TAGATCGGGCTCCCACTCTCACCTATGCCTATTTTTTGTTTAAAATACAAATACTTAATATTTCCTTTTTACAGCTCCTGGCCCCCCCTCCATGATCCCGAAGAATGCAGGCTGAAAACAACAGTGTCCATTGCGGGGCCCCACCACCCTCTTGCTCACAGGCTACACACTTGAGATAGAGATGGGGCGGGGAGTTTTTAGAGTATTTTAAAATTGAATTTCCCATGTTGTTTTGTAGGTAGTCGTTTCTAATACATTTATCTTATCTTTGCTAAGCAAAAATTGAGTTTGCAAAGTGAAAAAAAATACTTGATTTTTTAGTCTGTCAGCATTTTTGGGCCCTTCAGCTTTTTAATTTCATAATTCTTTGATGGTTTTTAACCCCTCTTTTCTAATTCAAGGGAAGTATATCAGGGGAACAGACAGTATGCCCCATTGACGGTCTCCACTTCATCATTCAGGGCCAGGGTTCGGGCCTTTAACTCGACAGGGAATTCCCCCTTCTGTGAACCCCCTTTTTACGACTGCAAAAGGGTTTGAATAAAATGTTTTTAGCAAATTTCAAATTTTGAAGGGTTTTTCCCCTTTTTCTAAGTAATGTTTATAAGGGTAATTTTAGTCCTTTTTGTTAATTTTCATTTTTTTCTTACAGGGCTTGGCACTTTTGAATCAAGTCATCCAGATGTAACCATTTCTGCAACTGGATCACTGTCAGTTGTGTTTATGAAACGTGTGGTCGGGTAGTTTTGGCTTCCTCGGGGAGCACATTACTGGGAATATACCTTGGGAGATAATGGGAATGCGATATTCCCTTTTGGAGGGGGAAGAATTGACATATGCAAGGAAAGACCCTGGTAAGGGTTCCCCCTTTTGTAAGTTTGTGATATCTGTTTTCAAATATTTATTTTAATGGTTTTTAGAAAAAAATGTTTCAAAAATTACCATATGGGGAATATATTTTGCTCATAGATTAAGACAAAAGGCTATTATTTTAATGGGGGGAATTTCTAAAGGGAAGTGTGGAGGCAGCGGAGCAGTACAAACAGTGAGAGATCAGGCGAGCATGGTGGAGAGCATTTCAAAGGACTGCAGGGGGTGAGGCTGGGGACATGGGGGCGTTGCTGAGTTTCCCAAAAAAACCTTAGCTTTTTTTTTGGGGGGGAACTTCAGGTAATTTTTATGTTTTTTTAAGGGGGAGGGGCTTGGAAGATCAGTTTACATTAAGTTGATTATTTTTTTAGGATTAAAATTTGCATCTCT